>NC_132875.1:6885327-7195604 GCF_048164855.1 Canis lupus baileyi | reverse complement strand
CCCAGTACCTGCTTCGTCCCTTAGGAACTCTGCACGTGCCATTAGGAGAGCACCCCAGGCACCGCCTCGGGCACTGAGCTTCTTCCAGGAACTCTCGAGAACACTGAAACTCAGCTTCCAAACAGTGCTGAGCTGGGCCTGGCTCCTGAGCCCTGAGCCCTGACCCACGTGCAGCCCATTTGTCACACGTCTTCTGAACATCACCTGAGACAGGAGTCAGGTAGCCTCACAAGGAAGTTTTCTTCTGCGGGCCTGTCTCAAGCTGAATCGTGGGGCAGACTTTCTTGCTTTGGGGAAAAATCCTGAGATAAATCCATGCACAGCCCCAGGCTCTCACGAGGGACACGCTGCATCACCCTCTCAGGAGGGTCCCAACCACACACTCGACACCTTCCCAGATGGGAAGCTGTACTGTAGCCTTGGTCTGGGCAGTCGGTTAGCCTCTGACAGAGGTTGGCAAAAGAGCAGAAGTAAACCGAATGGAATCTACCAAGTGAATAACTATTGCCACTGAATTCCAAAAAGGCTCAGGTGGAAACACCAAGAAACCCATTAAAACCAATTTGCCGGGAATCCCTGGGTGGCGCAGTGGTTTGGCGCCTGCCTTTGGCCCAGGGCGCGATCCTGGAGACCCGGGATCGAATCCCACGTCGGGCTCCCGGTGTGTGGAGCCTGCTTCTCTCTCTGCCTGTGTCCCTGCCTCTCTCTCTCTCTCTCTCTCTGATGACTATCATAAATAAATAAAAAAAATTAAAAAAACAATTTGCCTAGACCCTCTTACGCTGCTGGTGGGAATGCAAGTTGGTGCAGCCGCTCTGGAAAACAGTAGGGAGGTTCCTCAAGAAGTTGAAACTAGAGCTATCTTATGACCCAGCAATTACAGAGCTAGGAACTGACCCCAAAGATACAAATGTAGTGACCCAAAGGGGCACCTGCACCCCAGTGTCCATAGCAGCAATGTCCACAATAGCCACACTATGGAAAAAGCTCAGATGTCCATTGACAGATGAGTGGATGAAGAAGATGTGGTCTATATACACAATGGAATACTACTCAGCCATCAAAAAAAGATGAAATCTTGCCATTTGCAATGATGTGGATGGAACTGGAGGGCATTATGCTAAGTGAAATAAGTCAATCAGAGAAAGACAATTATATGATCTCACTCAGATGTGGAATTTAAGAAACAAACCAGAAGATCATAGGGGAAGGGAGAGAAAAGCAAGATGAAATCAGAGAGGGAGACAAACCATAAGAGACTCTTAACTCTAGGAAACAAACAGCGTGACTGCAGGGGGATGGGGTAACCAGGTGACAGGCATTAAGGGGGGCACATGATGTAATGAGCACTGGGTATCATATAAGACTGATGAATCACTGACCTCTACCTCTGAAACTAATAATACACTATATGTTAATTAATTGAATTTAAATTTAAAAATGCTTAAATAAATAAGTTGTCCCAGATTTGGCCACTAGGAGCCCTTCAAAGCTGGCTCCTGTAAATAAATAAATAAATAAATAAATAAATAAATAAATAAATAAATAAATAAATAAATAAAAAAGCTAGCTCCTGCAGAAAAAAAATAATAACAATTTAAAACATTTTTTTAATTTTAAAAAATAAATTAAAAAGATGTTTGCCTAGGACCTGGAGACCTCAACCAAACCCAGGGGATAGGGCCACAGTCCTTACTTAGGTGGTCACAACCATACACCCATTGTTAGATGATCCCAGACAGAAGTTTCCAGAAGCATGTTAAAAAAACAAAAAAAACAAAAACAAAAAACAAAAAAAACAGGAGCCAAAGGTCTAGGCTAGTCATCCTAAAAAAAAGCTCACAGTCCTCATTTCCCACCACAAAGAGACTGTATCCCAAATATTTCATAATTCCTAGAACACTGTCCTACACATTCATTTGCCCAATCTGCTTTTTATCGAAAGCAGAGATTTGCTTCAGTTGATCATTTCTGGTAACTCCTAGGGAGCCAGGGCTGTTCTTATGATCTGCCATGAAGATCGGGCTGATGTAGATGCGCCTAAGAAGAAAATGAGACCAAAGCTCACCTGGATGGGTCAACAAATTTGTAAATCGATCCGTGCAGTGCATAGGCGCTGGGGTAAGACGTGGCCAGGAAATAGAGCTCCCCTAGGAAACAGGAACAGGCGATCAAAAACATGGTCGAGGCACAGAGCTGATGCACAGAGAAAGCTGTCAACATGGGGTTAGAGCCCCAGGAAGGGAACCCCGGAATCCTGACAGCGAGGCCTTCACTGGGCCGTGAGCCCCCTACAGAGGAAACCCTTGTCTGGACCCCCAAAGGCTACCTCAGAGTGCACCCCATAGAGGCCCATTTGTGCACCAAACTAAACTGGCTCCCCCTTTATCATCACTTTGCTCTTAGAAACGTCACCTTAACGAATCTCCCCTTCCTTCCCCATCTCCTTACTACTGATAAGGATTCTCTGAAAAACCCTGAGATCACTGTAGGTCAAGACAGTGTATCCATCACTTTCTATTGCCCTTTCTTCAGGCCTCACTTTTCTCTCCATCTGCACCTTCCTTCCTTGGTCCCTGGAGCCCTGGTTTCCCTTTACCCTCCCACTCTTCAGGCATCCTGCTGGCTTTCTCCACACCTCCAGAAATCACCTCTACCCATGTCTCCTGCTCCTCCCATTCACCCCTGTCTGAACACACTCTGCCCACGGTCACTACCTCATTCCACCTCTTCTCCCGGTTACCTGTGAGGGACAGGATGGGATAGGGTGGACAAGCCCAACTCTGGAGTTGGAGCCGTCTGACTGAATTCTGACAACACCAGCTGCTGGCTGCGTTGTCTTGGGCAAACTTTCAACCTGGGTAACCCTGATGTTGTGGATTAATTCATTTGCAAAATACGTCACATGATAATTAGGGATTACACTAGAAGGTGATGGGGCATCTGGGGGGCTCAGTCAGTCAAGTATCCGACTCTTGGTTTCGGCTCAGGTCATGATCCCGGGGTCATGAAACCGAGCCCCACATCAGGCTCCACACTCAGTGGGGGTCTACTCAAGGATTTTCTCTCTCCCTCTCCCTCTGCTCCTCCCCACACCTCTCAAATAAAAAAATAAATCTTTTTAAAAAAAATACTAGAAAGTGATAATCAGCCGTTACTCTTACCTTCTTATCTCTACGCCGTCACATTTGTGCCAATGCACTGAATGGAACTCATTTGCTGTAGGCTCTCTCTCAATTTCATGGAAGTTAATGTCTACCAAATGGCTAATTGGAATAAACCTAGAACTTCAAGAACTTCAGGCAGCTCTGAGTTATTTCCACAACTTTCTTCCTTGAATTTGTGGAGGACAGTGACCAACATTTGTCTCGTTCTGAATGCAAGGCTTACAGGCTTCGCAGAGCCCCTGTGCACAGCCGCCTAATAAACTCTGGATTTTGTGTATTCATGAACTATATCATCATCCTGCCCTATACGAGGTCTGAGGCATTAGGACACACCCAACCCTAAAGCCAGTTTGCCTCCTCTGATTGGAAACTCGGGCACTGTCCATTAGATAAATGAGGGACTTACCAAGTGTCTGCATGTACACAATGCCATCATACAGAAGCCCCTCTAAGCCATACAGAGAATTCCTGCTTTAATTGAAAACCCCCCATTGTGGCATATTCCCTGCACCAACAACACCAGTTTATGTAAGAAGTATGTCCTAAACATGCCACAGACTTCTCATTGTATTTTTAGGGGAAAACAATGCTGGAAGCGAATTTCATCTGTAAAGTTCAACCGAAAATTTTAAAAATATATTTTAGGATCAAAAAAGACCACCCCAAAACACTGTAATATGCCATGTAAAACGAAATGTGTGTGATGCAAATTTACTGCAAGCAGTAATACTTTGAAAGCCAGCCCTCTTGAGAATGTGACTGACATGCAGAAATCCAACCCAAAGGGACCCAGCCCAGCCAGCAATGGGCAGCCCTGTCCCCACCCCTCCCTCTGCAGTCACTTATTTGCACCAGCTGTCAGCTAGAAAAACCTGGAAATACACCGCAGCAGTACTGGGGGTTCAACCAAAAAGGACGGGCCTATGGCTGGTGGCTGATAACAAAAGAATAAAATGCTCAGATCTAAAAATATGTCCCTAAGTGGCAAAGGCTATGACATGAGCAAAAAGTCTGAATCACTCTGCACAAACACACAACAGCAAGCAACTCTGGAAGAAAATAACTTGCCTTAAAAAGAGCCTTCCTGGCTTTAGGACCATCGGGCAAAGTCTGGCTTGGGAACACCCTGGCAAGTCCACTCGATAAAATTCAGCCAAGGACACTTAGTTTTGTTTGCCAGATGTACTGACTGATACTTAAAAGCTGCCTGTTTTCTCCTGCGAGAAGCCTACAGGCACAGCAAACCAAACCACCAAAGCCAGGGGTTCTGAGGCCTCCGAAAAGGAAAAGCCACAGAACACAGCAGCCCAGGATCCCAGGGCAGAGCCGCCTCCGGGGCTCCAGGCTCCAGGGCTCCAGCCTCCAGGGACAGCAAGCTCCAGCCTTCAAGGACTCCAGCCTCCCTGGGGCACCAGGCTTGAGGGGTTCCACCAGGGCAGAGACCCCAGCAACCATCCACTTTCACATCATCCACTTTCCACTGAGCATCACCCTGCCAGACTGTGGTTTCTTTTTTTTTTTTTTTTTTTTTTAATTTTTATTTATTTATGATAGTCACACACAGAGAGAGAGAGAGAGGCAGAGACATAGGCAGAGGGAGAAGCAGGCTCCATGCACCGGGAGCCCAACGTGGGATTCGATCCCGGGTCTCCAGGATCACACCCTGAGCCAAAGGCAGGTGCTAAACCGCTGCACCACCCAGGGATCCCCCAGACTGTGGTTTCTCTCCTTTTTTGTATGTTTGGACTTCCAATTTGGAACTCATTTATTTAGACTTTTCTTTATTAAGAATGCTTGAATTCTCTAAAATATCCTCTGCTCCTCTAAAATATTCATCCCAAACTATAAGCTAGGAAAAGGTCCAGCAGCCGACTGGATCTCCTTATGTCTTGCTCAAGTCAAGGTCTGGCACAGGCACCCCATGACTCAGCGTGGAAAGAAACCCAGTACTGAGGAAACCTTCAGGGCTCTAGTTTACACTCACAGAGAAGCCCAGGTCTGGAAGGGACCCTGAGAGAGCATTTTATTCTCTTCTGAGACTCCAAGCATGGCTAGGATGCAGTGCCAAATACTAAAGAGATCGTAGGCCCCATCCTCCTCCCAAAATAAAACTGTATCTTTCAGAATGCAATATAACTTATGTAATAAGCACAAATTAAAAATCCATTTTCTGATTACAGAATTTGAGGAAATTTGGAAGAGCTGAGGCTGTCTCTCATACGTGCACACAGGCTTTGCTCTGCCGATGCCCTTAACAAATACCTCATCTGTCTAGTGAATAGCGCCCTAGCTGGCTGTTGACCCATTTCCCAGATCTCTCAGGAAATAAATTATCCTTGGCTCACTCATAGCACTGGCCTCCCAGACTCCTGGCAGGGTCAGGAAAGGGAGGATCACCAGAGGTGCTTCCTCCCAGGCAGCACCAGTAAGATAAACATCAGTGTCACCAGGTCGGCCCCACCACTGGCCCTGTCCACGTTCCTGTGATTGCAGATTAGATAAAATCAGGACACGGATCTCCTTCATGGTCAAAAGACCGAACAAAAGACCAGAATATAAAGCCTGATTTGCCCCATAGAGTGAGGTATGGGCCTCAACCAAGAAGTAGGGATATTTGATCTGTTGCCTCACTGGTGAAATAAGCATAATTACATCATGGGGGTGTTGTAAGTACTAAATAACATAAAGAAAAATATAAAGTGCTTAGAACAGTATCCAGTATATTATAGAAGTTGACTATGGGGCACCCAGGTGGCTTAGTAGGTTAGGCGTCTAACTTTTGATTTTGGCTCAGGTCATGATCTCAGGGTCATGAGATCAAGTCCTACATCTGGCTCTGCACTGAGTGTGGAGCCTGCTTAAGATTCTCTCTCGGGGCACCTGGGTGGCTCAGTGGCTGAGCATCTGCCTTTGATTTAGCTCAGACCCTGGGGTCCTGGGATCAAGTCCCACATCAGGGTCCCCGGAGGGAGCCTGCTTCTCCGTCTGCCTATGTCTCTGCCTTTCTCTGTGTGTCCCTTATAAACAAATAAATAAAATCTTTAAAAAAATTCTCTCCTCTCCCTCTGCTCCTCCCCCATCACACATTCTCTCTCTCTCTCTCAAAAAAAAAAAAAGTTGACTAAATGATAGTGAAAATACAAGTGTAGTTGCTATTTAAATAACAATAATAATAGTAATAATAATTATGACAAATGTTTAGTTCACAATGCCTGTGATGATTTAAGTTCCCATAAGCAGAAACAGAATAACCCTGTATATTTCTTACCTGCTTCATCTTCCGCAAAAGATATGATATATTTGCTGTATGTGCTGATCAGCCCTGGGAAGGCACAGGACTCAGTGTTGCCCAGACAAATGTCCTGTTTCTTCCATTTCTTGGTTTCTCTATCTTCCTGCAAAGCCATAAGTCGACTAGATGAAAAGCAAAACGCTTATTATAGGAATCCATATTTTCACCGTGCAGGATATTTTTCCTCCTGGAAACAGAGAATCTGAGTACTAGAACTGAGTCTCCCCTAGGAGATCAACACCTAGTCTCTCCCAGGAATCAGAAAGCTGCTTCAGAGTTACCTCAGTCACCCGCTGGCCCCAGATAGAGAAGCTCCTCTTATATTACAGGAGGAGTCCAGTGCCCTGTGCAGGTTGCATCACTACAAAAAACTGATCTTTTTTTTTTTTTTTTTACAGATTTTATTTATTTATTCATGAGAGACACAGAGAGAGAAAAAGAGGCAGAGACACAGGCAGAGGGAGAAGCAGGCTCCATGCAGGATCACACCCTGGGCCAAAAGCCGGCCCTAAACAGCTAAGCCACCCAGAGATCCCCTCAAAACACTAATCTAATTTTTTAAAAGATTTTATTTATTTATTCATGAGAGAAAGAGAGAGAGAGAGAGAGAGAGGCAGAGACACAGGCAGAGGGAGGAGCAGGCTCCATGCAGGGAGCCCGACATGAGACTTGATCCCGAGACTCCAGGATCACTCACGCCCTGGGCCGAAGGCAGGTGCTAAACTGCTGAGCCACCCAGGCTGCCCAACTAATCTAATTTCTATTAGTTTGTGACCTTCACTAATCGCTCAACTGGCTAAGCCTCACTTCCCACATCTGTAAAATGAATTTACCGCAGACAAAAGTTGCAAAGGTTATGTAAGATAATATACACAAATAGCTGCCCAGTGTGCCTGGCACATAGTAAGGGCTCAAAAACTAGAAGCTATTTTTGCTATTATGCCTAGTAGCAGGTAGATGCTTCATCTCCCTCCATCATCTGTCTGACCTAAAAGCAGGTTTTTAGAACAAAAAGAAAAGGAAGAGGGGTAAATTAGGGCATCACCTGAAACATTTTATAGAAACAGAGATGTTCAATCCCAGTGATTCTGGTGTGTATGCTTCGACTAGGAATCACTGAATATCAACCAAGTGACATGTAAGGAGGTGGAACTGTGGATGAGAGTTGTGGGGAAAACCTAAAGAACAATTAAACCCCAAAGATCTAACAAGTGATGACAAAGGAACTGACCAATTACTAGTTTTACCCCATTTCTGGAACCAAGAATTGCAGTATGAAAATATTACCACCCTTTCTAACAAAGATGGGGTAACAGGAGCTAGACTTACCCTCACACCCTAAACAGTCAAAAGCCTAGACAAAAGGGAATGACAATTTTTAAAAGACATTGGAAATCAGAAAACAAAGGACTACAATCCCTAAGAGATGGGAAACAAACAAGGTAAGCCCTAAAATCGTCCCAGCTTACTGCCTTAAAAAAGTTTCCAGAATGAGGAGGAAAAACACAGGCAGAGCCAGCAGACTCCTCAAGGTGAAAAGACAGAGATGAGAGTCCAGGAAGACTAAGCAGGAAGAACCTGCAGCACAGATAATGGGAAGAACAGGCCCCAGAGATCTGCAAAGTATCTCGCTTGAATATCCATCACTACTTCATAGCATATACATGTGAGGAAACTACCTAAAACAGGGGAAAGAATTAGAAAGAAAGTACCTGGAACTTCCTCAGGATCAGGCATAGTTTAAGTATAACTCAGAGAGCATTGGGAAGAGTTTCTAGCAAACTCTTGCCTCAATATTGAGGAATAGATAGTTCTAGAATAAGCACCACACTGATCCTCCATAACAAATATTAACAGCAAGACTTGAAAGGATCAAATTATTTTGAAGTAACTTAACTATGTCCCAGAACATGGGATGTCGCATGGCTCAGTGGTTGAGCATCTGCCTTCAGCTCAGGGCGTGATTCCGGGTCCTGGGATCGAGTCCCCCATCAGGTTCCCCACAGGGAGCCTGCTTCTCCCTCTGCCTATGCCTCTGCCTCTCTCTCTGTGTCTCTCATGAATAAATAAGTAAATTTTTTTTAAAACTATGTCTCAAAACAAAGCTCAAGGATATTTAGAGATACAAAAATATTCAACACCCACAACGTTAAATTTACAATGTCTGGCATCCACTAAAAAACTGTTAGGCAGTAATGAAAGAGGTAAATACAAGCCATAATAAAGAGAAAAATCAATCAAAACTGTAAAAGAATTGACACAGATGTTAACTTCGGCAGAGAACATTAAATAGTGATTTTTACTCTGATTCCGTATGTTCAAAAAGCTAAGTAGAGAATGGGAAATATACAGAAGACCCCAATCAGGTTTCTAGAGATGAAAAATACAGTGCTTAAGATTTAAAAACAAACACTGGATGAAATGAATGGCACATTAGAAGCTGCAGAAGAAAAGATTTGTGAACTGAAGACATAGCAATAGGAACTACCCAAATTTAAATACAGAGACATAAAATTTAAACATGAATAGATCATCAATGAGCTGTGGGAAAAGTTTAAGCAGCCTAATATACACATAATTTAAGTATCCAAATAAGGGACGCCTGGGTAGCTCAGGGGTTGGGTGTCTGCCTTCAGCTCAGGTTGTGATCCCGGGGTCCTGGGATCGAGTCATGCATGGGGCTCCCTGCAGGGAGCCTGTTTCTCCCTCTGCCTGTTTCTCTCATGAATGGATAAATAGAATTTAAAAAAAAAAAAAAGTATCCAAATGAGACAAAAAAAGAGGGTGGAGAATCAAAAAATATTTGAAAAAATTATAGTCAAAATTTTTCTTTATTTGACGTACACTAGAATTCAAATCCATTAAGTGCAACCAAATCCAAGCACAAGAAATATGAAGAAAACTACACCAATATATACCAAAATGAAATTGCACAAAACCAATGTTAAAAACTCAAAAGCTGCCTGAGAAAACAAGACATGTTAAACATGGAGGAAAAATATAAGGATGACAGTAGATCTCTCACTGGAATTAAGGCAAAGAAGAAGATAATGGAGAAGTTTTTTTTTTTTTAAGATTTTATTTATTTATTTATTTATTTATTTATTTACTTGAAAGACCATGTGTGAGCAAGAGCAGAGGAAGGGCAGAGGGACAGGGAGGAGCAGACTCCCCGCTGAGCAGGGAGCTCAATGCGAGACTCATCCCAAGACCCCAAGATCATGACCTGAGCTGAAGGCAGACACTTAACCAACTGAGCCACCCAGGTGCCCATGGACAACATTTTTAAAGAATTAAAGAAAAAATACATCAACACAGACTTCTATATTTTGCAGAAATATTTTCATAAAGGAAGGGATAAAAAAGACAGCAAAAGCAGAATTCATCACCAATGAATCCATTCTGCAAACAATGTTGAAGGAAATTCTTCAAGCATTAAAAAAAGGACATCCTGGGAAGGAAATGTGCACAAGGCAATGAGGAGTATTGAGAAGGGTAACTCTGTTTCTTGCCACCACTGTAATACATCACCACAGCTTGGTGGCTGAAAACACTCACACTTACTCTCTTACAGTTTTGGAGGCCAAAATCCTGAAATTGGTTCCACTGGGTCAAAATCAAGATGTTGGCAGGGCTGTGCCCCCTTTAGAGTCTCTGGAGGAGAATCAATTTCCTTGCCTTTTCCAGCTTCCAAAGGCTGTCTGTCCTCATGTCTTGATTCGGGCTCATCACACTGCTTCTGTTGTTACACTGACTTCCATCTCTTCTGCAAGTTTCCCTCTACCTCCTTTTTCCAGTGATATTTGTGAATACATTTAGGACCCACCTAGATAATCCAGGGTAATCTCCCAAATCAAATACAGTCTGTTTGTGACCACAATCAAACTAAATCACAAATCAATAGCACAAAGATCCAGGAAAACTTCGGATATTTGGAAACTACATAACCCACTTCAAAATAACTTGGGAGAAGATAAGTCAAAGGGAAATTAGAAAATATTTTTAACTGAATGAAACCGAAAACATGATGTATCACAATTTATGGGATACTGTTAAAGCAGGATTTGAGGGGAAATTCATAGCACTAGACACATGTATTAGAAAAGATGACAGTCTCCAGGGACCTGAGTGGCTTGGTTGGGTCTCTGTTGCTTTCAGCTCAGGTCATGGTCTTGTGGGTCATGGGATCAAGCCCTGTGTCCAGCTTCATGTTTAACATGGAGTCTGCTTAACAGATTATCTTCCTGGCACATCTGGGTGACTCAGTTGGTTAAGTGTCTGCCTTGGGCTCAGGTCATGATCCCATGGTCCTGGGATTGAGACCCATGTCAGGCTCACTGCTCAGTAGGGAGTCTGCTTCTCCCTCTCCCTCTCTCTCTGCCCCTCCTCTCCTGCTTGTGTTCTCTCTCTCTCTCTCTCTCAAATAAATAAATCTTTAAAGAAAAAAAAAAGGTAAAGAAAATGACAGTCTCAACTCAGTGATCTCAGTTTCCATCCTGAAGTAGTATGTTATTTGAATGTGGATACAGATTAGTTGTACATGTATATTGAAAACTCTAGGCAACCCCTGAAAAAGGAAAAAAATAAAGTATAACTGAGGCGTTAAGACAGGGGAGAAAATGGAATTCTATAGAATGCTCAGTTAAATCTACAAGAGACAGAAGAAGAGTGGAAGTCAAAAACAGAATAAAGAACAAGGGCAACAAATAAGCAGCAGTAATAAATACAGTAGATATTAATCCCACTATGTCCATAACACTTTGAATGTTAATGGTCTAAATGCACCAATTAGAAGACAGAAGGGACGCCTGGGTGGCTCAGCAGTTGAGTGTCTGCCTTTGGCTCAGGGCATGATCCTGGAGTTCCAGGATCGAGTCCCACATTGGGCTCCCTGCATGGAGCCTGCTTCTCCCTCTGCCTGTGTCTCTGCCTCTCTCACTGCGTGTCTCTCATAAATAAATAAATAAGATATTTTTTTAAAAAAAGGAAGACAGAAAAAATAAAAGGGGAGCTTGGGTGGCTCAGTTGGTTAAGTCTCTCCTCTGACTCTTGATTTTGTCTCAGGTTGTGATCTTAAGGTCTGAGATTGAGGCCCACGTCGGCCCACGCTCAGTATGGAGTCTGCTTCTCCTTCTCACTCTGCTCCTTCCCTTGCTCTCTCTCTCTCAAATAAATGAATAAATAAAATCTTTTTATTTTAAGAAGAAATAATAAACAAACAAATAACAAAGATCACCAGCGTGGATCAAAAAACAAGACCCAACTATATATATGTTGTCTACAAGAAAACTTAGGCCTGAATGACTTCACTTGGAAGAAACATATGAGGAAGAAATAATAACTATTTTACACAAACTCTTCCAGACAAGTCAAGAGGAGAACACCTTCCCCAACTCAGTCTATTAAAGCCTGCCTTACCCTGATGCCAAAATCTTGCAAAGTTATTCCAAGAAAGAAATCCCTTTTATGAACACAAATGCAAAATTTTCAAACAACATGTTACTAAATCCAATCCAACAATATATTAGAAGGAGAATACATCATGACCAAGTGGTATTTACTCCAGAAATGCAAATGCAGTGATTTTTTTAAAAATCAATGTAATTCACTATATTAAAAACTAAAAATGAAGTTGAGCACTGGGTGTTATACTATAAATTGGCAAACTGCTTGGGTGGCTCAGTGGTTGAGCACCTGCCTTTGGCTCAGGGAATAATCCCAGGGTCTTAGGATCAAGTCCCACATCGGGCTCCTCACAAAGAGATTGCTTCTCCCTCTGCCTATGTCTCTGCCTCTCTCTGTGTGTCTCTCATGAGTAAATAAATAAAATTTTTTTTTAAAAAATGGAGAAAAAATTTCTTAAAAACGAAAAATGAGAAAACCACAGGATTCTCTCACTAGATGCAAAGATGCATTTGACTAAACTTGACATCCATACTTAATATAAACTCTCAGTAAACTAGGAATGGAAGGAAAATTTCCTCACCTGATAGAGGGCATGTACAAACACCCACAACTGACATCATACTAACTGGTGAAAATGAAAGGCTTCTAATCGACATTGTACTAAAATTTAAGATGAAGCAATAAGTCAAGAGAATAACAATAAAGACATTGCAATTCAGGAAAAGAAAAAAAATGAAAGTATCTATATTCACAGGTAAAATGATCTTGTGCATAGAAAATCCAATAGAATTTACACACACACAAGCTAATAGAGCTAATAAGAGTTTGGCAAGGTAGCTGGTTACAAGCTCAATACACACACACAGACACTTAAATATGTATAACAAATGTATAATAAATATAAATATATAGTAAAACTGGAAACAGTCAAACCAGGAGAATACATGAGTAATTTGTGGTATATCCATGCAATTGAATATTACAAAGCAATAAAAGAGAAAAACTACTGACACATGTGACAACAGTGATGAATTTCACAGACATTATTGAATGAAAGAAGCCATACATGTACAAGAAAAGAATACATATGCATGATTCCATTTATATTAAGTTCTAGAAGTAGAATTAGTGTGTGATGGGAGTGGTTGTCTCTGGCTTGTGTGTGTGAGTGTGAGAAAGGACAGGAAAGGACAGGATGGTATTCTAGAGTGATGGCAATGTTCCGCATCTTGACATTGTCACAAGTATATATTGTAAAACTTTATCCAACTGTGCTCTTAGAGATTCTATCTCACCACATGTAATCTATATCTCAATAAAAAGGTTAAAATAGAAGAAAAATGAAAGGAGACATCAATCCTCTTACCCACTCACGAAGTCCCCAAAGATGTAGAGGCCATTGAGATTTGGGGATTCACACCCACGGTAGACATATCCTCCAGTGACTGACTTCCCCACTGTATGGCCGTAAGCATAGATTGGGAGAATGTCATCTGTCCAGGAACAAAGAGAGGGTCACAGCTAAAAACTGAGGCCTGCAGGTGTCTGGGTGGTTCAGTTGGTTAAGCGTCCAACTCTTGATTTCAGTTCAGGTCATGATCTCCGGGTTGTGAGCTCGAGCCCCCTGTCACACTCCATGCTGAGCATGAAGCCTACTTGGGATTGTCTCTGTCCCTCTCCCACTGCCCCACTCCCCCATCCTGCTCATGCAGGCACGTGCACTTTCTCTGTCTCATTAAAAAAAAAAAAAAGTAAGAGCTTCAGGGAGGAAGATGGGGACTTTCAAATGTAGTTTGCCTGATTGAGTGGAGAATGTTTTATCTCTTTGTCTTCAGTAGGGCAAGCAACCAAGAGAATCACATTTATTTTTCCCAACAGACCAGCCACAGTATTCGTGAGCTTCCCATTTGACTGGTCTCTGCAAGCAGAGAAGAAGCCGAAAATTCCCCCACCTGTGAGGCAGTGACCTCAGAATCCACACACCTATGTTTATCCCCTAGGCTGACACAGCAGATACTCAGGTTTAAGGATCTGAAAACCTTTTGAGGGTCTCAAGGACGCCTTTGTAACTTAGAGGACCGAAACACACTGGTGATAAAGCACAACTGAAAAGCACACCTTGATTACTGACGTTGAGGGGTTGTGCATGGACTATACCACCTGACTCTACATGGGAATGTCATTTCAGTGGGCTGTTCCAACTGGGAATAATTTAAAACACACAACCACCAATCTTCCTCTGCTAGTGGTTCTCAAAATAGCATGCCTAAAGATCATGTGGGTAATTTATTTGAACTATAGATCCCTAGGTCAATCCCAGTCCCTGAATACACCCAAGATTCAAATGCATCAGGTCAACAGGCACCACTCATGCATTTCTGGTGCCAGTGGCTGGAGGGCCAAGCTGAGAAGTCCGATCCCACAGGCCATGAGCCAGGACACCTGGACCACCTGCAGGGCACAACACTCTCAGGTTGTATCCCCCACCTCCACCTCCAACTCCCACGATTCCTTCAAGAAATCACCCAGAGACCATCTTACTTACCCAGAGAGGCATTGTGACAAAGCTTTCGGTCGTAACATTCAAATCCTTCCTTTGCCCTCCAACCATAGTTCCCACCTTTCACAATGATGTTAACTTCTTCGAACCTATCTTGTCCCACGTCCCCACAGAACAGGCGGCCACGGCCCTGGCGTGTGACGGGGTCCCCTCGGTCCACGGCGCAGCGCCACATGTTTCTGACCCCGTAGGCATAGATGGCAGGGTGGGCCCCCGGCTCAGCCACGAATGGATTGTCGGGGGGCACTCGGTACCTCTTGCCCTCTGAGCCGGCACTGTTCACATTGATCCTCAACACTTTCCCCAGCAGGGAACTTCTGAAAGAAAGGAGCCCAAGCAACAGGTGCAGGATGAATACCCCAAAATGGGATTGCTGCATCATCGGCTAGTTTTATTTGTCATGTTTTTGAAGCATCTCCACCATTTCCCATAGCCGCTGCACTATTTTGCATTCCCACCCACAGCACACAAAGCTCTCCCCATCTTCAGCAACACCTGCTGTCTATCCCATCGTGGTTTTGATCTGCACTTCCCTGATGATTAGTGACACTCAGTATCTTTTCATATGCCTGTTGGACATTTGTTTACAAGAGGAGTAAGTTCTAGAGATCTGGGGTAACTTGTCCCTATAATTGACAATATTGTACTTACGATTTTTTTTAATACTTAAGTCTTTTTTAAGAGGGTAGATTTTGTGTTAAGTATTCAAAATTTAAAACTAATTAAAATAATAAAATATAAGATAGGGGGGTCTGGATGGCTCAGTGGTTGAGCGTCAGCCTTCCCCTCAGGTCGTGATCCCTGGGTCCTGGGATCGAGTCCCGCCTCAGGCCCAGTAGGGAGCCTGCTTCTCCCTCTTCCATCAGTGGAAGTGGACCCCATACGTTTTACCTTTCCTTTTAGCTTATCATTTGTCTTAGTAAAAACTGTTGAGTATAGAATGTGAGCAGAGGGGTGGCGTGCCTCACTGTATACAAAGTGAGGCATATTGTTCTCATATGATTGAGATATTGATCTCAATATTGATATTGATTCTCAATCAGTTCCAGTCTGTTAGATGATACTCTGCTTCTCTGTGTCTCTCATGAATAAATAAATAATATCTTTAAAAAAAGAAAATATAAGAGAAAATAAAATGGCACCAGACCAGAGACTGCCCAGGAGGGCCTACTGATAGTCAATGCCAAACAACCTCCAGGAATCACATGGGGAGACATGATTTTATACACACACGATATTTATGTGTGTGTATATATATATATATATATATATATATATATACACATATGTGTGTGTGTGTGTGTGTATATATACACACACACACATATGTACACAAGATATATACATGAAGTCATGTCTATACTAGATAGATAGATAGATAGATAGATAGATAGATAGATAGATGGATAAGTGTATAGATTTAGGCAAAATGTTAAGGCTCACCCAGTTTGGGCTCAAAGAAAACTGGTAGGCAAAAGTTTGATGTGATCCTGGCCCGTGTGACCCTGAGCAAGCAAGATGCAGCTTCAATTTTTAAAATGTTTTCGATGGGATGGTTTCTCTCAGATTTGGTTTAATACTGAGAATTTGGGGGGGGGGGATTTGGAACACTTCATGAATTTGCACATCATCTTTGCAGAGGCCATGCTCATCTTCTCTGTAGTGTTCCAATTTTAGTATATGTGCTGTTAAAGTGGGCACAAATACTATAAATTTTTAAAAGGTTGATTCTTCCTCTTACAGCACTGTGGTCACAAAAACAGAAAGAACAGGGCTTTTGGTGAGGCTCTGCCAGTAACTGTGATCTCTGGGCCTCAGTTTCTTCATTTGTAAAACAGAGGAGAGAAACACTACCTCGAAGTGTGGTTGTGGTGTGAGTTACTCTGCACGCAGCAGGTGAGGCAATTCCTGACAGTAGGCATTTGACAAATGTTAGCTCTTGATTATTTTTTTTAAGATTCATTTATTGGGGCATCTGGGTGGCTCAGTGGTTGAGCGTCTACCTTTGGCTCAGGGCATGATCCTGGAGTCCCAGGATCGAGTCCCACATCGGGCTCCCCACAGGGAGCCTGCTTCTCCCTCTGCCTGTGTCTCTGCCTCTCTCTGTGTGTGTCTCTCATGAATAAATAAAGTCTTTAAAATAAATAAGTAAATATAAAGATTTATTTGAGAGAATGGGGGGAGGGGCAGAGGGAGAGAGACAAGCAGACTCCCCATCTGAGCCAAAATCAAGAGTCGCCCACTTAATCCACTGAGCCGCCTGGGCACCCATTAGCTCTTGATTATTAGAACTTCAATATTTTGTTACCAGGGATAATGGGATTCAAGTGCTTGCTGGTGCAAAGGGCAGAAGGATCACATGACCTTTATCAAGGTTAGCACGGCCTTCACTGGGCTCCCTCCCACACCAGCTTGAGTTTGAATTTTGGTTCTGCCATTTGTTTGCTGTGTGGCCTTGGACAAGCTACTTTACTCCTCTGTGCCTCTATTCTTTTGTCAGCAAAATGACTATCATAATATCTACACTTCATAGGAGTCGTCCCTTCCATAAGTATTTCTGAAGGGACTCCCAGGCCAGGCTCTATTCCAGGTGTTGGGGATACATCAATGAACAAATGATGCCCTTGTGAGATGTTAGAATTACATTCTCTCTCTCTCTCTGTATTTCTCATGAATAAATAAATAAATAAAATCTTTAATTAATATATAATATAATTAATTATATATATTATATTATATATTAATATATAATTAATATAATAAAATCTTTAATTAATTAACTTAACTAAAATAAATAAGATTTATTTATTCATTCAGAGAGAGCGAGAGAGAGGCAGAGACACAGGCAGAGGGAGAAGCAGGCTCCATGCAGGAAGCCCCATGTGGGACTCGATCCTGGGTCTCCAGGATCACACCCCGGGCTGCAGGCGGCGCTAAACCGCTGCGCCACCAGGGCTGCCCCTAAATAAAATCTTTTTAAAGAATGAAATGGGTAAGACCTTGGTGTGGTAAATAATATTCTGCTAATATATATCCAACTCTAAATTCATCTCTACATAGTGTTCTCAGGTGAGCATCCAAAGTATTACTTACCAAATACACTGTGCCTGAAATGTATAGGACCGAAAACCTAAACGTTCCTCCCACTTGGTTCAACAAAGGGGGTTACATCTTGCAGCAAGTGATTTGGGTTTGACCTTCTGAAGACTTCATCTCAGCAAAAATGTACCAGGGCTCACCCCTACAGGGACAGGGACCTAGATCCATCCAGCTTACTTGTTCTGAGCATTTCCAAACTTGCCAAAGGGATTCCCAGCCCGTTCTCCATCCCCAGTGAAGATGTACAGGTAGCCATCCACACCAAAAAGAAGTTGTCCACCATTATGATTTGAGGCTGGTTCTTCTATCTCTAGGATGACTCTGGAAGGAAAAGAAACCATGCATTGGGCTTTGATACAAGCTAAAACTGCATCCTCTTGAGACACCCAGAAAGGACTGGTCCAAGCCAGTCCTGCTTCGGAGTTTCTAAGGTCACAAAGGTTGGAGCTCTATGACACTCCTTGTTTCCCAGGATGTCGCCTTCATTTTTCTTTCATATCATGATTCCATATCATTTCATATCATGATTCCATGAGCTGTAGACACAGCCAGACTAACAATCACCCTTTTCTGGGGCTGGGCCTTACTCCTGGCTCTACCAGAATTCTTAATCCCTTCCTTTGAGCAACCCAGTAGGGGTTAATGTATCAGTTCACCATGTTCTTTTCAATCCCCCAACTTGGCTATTTGGGAAAAGAGAGACACGGCAGAAAGGACAAGAAGGGAAAAGGGCAGAATGGCGGAGTAGAAAGACCATGAGCTTGGATTTGATAGAATTAAGTCCTTATCAGACTGAGCATCCATAGCTCTATGGCCTTGTGCCACAGGCTCCTGTGAGGATAATACCCATGTTCAAGGCAAAGGGCCTGGAATCCAAAGGCCACACAATAAACAGAAGCTGCTATTATGTTTAATATATTGATATTATCTATAATCATTTCTCAAACCCTTATGGCTGCTGGCCATCGCTTACATTCTATAAAAACAAGTAAGCATAGCTCTGATTAGGTAACTATAAGGTGATGATGGCTATACCCCATGAAGACCCCCCACTCAAAAATCTAATTTGTCTGTCCTTATTAATCAACAATGACTCCTTGGTCAATATTATAAGCCAGTGGCTCTAAAACCAGAAACGTTTCCCTTTATCATCTTGGAGGACAGGCTGGCATTGTCTTGGAGCAGGGTACAGAGGTGCCTGTTCTTACAGGCATGTCTTACCTTTCTGATTTGGGGTCAGCTCTGTTGGGATCAGCCCGAGAAACCTTCATCTCACTAATCCGGATCTTTTCTACCTTATTCTTGCCCAGACACGAGTAATAAATATAGAACTTGCGGTTGCACTGGAATTTGGGATGAAAAGCCAACCCCAAGAAGCCTCTCTCGTCCCCTACCCAGGGGGTAGTCAACACGATACTCTTGAGGTCCAAGAAGGGTTGTTCCAGGCGACTCCCGTCAGGCAGATAGACCCACACCACCCCCAGCTGCTCGGCCACAAAGAAGCGATGGGTGCCGTCCCCTGCGTGGACCATGGAGACCGGGTTCTTCAGCCCATTGGCCACCTCGGCCAAGCAGAGCTGCAGGCAGCCCTGCTGGTCCTGGGCCACCACACCCAGGTTGCGGTTGAGATGGTCATTCCTCAGGACGTTGGGGAAGCAGTAGTCCTCATCAGGAAGGTTCAGGAGGTGGCAGAAATGGGCGCCGTCCACTTCCTGTGGCCCCCGGGGGCGATGGTCATTGGTCAGTAGGGAAATGGCAGAGTGGCAGTTAGAATGGAAGGCAGAGCAGTAGTCAGAGCAGAGGCCAGGAAGGTTCCGGAGGGGCGTCTGAGGGTTCTCGGCGTCGTAGAGATGAGCTGCATAGGGCGAGCACTCCTGGGAAAGGAAAAGAGGCTTGCTGGGTGGTCAGACCGGCCGCAGGGGGGCTGGGCCCAAGCTTTGAGCAAGGGGAAGGAAAAGTGGTCTAGGAAAGAATCAGAGGGACCCTTGGGTGGCTCAGCGGTTAGGCGTCTGCCTTCTGCTCAGGGTGTGATCCTGGGGTCCTGGGATCAAGTCCTGCATCAGGCTCCCTGTATGGAGTCTGCTTCTTTAGATTTAGATTTAGATTTTTTAAAGATTTCTAATAAAATCTTTAAAAAGGATAATTAAAGGAAAGAATCAGAATTCTGGAGTGACTATGACCAACGCCCCAAATTTTCTTTTCTTTTCTTTTCTTTTAAGATTTTATTTATTTATTCATGAGAGGCACAGAGAGAGAGGCAGAGACACAGGCAGAGGGAGAAGCAGGCTCCCTGCAGGGAGCCCAATGTGGGACTCGATCCCAGGACTCCAGGATCACACCCTTGGCCAAAACCCAGGCATCTCAACGCCCCAAATTTTCTAGCCAGTTAGTGCTCCTGGAAGGCAAAAAGGGTTGAGAAATCTTTCATGTTCACAATACCTTCTCTAGCATTTCAACTTAGTTCTTGATACTTAATTTTTTTTTTTAAGATTTTATTTACTTATTCATGAGACACACACACAGAGAGGCAGAGACACAGGCAGAGGGAGAAGCAGGCTCCATGCAGGGAGCCCAGGCGGGACTCAATCCCAGGTCTCCAGGATCACACCCTGGCCTGAAGGCGGCACTAAACCACTAAGCCACCCAGGCTGCCAGACACTTAAAATTTTAGTAAGCGATGACTTTTTTAAAAGAATATTGATTACCCCACCGATAAATGCTGCATCCGTAAGATTTTATGTCTTTATCCAAATCTGAAGCCACGTGGCAAAAGTTCCACATTTGCTGAATCTGGGTGTTGGATATATGGTGCATTTAATGAGTTAATTTTCTGTGCTTTTCCGTATGTTTGAAATAGTTTACCGGTAGTAGTAAAATTACCAACTGGACATGTGATCTATCACTTCCATAGATTAGGCATCTAGTCATTTCTTCACTTACTAATTAAAAATATGTAAGTGCTAAAAAAATAAAATAAAAAAATAAAATAAATAAAATAAAATAAATAAAATAAAATAAAATAAAATAAAATAAAATAAAATAAAATAAAATAAAATAAAATAAAATAAAATAAAATAAGTGCTTCATCTACACAAAGCACCACGCTGGGAGTTAGACAAATCTCAGCTGTGGCTACGGGGTCACACCACTGCTCTTGACACAAACACACAAGACCTGCTGCTCGGGGCTCCCTGAACTACAGTGTTTTTTAGGAGAATAGAATATTGTGGGCAGACAACCAACTCCCAATAGTCATGAAAGACAAGCAACCGGGACTAAGTAAGAAAGGCCAGTTTAAGGGGCACGCTTGTGGGCCTCGGATGGAGCCCAGGGCCTGCAAAGCCCCTTCTCATCACTGACACCCCTCCCAGGGGCCGCAGGGGCAGGACCATCCCTGACACCCCCCACCCCCCAAGTTCTCCCCACCACAAAGGGGCAGCAGCATTTCTCAGATGTGCAGGACTTCCCTGCTCACTCTTATGCCAACCTTGGCCTCAGCAGCTTGCAGAGCAAACTCCCTGCTGTTGGAAAGAGGGGAGCATGTGGAAAGAAAGGGAAGGGGCTTCTAATAAACAGACTCATCTAGGTTATTCTGATTCCTCAAATCCCTAAAACAGGAGAGCTGCTGAATTCGGCTTTTGGAACCTTCACCCAGTAGGCAAAGTGGGAAGGAGGGTGGAGACACTTTTACCAGAGGGGTGTCTCAGAAATTCACAGTCTTAGTGTTGTTCCTGAGAGCCCAGCGTCTGCCCTAAGTGTCATCCCAGAGTTAATTCTCCAGTTGACAGCGGAGGGTGGCGCCGGCGGTGGGGTAGTACAGCCCGGTGATGCCACCCAGGTGGCCGGCGACTGGGTCGGGATCTGCGATGTTCCCTGCGAAGGGCCGCTGCACTAGCTCCGGGTCGTGAGCTGGTGGTGGTGGTTGGGGCGGGGGTCTCGGGTCACAGGTCGGCCTGGATTTCCCGCCTCCTCGCCCCCAACACCTCATTCAAGCACCCCCACCCGCAACAGCCTCTTTGATCGGCTCCCCAATGCAACTCTCTCCCCTGGGCCCTGGGCTGCTGTCCCAGAGTCGGTGATGGTGGGGGGGGGGGGGCGGTGACGCCTGCCAGGGAGGTGGATTTGGGCCCTTGGAGAGCCAAGAGAAGCACAACCCCTGTGAGTCATTGCCACCAGCGGCCTGAAGCTCCAAAGCCCCAGCTCCAGATGCTGGGGGGGCCCCGACCCCGCAGAGCCCCCAGCACAGAGGAGCCAGATGAGGACCGGGCCCCAGCAGGTGCCACCTCTGCCCCCAAGCCCTCCGTAAGCCACCACAGGTGCGCCCGGTGCCCCAGGGGGACCCAGCCAACGCGCTCTGGGAGCTCCACGGACACCCATCTCCGCCTTCTGCCTGGGAAAGCACAAGGGCCAGCAGAGCCCGGGGATGGGGGCCACCTTTGGGTCTCCCAGCAGAAAGCAAACCCAGCACCCCCTGCCCCCCGTCTCCGTGTGTCCGTCCAGAGCTCCAGGGGAGGCAGCTGCCAGGTGAGCTTCTGAAGGGACCCACGCCACCCAGCCCGGCACCCGCACTTTGCTAGGCGGGCTCCCTTGCTGCTGCAGGGCTACGCCCAGGCCCACCTGGCACAGGATGTCCTTAACGTAGCCGCCGCACAGCTCGTAGCCCTTGAGGTCTAAGTAATCCATGATGTCCTCGTAGCGGGCGGCGAGGCGACGGTCCTTGCGCTGGTCACAGCAGCCGAAGGACTCGTAGTCGGAGCAAAACTCGAGGTGCAGCGCAGGCTGGAAGGGGGGCCCGAAATCCAGGCACTGGGGGTGTCCCAGCAGCAAGCCCAGCTGGCCCAGCAAGAATGTGAGGCAGAGGTGGGAGACAGCATTAGAGGCAAGGAGCCTGGGGGCCCAGCCACTCAGGCCCCCCCCAGGAACGCACCTCCTCCGCATCTGGGTCTTGGGGCTGGGAAGCCGCAGGTGGCCGTGTGCTCAGGTTGGCTCCGGGAGGTGCTCTAGCTCCCTTCCTCACTCCCCACCCGCCCCAGCCCCAGGCCCAGCCCCAGCCCCAGCCCCAGCCCCAGGGTGTTTTCTTCCTTCCCTCTGCCCCCACCCCCACCGAGTTCCCTGAAGTGGTTTTCTGAGCTGTGTCCCTTCAGCGGTCTGGGTAGCTGAGCAGCCTGATAACTGGGGAAGGTAACCATCCCGGCTAATCCCATCTGAACAGGAAGCTGGTGCAAGTCCTGACCCCCCACTGCCGAGTTTTCGGGGTGCCTGGCTGCTTAGGAAAAGGTACAGTGGATAGAGTCCCTGGCAGACGAGCTGTGATTTCATTAAAACTGCAAAGAATTCCTGCCGTGCTGGGGGGAGGGGGAGGAAATTCACACTTTGTTTACACTTTCTTCGCAGGCCTGAAGCCGCCCAATCCGAGTGTGAAAGGGCAAGGATCCCCGAGCTCCTGTAGTGATGAAAGGTGTGGACCTGGAAAGATGCAGGGGAGGCAGGGGGAGGCAGGGGGAGGCAGGGGGACTGTCTGGTCTCTGTGATCCGGAAAGTTCTATCCTTGCAGTGGTGGGAAGAGAGGACATCCTGTGAATCTGGCGTCTACACCAGGAGCAAGAAGAAAGGAGGGAGCCTGGCCTGGTGGACATGCAAGGAGTCAGCGCGGGCCACTGGGGACAGTGCCATCAGAAAGCACGGAACCTCTGGGCTCTTTCTTTTTGCCAAATCTATACTTGCCCCCCCGGGGCACCTCCTCACTTAATAGATGTTTCAACATTAGCATTTAAGAATGTGTTTCACTTTACACATGGTCCTTTGATAAATATTTCTTAAATGAGGGGCGCCTGGGTGACTCAGTCGCTTGTGTCCAACTCTTGATTTCGGCTCAGGTCATGATCTCAGGGTCGTAACCCTTGATGCTGGGTGTGGAGTCTGCTTGAGAGTCTCTCCCTCTCCTTCTGCCCCTTCCCTTGCTCATGCTGTTTCAAAAAATAAATTTAAAAAAGTATATATATATTTCTTTAATGAGTGGAGGAAGGACATGGAGTTCCAAACTCACACAACCCCAAACCCAGACGGAGGCATGAAGCTGGGCATAAGCCTGCAGAAGCATCAGGTACCTGAGTTCACTTCTGGTACTTTCCATGGTTCTATTCCACCCTGAGATCTCCTGGGGTGGGGAGGGGGAGTTGCCCTTTGAAATGCAGATGAAATCAAAGGTGGGCTCCTGCTCACCATCCCAAATAGCCTTTCCAGACTGTGTCGAGAGAGAGAGAGCACAAGGAGCCTCAATCTAGTCAAGTGGGTCCTCACAATGCTTTGGGTTACAAAGGCCCCAAATGGCTCTTAAAATACAAACAAACAACATTTTTATAACTAAGGGAAAAGTCTGGAGGATTTAGTCATTAAGAATAATTGACAACACATCCCTGCTCTCCTATTTGTACTGCTCAATATCATCCCTACGTGAATATTGCTTTTTAAATGTAATACAGCACCCATGAGTCACTGGTGACTCTCCTGTTTCCATGGGATTGTTTGCTGAAAGGTTAGATAATGTCATCACTCTAGAAGCCTTGGGCAGGAGGAGTCACAAACAGCCTGCAGATTGACGTTCCACGGCCTTCTCAGAAAGGTCCTGTGAGGCATAAGAATGACTGCATTCTCTCCTTCCATGTGGGACCTGAAAGTATTTTTAGATGTTTTTTTTAAACATGTTATTTGAGAGGGGGAAAACATGAGCCGGGGGAGGGGCAGTGGGAGGAGCAGACTCCCCACTGAGCGGGGAGCCAGACGCTGGGCTGGATCCCAGGACCCCAAGATCATGACCTGAGCTGAAGGCAGATGCTTTACCGACTGACTGAGCCACTCAGGTGCCCCTCTTTTAGATTTTATTGACATTTATGTCTGTTTTCCCTTTGCCACAAAAAATGAGTTCAAAAGGAATGCTTCCTTCTTGGAAAATAATTCTTAATGATTGTGTTTAAAGAATTAGGGAGGCCCCGGGGGGCTCAGAGGGTGAGTGGTCTGCCTTCAGCCCAGGGTGTGATCCTGGGGACCCGGGATCGAGTCCCACATCGGGCTCCCTGCATGGAACCTGCTTCTCTCTCTGCCTGTGTCTCTGCCTCTCTCTCTCTCTCTCTTTCTCTCTCTTTGGCTTTCTCATGAATAAATAAAATCTTAAAAAAAAAAAAAAAGAATTATACAGCACAGGGGAGCCTGGTTGCCTCAGTCGGTTGAGCACCAGACTCTTGGTTTCAGCTCAGGTCATGATCTCACGGGTTGTGGGATTGAGCCCTTTGTCTGGCTCTTGTCTCTGGCTCAGGGGCTCAGGCTCCCGGCTCCCCAGGGAATCTGGTTGTCTTCCTCTCTCCGTTGCCCCTCTCTCAACTCATGCTCGAACAAGCACTCTCTCTCTAAAATAAATAAATAAAATTTAAAAACCAAAAACAACCCAATCCTAAAAAAAAAAAAAAAAATACAGCATAGCACTAAAAAAACAAAACAAAATATTAGACATAATAATTTCTATCCACCCAGGACATGTAAATTCAAATCAGATCTTCTTGTTTTAGGCAAAAAGGGATTTCAAAATTAGCAGGAAAACATCAGCAAGCAGGTCCCATCAGACACAGTGATGGCATAAATTTCTGACTATTAAGAGATGCAATATTTCAGGTGGGACTACATAATATTTTAGATATAATTACATAATACATGTGATTTTAAGTTTTTTTTTTTTTAATTCATGAGAGATGGAGAGGGAGAGAGAGAGAGAGAGACAGAGACACAGGCAGAGGGAGAAGCAGGCTCCATGCAGGGAGCCCCACGCAGGACTCGATCCCAGGACTCTAGGATTATGCCCTGGGCCAAAGGCAGGCACCAAACCGTTGAGCCACCCAGGGATCCCCAATACATGTGATTATATAATAATCATGCAGTTACTAATTTTACCACGGATATGTTATTATCATGCTCAAAGCGTTATGCTGAAAGAGGAATGTTTAACAGAAAACAGATGCACAAAATACACTTTTTCAAGGAGTTTGTGCTCTGAGAAGAAAGGTTAAAAATAAGAGTCCAAATAATACTAGGCAGATGATATTAGGATAACAATAAGGAACAAACTTGCCACTAGAAATCCCTCGAAGGGAAAGATGGCATCAGGCTGGAGTGGCTAAGAAAATCCTAATAAGGGTTGCCCAGAGTGTTCAGATGAGGTACAGGTGGAGAACAGGAAACAAGTTTTGGCTGTTAGATGAACTTAGAAGTCTGGAGCTACAAGCTAGGACCAGACTGGGTATCTGAAATCACTTGAGCTCCAACCTTGGAGCCCAACATGGAACTCAAACTCACAACCTTGAGATACAGAGTCACATGCTCTACCAACTGAGCCAGCCAGGCACCCCAAATAGATGAATTTTTAAAAATGAACTTATTAGGAGATGCTAGCTCTAGGATTTGTAGGTCACATCCATCAAGGGTCTGCTTATTTTTGAAATATTTAAAATATATTCTAATTAAATCCAGCAGAAAAAGCCCTTGTGCTTTTTTGGATGCACAAGGCATGGATGCATCCATGGATAAATAACTCAATCCAGATAGGCCACTTACCCCTTCATTAAAGAATGATCTGGTTTTGTATTCATTTCTTAGTTTCTTTACCTTTTTTTTGTTCATAGTAAATATTACCACTTACTGAGAGAAAAACAATACACCAAGACTCATGCTAAATATTCTTTGCCTTTCCTCAGATCACCTCATTACAGCATAAACCTGAGGCTAAATTACAGCACAAACTTGAGGTGCTTTGTTTGAATCCAGACCTTTCTGACTCCATAAAGCTTGCTGATTATTTTTTTTGGTTGGTTCTTTTTGCTAAGCGTCATTGATAAAATTCAGACAACATACAACTGACTCATTTCGTGCATGCTTTTTAGTATATTCAAGAGTGAATTGTGCAACCATCACCCCAAATTGGGGATATTTTTCATCACCCCAAAAGAAGCCCTGTACCCTTTGGTATCACTCCCACCTCTTCTTTCCGCCTACCCCCCACCCCCCTCCATCCTAGGCAACCACTAATCTACTTTCTTCATCTTTGTAGACTTGCTTATTCTGGACATTTCCTATAAATGGAATCATATATTGTATAGTCCTTTTTATTGTTTAAAGTGACCTGAAGTAGGGATGCCCAGGTGGCTCAGTGTTAAGCGTCTGCCTTCAGCCCAGGGCATGATCCTAGAGACCCAGGATCGAGTCCCACATTGGGTTACCTGCATGGAGCCTGCTTCTCCCTCTGCTTCTGCTGTGTCTCTGCCTCTCTCTGTGTCTCTCTCATGAATAAATAAAGAAAATCTTAAAAAATAATAATAAATAAAATAAAGTGACCTGAATTGCACAGGATGGGATAAATCACAATCCCTGGCTCATAATTCACTGTCAACATTAGTCCATGAAGAGCTTGCTGCTTAATTAAGAAACTAGACCACAGGGGATCCCTGGGTGGCTCAGCGATTTAGCACCTGCCTTTGGCCCAGGGCACGATTCTGCAGTCCCGGGATCGAGTCCCACGTCAGGCTCCCGGCATGGAGCCTGCTTCTCCCTCCTCCTGTGTCTCTGCCTCTCTCTCTCTCTCTCTCTATGTCTATCATAAATAAATAAATAAATAAATAAATAAATCTTAAAAAAATAAAATAAAACCAAAAAAAATTAAAAAAAAAAAAAAGAAACTAGACCACTATCAGTAATTCACGTCCCTACTGTGTTTCTCTGCCATCCTACGGCTCTGCTTCTCCCATTCAGAGGTAAGTACTTGTGTTCACTCTTCTCTGGTTTTTTATATGCAGTTTCATCACAACCTGTATGCATTTACAAATATTTTAGTCATTAGTTTGAACGTTATGAAGTCTGATCTCTACGTAGCCACAAAGTAGTAAGTTGGGACTCCCTTCTTTCACTTGGTATGTTACTGAGACCCACCTATGTTGGTGTATAAATCTATGGTTTATTCATTTTTCTTTACATGATTCTACCACAATTTATCCAGTCACACACCAATGGACATTTGTGGGTTTTTTTCTAGTTTTTCTATTATGAACAGTGCGACTGTCCCTTGGCATACATGTACAAGCATTTCTCAAGTGAATACTCAGGGAGAGTATTAGAAAATGGTAAAGAAAGTGTTCCCTAAAACAATTTTCCCCCCACAATTTCCCCCTTTTTATTGATTTCTGACATCAACACACTAAACGTACTAAGCATGGGTATGGGGATCCCTGGGTGGCGCAGCGGTTTGGCGCCTGCCTTTGGCCCAGGGCGTGATCCTGGAGACCCGGGATCGAATCCCACATCGGGCTTCCGGTGCATGGAGCCTGCTTCTCCCTCTGCCTCTCTCTCTTTCTCTCTCTGTGACTATCATAAATACATAAAAATTAAAATAAATAAATAAATAAACATGGGTATGGGGATGCGTGGGTGGCTCAGCGGTTGAGTGTCTGCCTTAGGCCCAGGGTGTGATCCTGGAGTCCCCGGATCAAGTCCCGCATCAGGCTCTGCGTGGGAACCCTGCCTCTCCCTCTGCCTGTGTCTCTGACTCTCTCTCTGTGTCTCTCATGAATAAATAGAATGTTTAAAAAAAGAAACAAAACAAACGTGGGTAAGTACACTCTACTTCAGAGGACAACAGCGTTCTAGAACCAAGTAAGCACTGGCTCACAACATGCTTGCCGATTCCAGTCCTCCAACAGCACTTTATTTTTCTTCTAGCATCGATTCTTCAGTTTCAATACTGCAGCAGCAAATCATTCCTCAGATAAAGAAAACTGAGATCCGCATTTTCAAACATCTTAAGAGAACTAGAGATAGGTTAGTGACTACAATATTTTATATCTCACCAGCCATGTACAAGAGACCCTGTGGACCCACATCCTCCTGAACCTTAGTATCTTACTTTTTGCTAGTTGAATGGGTCTGAACTGGCAGTCCACTACACTCTTGATTTGCATTTCCCTGAATTAAGTACTTATGGTCCATGTTTGCCCTCTTCTGTGAAATACTTGTTCATGGGCTTTGCCCATTTCTTTCTATTTTGAATTTATCTTATTCTTTTGTCAGTTTACATGTTGCAAATACTTTTTTTTTTAAATCTTTATTTATTTATGATAGTCACAGAGAGAGAAAGAGAGAGAGGCAGAGACATAGGCAGAGGGAGAAGCAGGCTCCATGCACCAGGAGCCCGACGTGGGACTCAATCCCGGGTCTCCAGGATCGCGCCCTGGGCCAAAGGCAGGCGCCAAACCGCTGCGCCACCCAGGGATCCCTTTTTTTTAAAACCAATCTCTATACCCAAAGTGGAGCTCAAACTTACAACCCGGAAATTAAGAATCACATGCTCTACTGACTGAGCCAGCCAGGTGACCCACAGATACTTCTTTTAATAGACTGTATTTAATTTTCTTAAAGGTAACATTTGATAGGCAAAAAGTCCTAATTTTAATTTAGTTAGTTTACATATCATTTAATCTAGATAGAATATATGGGACAACTGTTTTTAAGGTAGTGGACAGACAACACAAGACAGGGATTACTGAAGTGAATCTTTTTTTTTTTTTTAAGATTTTATTTATCATGAGAGACACAAAGAGAAGCAGACATAGGCAGATGAAGAAGCAAGCTCCCTGTGGGGAGCCCGATGTGGGACTCAATCCTGATCCCAGGAGTCCAGGATCACATCCTGGGCTGAAGGCAGGCACCAAACCACTGAGTCACCCAGGCGTCCCTGAAGTGAATCTCTTAAAATAAGTTCTACAATAGCCTAACTTCCCTATCTCAGGACAACTTCTCATGAGCAGTGCATGGAGGCGGAGTCCAAGCAAAGCATGGCAATCCCACGAAGCTGGTGAGCCCAAGATCAGAGTTTGGGGCAGCTGAGCGAGGAGAGAACTATGCAGAATGAGTAATCTCAAATATGTGTGAAGCCCTCCAGTCCATGGTTAATGGCTAGATGGTACACAGACTGAAAGATGGGTATGTTTTCATGGGAAGTATTAACTCAACTATTACACAATTTCTATATTTCAGAGGTTTCTAGGAGAAAACAAGATTTTAAATTATCTTTATTTAGTTCCTGTTATTTAGTGTTTAAAGACCAATCATGATGGATGGTCACTTAAGATTTGTTAAGTAGGAATTACTCCTAGGCATTCATTATATCTTTCATTATTCAAAGCAATCCAATGAGATAAATTCTACTCTCCCTCACCTGCAAGTAAACGAACTATGAAAGCTCAGTAACCTGCCCAAGAAGTCACAGAACTACCTAATGATAAACCCAGAATTCAAGCCTAACAGTCTCCCGAGGCCTCCCACTTGGCACAGGCACCCCAAGATACCACTCCCTATGACACAGGCAGACTAGGTCAGTATGTTCCATGAATTTTCATTTAGTTCTACTCATTATTTAATGAGCTAGAAATTGGTAAATAGGTAGGGGCTGACAATAGATTATCAAGCCCAGATAATATACTATTAAAAAAGACAAATGTACAAAGTCAAGGTAACAATGTAGTAATTTAATAAGAGGCTGTATAGGGAGGGACCAGTGAGGATACAGAGAGGGAACCTACCAAGCCTGGCAGGGAGGACAGGTTTTGCTTGAGCTGACAGGCTCTGGGTTATGAACCCCCCTCTATTGTTTTCCTTGCTCCCTAGCTCAGTGCTCTGCAGGCTATAAACATTAAGTGAGGAGGAGGTACAGATAGGACAGAGACAGTGTGATCTTTCGAATCCACATCAGGCTGAGGTCCTGGTGCGAACCCACATCAGGCTGAGGTCCTGGGTCAAGTCACTTAATCTGTGAGACCCCCCACTTTCTTTCTAGATAAAATAGGGCTAATTCATAGAACTGTGGTGATACTAAGACGAAATGTAAAGCCCAAGGTACTTGATCAGCTTCAGCCATTATTATTCATGAAACTGACTTTAGTGGACCTCAAACAAATTTCACAGCTGATTTACACTGCTCTGCCTAATGAAATTTGACCATTTGATATAAAAACTATAGGAAACTAAGCTTTCCGTAGACACCAAGAATCGTATCTACTCATTTCTCTTTCATTCCCACCTCCATTTGCCAGAGATCATGAGAACTCATAAATCCTATCTAATAGCTTTTGACTAAAGGTTTCAGGGAGCAGATGCCCTGACAAACTCAGCCTGTGGTTTGAGATTTTGTCCACATTGTCTGGGGATTTCATTCCCAGTGCTGGTCTTCTACAGAACTTACATAATCCACTCACCAACTCCCAGCAGTAAAGCTGGCCCTACTCATGTGGTAGCTGAACCTGGCTTACGTTAGTCTGCAGGGAACCTACCAGTTTCATATGTATATTATAAGGATGAGTGGTTATTTGTTGATAGTCATCTCACTAAGTACAAAATACTAAATCAAATTATTGACAAAGCATCACTCGTCCCTCAATTTTCTTGCAGATGGTTTCTAATTAGAGAGAACATAAGCAACAGGGAAAATGGGTGGTTTGTCATCTACATACAGGAGTTGCTCTAAGGCTAATGGGCCTTCCTGGAACTCAAATACAAGTTATCTGCACCATAAAGGTGTAAGAGCTGAGACAGTCTGGAAGAAGCACTCGCTCTACTAGTTACCACAACGTACTATAAAGCTCCGGCTTCTATTCCAGGAAGGCCGTTCCTGGCTTTTGCAGCACGCTTTCCCACTGGGCTGACTGGGTGACCTGGGGACACTATTTCACTGGCACAATCTCCTCCACTGCCCAGCTGCCTACTGCCACATCCCAGGCTCCAAAAGAAAGGTGAGGGACACAGGATTCAAGGTATGTCTTAGATTATTGCTGTGCCCAGCAAAACAACAACAAACTAGAGCCCTTTGAAGTTAGGCCACCCCTCTACTGTCTCTGACCCAAATGAGTCTTCTAGAGTCAAAGGTAGCTCTCTGGCAGAAGGTCACTTGGCCCCAAACTGCCATGTCTTAATATCAAATAAGAAAGAGGAGTCCTTTAATTCCTTCTCTGTTCCCAAAATTCCTTGACAGGACTCATGACCAATATATATACATTTTTAAAGATTTATCTATTGGAGAAAGAGAGCGTGTGCACTTGCATGCACCTGCAAATGGGGGAGGGGACAGAGGGAGAGGGAGAGGGAGAGAAGAAGACTCCCCTGCTGAGCACTGAGCCTGCTGAGGGGCTCGATGTCACGACCCTGAGATCATGATCTGGGCGGAACCAAAATCAAGAGCTGGGCACTCAACCAATGGAGCCGCCCAGACACCCCTCAATGTATTCTTTATGAAGGTAAACCTAACACAGATCATTCAGAATCTCAAAAAAAGAATACAGATTCACTTAATACTACAAGTTATGTTTTATTACATAAGCAAATTATCTGGAAATGGCAATAACTGCTCTGTAACTGTATTCTCTGATTAAACAAATATATTTCTTACGTGGGAGTTATTCTTTAATAAATATATTTCACAGTACAAAAAAAAGAAAAATGTATTTACAAAGGACAAAGGCGGTGAGACTGTTTCTTTAGCTACAATTATAATAAAATATAGAAAAATATAAAAATAACTTTTTTGTAGCCATATAAACGACCTCCTAGAAACATCCAGTAAATAAATGCATTCAATAATTACCCCCAGAGCTACTATTCTGTGGCTATCATCTGAGATAACTAATATTCAAGATCACAGTCCGGGATTTGCAATACTGTATTTTTTCACTGATTTCTTTATCCGCTTAATTTTTTTCTTTATGACTTGATCATCTTGCTTGGAAATATATCGAAAATACCTGCAACCTAAAAAACAAAACAAAGCAAAATAAATGGTAAGTTTTACTACTTTTCAATTCTTCAAGTAGATTTCTACACTTTAAAAATTTTGCTTCAACTCTGGCACACCAATGATCATGAAAATGGGGGGATCTGTATTATGTATACCAACATGTCCTAAACACACTCTAAGAGCTGTTCCAGTGAAATGTACGCTTCCTATATATGAAAATGTTTCTGATCCGTCATGATTAGAGCATATACCTCCACTGGTTTTCCACCTGCCTCCCAAGCCCTGGTGATATGAGTATTATACACACATTCATATATTATATGAGCCCTCCCCCAAAAGCAAACAACTGCAGCTTCTCTTTCAATGTTAGCTCGTCACACAGCCAAAGAGGCATCTGTAACAATAAGAAAGTTCTCTATAAGGAAACCTCGATGTGAAGGATCAGAATAAACAACTCACAGGTCAGAAGAGAGCAGAACCTATCAAGTCATTCTAGCACCTAGCAGAGCAGCTGGGTGGTGAGCGTGCAGCTCTGACCAGGGCGCCTAGTGCTCATCAGAAGTGCTTTTCATAATCTTACAACGCTAAGCGGATCACTGGTTAAATATTTCAGAGATGAATCAAATTTCTGTTAAAAAAAATGTAAACTGGGTATTACAAGCGATTTTTTTTATATTTGATAAATGAACGAGACCATAAATCACATAAGAAAAACTAATTTCATCATAATCTCAGCATGTATAAATCCATCTTCTCTGGGAAATTGCTAGGACATATACTGTACCTAACTAACCATTTTTATTATCCCTGAAAACAGTGTGCCAGAGTCACTAAAATTTCATTAGCTAGGAAGCAGTGGTGTCTGTGGTGTTAATATTATAACCTGTATTTCTAAACACATCTCTACTACTTTAGCATAAATAAAATGCTTTGTACCCAGACCTCTGCTTCTATCTAGAATACAGAAAGATGAAAAGAACTTCGCTCCCACCTAACACAGAGAAAAAGCCAAGTAACTACGAACTCCTACCTCATCATGAGCCACCAGACCTCATGAAGTCTCGAGGGGTGGGACTGGCTTGCCTTAGAAGAGCATGGGAAGAAAGGCAGGTACCATGCCCTACTGTTAGCATGAAGCAAAGGCAGGCCATGACCAGAATTTGAATCCTGTGATTTAAAGAGGGTAACCAGAGCCCAGACAAAACCCAGCTCAACTCCTGAACGGACTGACTCAACCAACACTACAGCCCCAAAGAAGAGATGTACCCACTTTCAGGCATGATTATGCCTGATATTCATAGAGCAGTTTTGAATCTATGAAGCACTTTGATGTGATGCTCACGTGATGCTTACAAGAATCCTGTAAGCAACATGGACAGGTGTTAACAAACCCCACTCCCAGAGAAGGCTCCCAAAGGTTAACTGTTTGACCTAAGTGACAGGGAAAGGTGACAGAACCAGAAGATCAGCCCAGGTCTCCAGACTCTGCTCAAATACAAACACCTTTAGATATCTGTTAGATGCATCTACCCTGCTCCTAAGTGAGAAATCACCATCTGAATCCTATTTCTATTCCTTGGTGTGGGTTGAGAAATGTTACAACTGCTTTCATATTTAATTGTCCCTCTTAGAGGCCAGCATTTTATTAACCTTAGTAACCACCTGAAACACTCACTTGAGAATACTAATTCCACAATAATAGCACCCATATTTAAAACCACACTGAAGAATCTGTTTAGGATACTCTGAATTCACTAGCAACAGACTCCTTACTCATGGACACGGAGACATTCAGTTCATCTCTGAGCAGACCCAGCAGTGGTCCCATCTTTGTCCTCATATAGCAGTGGCACAATCAGAGTCTTAACAGCCAAAATAATCCACAAAGAAAAGATCAATTTCCCTTTGTTTTAAGAGGATTTTTAAGGGGCACATGGGTGGCTCAGTGGTTGAGCGTCTGCCTTCAGCTCAGGTCGTGATCCTGGGGTCCTGGGATGGACTCTTGTGTCAGGCTCCCCACAGGGAACCTGCTTCTCCCTCTGCCTGTGTCTCTGCCTCTCTCTGTGTCTCTCATGAATAAATAAATAAAATCTTTTTTTAAAAAAAGAGGATTTTTAAATAAATTAATAGGAAGTATACTTTTTTTACAGGAAGAAATGTTTCATCCAATAGGAACAGATAAGTATATATTATAGAGAGTGATTATAAAACAATGAAGTCCGGTAAAGGGTATTTTTCTATTTCTAATACTGTAAGGTAGACAATGTCAGGAAACTTTCTACATCGTTGTTGGGAAAACAGTCTGCATCCTCTGCCTTGATTGGCTGCTGAGGATACTCAAGTTACAGCATACAAACCAACCACCACAATCAACAAGACAAAATCACTGTTTCTAGCCTACGGACAGTCCTGACAAGCAGATCACCTGGCCAAACTCAAGATTCATTTTCCCATTTGCCAGTTATGTCTCCAGTCTCTAATGTCCTTGGGCTGTGGCATGAATGAATGGTCACAATTTGTAATTTCGAAATCATCCAAAAGCTGTGTCTAGATAAGAAGAAAACAAAACCTGGTACCTTTTCCTAACAATATTCCAGCTACCAAAGCTTTCTCACAAGCCAAAGCTTTATCCTCTTTCCAATTGGTTTTTGCCCAAAAGAAGCTGAAGTGAAAGCCTGGCCACCAGTTTTTCCTGGAGTTCCATTCTTCTTGAACCCAAGCAAGGTGATTCCTAGAAAAGAAAAATATCAAAAGGGAAGGTCAATGATGGAGGGGAACCTATACTGCCAGAATCTGAACCTAAGAGTCTGTGAAGTCCTTTTTTCAGGCAGCTGAGAAGATGGCGGACAGACTGAGCGGGCCTACCAAAAGCAGTCAACCATTTTTCAAAATGAGAAGAGTCCTGCTTGGAGAAACTGGCAAGGAGAAGCTCCTACAATATTACAAAACATCAGTCTGGGCTTCAAGATGCCGAAGGAGGCCACAGAGGGCACCTTTACTTACAAGAAATGCCCCTTTCCTGGTAATATCTCTGTCCAAGCACAGATTCTGTCTGGGGTGGTGGGTGACCAAGATGAAGATGCAGAGGGCCAGTATCATCTGCTGAGACTATGTCTACTACATCCAAAAGTGCCACCAATTAGAGAAACACCACAAGAACAAGTCCGTGTACTTGTCCCCCTGCTTTAGGGACGTCCCGATAGGTGACATGGTCACAGTGGGGGAGTGCCGACCCTTGAGCAAGACTGTGTGCTTCAATGTGCTCAAAGTCACCAAGGCCACCGGCACCAGGAAGCAGTTCAGAAATTCTGAGACTAGACAGACATTTGTCCACACCCTCAAAAGAAAACAGTTTATTTTCCCCAGTCAAAAAAAAAAAAAAAAAAAAAAAGAATTCGTGGAAAGATGACAAGGAAGATGTTCTCAAAGTAATTTCTGAGTGCCGCTATCCATGGTATGGCACATGCATGAAAGCAAATTCTTTTTAGTTCTCTTTGATTTCTGCTATCCATTTAAATAGCCAGTTGGATACACATAGTGATTAACAGCACACAGTCTGAACTCAAGATCCTGGATTCAAATCTCAGATCTTCCATTTACTACCTATGTGCTCCTGAGCAAGCTGCTTAACGTCTCTGAGCCTCAATTTCCATAGAGCTATTAACAGTACCCATCTCACAGCATTGTTATTAAACTGGCCCAAGAGGGGATCCCTGGGTGGCTCAGGGGTTTAGCGCCTGCCTTTGGCCCAGGGCGTGATCCTGGAGTCCCGGGATTGAGTCCTGGGATCGAGTCCCGCATTGGGCTCCCTGCATGGAGCCTGCTTCTCTCTCTGCTTGTGTCTCTGCCTCTATGTCTATCATGAATAAATAAATAAAATCTTAAAAAAAAACAAAACTGGTCCAAGAGTATAGGGGTCTCATGTAAAGCTCTTTGCATGTTGTCTGTACATAGTAACTGTTCAATAAATATTAGCTATTATGATTATTAAGTAACTTAAAAGTTACTTTAAAACCTTACTTTATATGCCACAAAGAATTCTACCACTCAAATTAAGATGCCATTATTACACAAATTGTTAACACACAGGTTTGACAGTTGAACCCAGACAACACTATGTGTTCGTCAATAATTTAATTGAGCAAATATTTATTAACACCCATGTTGACCCTGTGGCAGAACTTCCAGAGGTTAAAAAACTGAATAGTAAACTTCTCTGCCTTCACGAATCTTGCAGCTAGCTGGGGTTTATACGCTGCTGTAAATGTGGAAGGTGGTTTACAGTTACCACACCAAAAACATTTTATCAGCAGCATTCTTCCGTCTCCAAGATCAAGTCAGATCTGAAGCCTGACCCAAGTTCCCACTGACGAGGAAGCTTCTAACCAACTAAGATAGATATGATAAATGAAACTTAATTTTGTGATCTCTCTTCTCTCAAAGTAAAAATGTCAAGGACCACTCCTGCTTTCACTTGCAATGTGACACTAATAATATTATGATCACAGCTATAGTTTTAGGTATCTAGCTCACAATGGACTTAACAAATATTCGCTGAATGAATAACCTACAAAGATCTTTGGGGCCCTCAAAGCCTCACTAAAAATTACTGAAAAACAGCTGGGAGAAAAGCTGCTTCCTATGTGGTCTTGTAAGATGACGACACACAGGTCACCAAGAGCTTTACAAAGAGTCTAGCGAAGACTGGGAATGACCGGTTTTTGCCACTATTTCCAACTTGAAAACATACATATTCCCTAGTACTTCAGCGGTAAGGTACAGTACTTATTTTGACAGCATAAAATATCTTAATAGAATTTTTGCATGTTTTACTTGGGACTGTATTTTCTTGCTTCTGATATACTCAGAACAGCTGAAGACACAGTTCAAGAAATCTAAAAACATAAGCAAAGAACTTAAACACTGAGAAATATTAGCTAAAATACTGGGAAATTTTATTGACACTGATCCAGGAATAAATACTGTGTCTTTTACTTACTCCATTAAAGTCTGTCTCAGATATTTTGCCAAATATTTCCAAGCAGTTATATTTTTCGTGCATCCAGCAAAATCTAAGACTCCAAATAATACCTCCAATGCCAGTTTACGGTGGTCTTCTTTGTCTGCAATGGGCAGAACAATTAAAGAGTTTACACGAGGTATTGAAGTGCACAAGGCTAAAAATACATATTCAGTTGATAAAATATTACTGAGTTGTAAGCCTTCTAGTTTGGTTAACAGTTTAAAATAATTCATTATGCTCATATTTTGCTGTGATAAATCTGAAAATTCAGTAATTTAGTCCCTGCTAATGAAAGTTAGAGTGGTGGGTCTGATTTCTAAATCATTCTACTATATTCTACTGAGGGAGGACATTATTTAAGGAACCGGCCCTGTTTGGGCATTTCATATATGTTCTCTTCTAACAGGAGACGGACTGACGTAGCCCGAGTACCACTGGACTTAAGCTGACTTCCTTCTATGAACAAGTATGTTCTTTTTTTATATTGAACTGAAATGCAATAGAGATTCAAAGGTGAATTATATAAATTGAAGCCATTTATCTTGTGCTAACTATTGCCTAATTTCTATAGCATGGGTCAGCCAACTCTTCCTATAAAGGGACAGAAAGTAAACATTTCAGCTCTGTGAGCCATATGGTCTTTGTCACAACTACACAACTCTGCTGTTGTCGTGCAAAAGCAGCCATAGACAACACAAAAATGCTTCAATAGAACTCGATTTATAAAACAGGTGACGGGTGGATTTGCCCCACTGGACACAGTCTGCTAGTCTATAGCTTGTCTACACAAAGAGATATAAAACAAAAACTATTTACCTGATTTTCTCAGTAACCTATGAAATTCTAACATCAGTTTATGAGATGGTACAATCTGATACAAAATCTAAAAGAAAAAAATAATCATAATTTTGATACGTTATAAAAGCATTTCCCAAATTTCATTTTACTTTCAAATATAGTTCTTACTATCTAATAAACCCTCAGTAAATCAATCAAGGATTTAAAAAGATATCTTGCTTTTGTCCACCTTTAACTTGGGTACAGAAAGGTGTTCTAGGGGTGCCTGGGTGGCTTAAGTCGGTTAAGCATCTACCTTGGGCTCAGGTCATGATCCCAGTGTAGTGGTATCGAGCCCCATGTTGGGCTCCCTGTTCAGTGAGGAGTTTACCTCTCCCTCTGTGATCTCTCATTTTCGCTCTCAAATAAATAAGTAAAATCTTTAAAAGAAGAAAATCCCTGTTAATAACAAGATAGTCAGGGGGAGGGTAGGAGAAGTAGACAGGAACTTTTTATTTATTCCTTATACATTTTTATATTGTCTACCACATTAAAAACTTAATTTATTTGAGAAGCCTAGATAGAGAGCAAAAAAAAGGAAAGAAAGAATCAAAATCACAGAGAAAAGACAATAAATATTTATTGATCACAAAATGTCACAGGTTATTTATATAAATTAAAAAGCCCAAAAAAGGGATCCCTGGGTAGCTTAGCAGTTTGGCACCTGCCCTCAGCCCAGGGCATGATCCTGGAGTCCCGGGATCAAGTCCCACGTTGGGCTCCCTGCATGGAGCCTGTTTCTCCCCCTGCCTGTGTCTCTACCTCTCTCTCTGTGTCTCTCATGAATAAATAAATCTTAAAAAAAAAAAAAAAAAAGCCCAAAAAAACAGGGGTGGCTACTTTGGAAGATTGTGTTCAGGAACACAGCCCAGTAAGAGTGTTCAAGAAAATATTTTCACCATTCTACCATTTATCATTTTACACAATAGGGAGAAATTAAAGGTTTTTAAAACCTTTTTATGGGGGATCCTTGGGTGGCTCAGCAGTTTAGCACCTGCCTTTGGCCCGGGGCGTGTCCTGGGTCCCGGGATCAAGTCCCACATCAGGCTCCCTTCATGGAACCTGCTTCTCCCTCTGCCTATGTCTCTGCTTCTCTTTCTCTCTCTCTCTCTCTCTGTCTCTCATTAATAAATAAAATCTTTAAAAAAAATTCTTATTCTTCTAAGAATAAGAAATACTATACACATACACACATATATTTCATTTTTCTTTATTTACTTATTTATTTGAGAGAGAGAGAGACAGAGCATGAGCATGAGCAGGGGGAGGAAGCAGTGGAAAGGGAGAAGCAGACTCCCTGCTAAGCAGAGAGCCCAATACAGGGCACGATTCCCGGGACCCTGAGATCATGACCTGAGCTGAAGGCAGATGTTTAACCAACTGGGCCACCCAGGCAACCCAAGAAAGACTATTTTTATGAATACATAAAACATGATTTAAAGTAAAATCATATTTTTCATTTCAATATATTTCTCATTAGAAATCAATTTATTCTGTCTGCTTGCTGGGCTCCTTTGACCTTAGAGTGAAATTATTTCCTACAAAATGAAAGATAAATTTTATTAATTTTATTAATTACTCTTTTAAGTGAAGATCAATCACAATCAATATACCAATATCAAAGAGTATTTTTAAACCTCAGTTCCTATGAAATCACATTTGTCTTATGATTTATAGAATTCTGCAGTAAATAAATTGTGTGTGCCATTCAACACACTCTTAAAAAGTTATACGCACTCATATAATCAGCACCCAGATCAAAAACTAGAACATTATCAGAACCATAATAGTCTTTAGTTAGTTTTGGAGAATTCTTAGCCTTTAGCTCTTCAAATATTGGTTCTGTGTATCTGCTTTTGCCCTGTTCTCTCTCCTCTCCCTGGAACCTTAACCGAGTTCTCTGTACACCCTTTTATCCTTTCTGCTTTCTGGGCTTTGGCCTGATATTTTTTATACAGTTCATTTACCCCCTTCTGCTATGTTCAATCAGCTATCAAACCCATCTACTGAGTTCTTAATTTCAAACACTGCATTTTAAAATAGGAAAACGGAGATGAGCACTGGGTGTTATACTGTATGTTGGCAAATTGAACTCCAATAAAAAAATATACAAAAGAAAGAGAAAAAAAGAAAACAGAAGTTCCCTAAATCCATTTTATCTTGAACCTAATTAAGTATTCAATATAGTTGTTTTCTGTTACATTTTTTTAAAGATATTATTTTTGCGTAATCTCTACACCCAATGTACGGCTCATACCCACGACCCTGAAATCAAGAGTCACAGGCTCTACTGACTGAACCAGCAGGGCCCCTGTTACATTTTTTATTAAAATATTTTCAAAAATACCATTAGTGATTTACAATCTAAATTTAGGAAGTCACCAACTTGCTTTTTATTTTGTTAATAACTATACTCAATATTTTGTTGCAAAATGGGTAAAAATAAGTCTTGGACATTAAAATACCAACTTTAAAAATATTATCCAGTGAAATAAAGCCTGTTGAAAACTTTAAAATGTATAGTTTCCACATATGAAGTTTTGATAACATCAACTTTATAAATACATAAGTATACGTTAGAGCTAATGGAATCTTTTTTTAAGGCTTTATTTTTAAGTAATTTCTATACCCAGTGTCTGGCTCAAATTCACAACCCTAATACTCCACCAACTGAGCCAGCCAGGCACCCCAGCTAATGGACTTTTTAAAAGAAGACTGTTAGATAAGAATTTTTTGGGTAGCCCAGGTGGCTGTTTAATGCTGCCTTCAGCCCAGGGCGTGATCCTGGAGACCCGGAATCGAGACCCACATCGGGCTCCCTGCATGGAGCCTGCTTTTCCCTCTGCCTGTGTCTCTTTCTGTCTCCCTGTGTCTCTCATGAATAAATATATAAAGTCTTAAAAAAATTTTTTTTTTCCCTGGGGCCCCAGGGGTGGCACAGTCGCCTAGGTATCTGACTCCTGATTTCAGCCTAGGTTGTGGTCTCAGAGTCGTGAGATTCAGCCCTACATCAGGCTCCACACAGGGAGAGATTCTTTCTCTCCCTACCCCCATTCCTTCTCTAAATAAATAAATAAAAATTAAAAAAAAATTTTAATGCATTCAAGTGTATATTTAAAATAAGTCTTACTATATGTAAATTAAATTTCAATAAAGCTGATTTTCAAAAAATATCAAAGCAGAACTTTCCCACAAGGGTGGCAAAGGGTTTCCAAAATTCTGACCCTTTGCTCTCAGGCTCACTTGGACAGAGTGGTAGAGAATGACAGTGGAGGGCCACAGCCTGCTCTGTCCACCTCAGGGCACACACACAGTCATTTTCTATGAATGCTAGAATTTGAAAGTTGGAAAGCATGACCTAAGGATGTTTCAAATTTTACTTTTTTTTTTTCTTTAGTAATCTCTACACCTAACACGGGGCTCAAATTCATGATCCTGAGATCAAGTGTTTCATGCTCCACCAACTGATCCAGCCAAGCAGCCCTAAGGATATTTTAAAGTAGATCCCCAACCCTGTTCAAACTTTGAAATGAACATTTTATACCTTAAGCACGCTTATCAGTTTCTCTCTCGGTGCCTTCTCTCTCTTTAGAAAGTTGTATAAGTAGATATGAGCATTTGGATTTGATGGGAACTTTTCATCATAGGCATAATTGGTGAGTACCTCTCGGGCTTCATCTCGATCTCCATAGAATTCCAGCATCTATATAAAATAAGTCATAAGGTCTTGGCTAAATTCTTGAAAACAACTGTATGAAAGATAATACACGACTTTCTTGAGGGGTACAAAAATTCATTAAAATGACAAACAGTACTTACTATAAAGGGAACAACAGTCATGCCAGTTTTTGCTTTCACCAGAATGTTACAACTTCTGTGGAACACAGATTACTTACAACAAAGGCCTACATGGGTTTCCATTTCTTCCTTACCACATTTTTGTTACTGAAAAATGCAGCAACTTCAACCTAGGAACTATTCCTATAAGAAATAAAGTCCTCCAAGCAGGGCACACTAGCAACTGAAAAAGACCACATGAAGCAACTGACCTCAGGCCCGACAAAACTGCAGCCACAAACGGAGTGCATGGGAACTAGAACCCCTCTCCTTTCGTTCCCATCCGTACGTGGGAATTCCAATTCACTGGCATGTGGTTTCAGAGATTATCTTTTGACAACATAAATATCATGGTAGCATTCATGAAACTTCCAGAAAGCCAATTATTTTGAAGGCTTATGCCTAGTGCCCCTGCCACGGCTCCCTGTCCTTTCACACGAACTCGGGGATGACACGGCAGCGCACTCTAAACTTCTTAAAAGCCATTAGTCTTCATCCCACAAATTATGACCTATTTTCAGATTTTTGGCCCCTGGTCTTCTCTATTCCACTAAATCATAAAATATCTCCCTGCTTTTCTTCTAAGTTTATTAAGAATTATATAGGATGAATATTTATAAACTATATTGCTATTTATAACTATTTGACCATGACACATTACCCAGTGGCGAAGGAAAAAAAAAAAAAAAACAGTAACATTTACAGTATATTAGTAAAATAAAAATTATTCAGACCAAAAAGAGACATAGTTTCTTTTTTTAATTTTTAAAACATTTTTGTTTATTTATTTATTTAAAGATTTTAATTTAGGCAATCTCTATACCCAACACGGGGCTTAAACTCACAACCCAGAGATTAAGAGTTGTATTCTCCACTGACTGAGCCAGCCAGGCGCCCCTCTCTTTATTTTTTTATTTTTTTTTTTTTTAAAACTGTATTTGATCATGACTTTTTTTTTTAATTTTTATTTATTTATGATAGTCACACAGAGAGAGAGAGAGAGAGAGAGGCAGAGACACAGGCAGAGGGAGAAGCAGGCTCCATGCACCGGGAGCCCGACGTGGGATTCGATCCCGGGTCTCCAGGATCGCGCCCTGGGCCAAAGGCAGGCGCCAAACCGCTGCGCCACCCAGGGATCCCTCTCTCTTTTTTAAAAACAATTTTCTCGGGACGCCTGGGTGGTTCAGCAGCTGAACGTCTGCTTTTGGCCCAGGGCACGATCCCAGGGTCCCGGGTTCGAGTCCCACATCGGGCTCCCTGTGGGGATCCTGCCTGTGTCTCTGCCTCTCTCTGTAAGTCTCTCACGAATAAATAAATAAATCTTTTAAAAATAGAAAATTTAAAAAAAAACAATTTTCTCCGTTTAGTTGCCTTTTGATCAATAAAGATACGGTTTACAACAAAATGAAACTAAGAAAACTTTATACGAAGCCTACTTGCCTCTACATAACTCTTCACAAAAGGGTCCCAAACTCCAGGAGTTTGAATCAATGTACAAAGGTTTACAGACATCTTCCCGCTGTGGTTGAGCATATTCTGGAATGCTGTGTTGTAAGCATAATCCTCTTTATCTGTCCAAAGATAAAAGATTTTTCAAAGTTATTCAGTACTGAGGGCTTTGCTGACGGTAAAAGCAATCAACAAACTATCCACAAGGAAAGTTCAGGCTCCAATGGCTTTGCTAATAAATTCTAACAGAGACTTTTAAAGAATAATTTATAATATTAAATATTTAAAGAATAAAACTAATTCTTCACAAACTTTCCCCACTCCCCGCCCCCCAAAGGACAGAACGGGAGGAAGTGCACACACGGGGAAATTCAAGGATGAATCTAGCTGGTAGCTACGCTGATATTTGTTTTAAATTATTCATCTTATCACGCATTTGTTTTATATACTTTTTTGCGTGTTATGTTTCACACTATTAAAGGTTTAGAAGGAAAGTTAGTCCTTCAAAAGAGACAGCTAATAGAGCAGCCCAGATGGCTCAGCGGTTTAGCACTGCCTTCAGCCCAGGGTGTGATCCTGGAGACCCAGGATCGAGTCCCATGTAGGGCTCCCTGCATGCAGCCTGCTTCTCCTTCTGCCTGTGTCTCTGCCTCTCTCTCTGTCTCTGTGTCTCTCATGAATAAATAAATTAAAAAAAAAAAAAGAGACAGCTGATAGAAACAAAATCTTTTTATTTTTGGCCACTTTTTGGCCAAAAAAACCCAGCTCTCCCCTCCCATGAAAGGCACTGGTGTTCTCTTCCCAGAGGCTCAACTAAATAAATATAAATATGGATTTGGAAATGAAATCATAAAGGGAAAGTAGGTAAGGAACTATAAAGAAAGAGATTAAAAAAAAAAAAAAAAAAAGGCAGACCCCTGAGTCAGAATAAGTTGAGTGTGAATTTACCATGGAAGGGGGATTTCCAGTCACCAAGTGCATGAAACCCAAGCAGGACAGGCCATAGCCATGAGAAAAATCCCAAGCCAACACTGAGCATACATTCATGTGTTATGTTCTCATGAGTCTGGTTATACAGAACTAGTCCTAACCTTTTTCTCTTATTAAACAGACATTCAAGGTTAAAGATCATCTAAAGGGCTCCACACATTACTCCATCTTTATCTCTTGTTACAGAACAAAGTGTCAGCTGCAGAAAGGTACTGAATCATCTGCCCATGGAAGAGACAGTACAAATGCCATGTTCCAACTGCTTTAGTCATCAATGTTTGCTTGAGTTCTACCCACCCAGGTGTAAGAAAAAGGTAAATATTGATTTTAAAACTCATCCAATCAATTAATATCAACAAGCCAAAAAAAAAATATATCAACAAGCCTTTTTTAAAAGAAATATTACACCAAGCATTATGGAAAGGTTAACAGAATGTTAACAGAAAACATGAGAGATCTGTGACCTCAGAAGACCAATTAATCTAGAAGAAATACAACATAAAATAGACATGAAAAAACTTGGATAATTAAAAAGAGAGAAAGAACTGAACAATATGGGTTGAACATGCAGCTGACATATGAGGTTTGTGGCATGGAAATCACAGGTCTAATGAGTCCTGCAGGGCAGATGGCATTCTAGATGAGGAGGCAAGCTTATCATAAGATAGCATATCAGAAGCGTCCTGGGAGAGAGCCTACTCAGAGGGAAAGGAATTTTAAGATTAGTAAAGCTACATGCCCAGGAGACAGAGGAAATACTACTTATCAAACATAAGGTTAATATGGAATCACTGCTCATACTTATGACCCAATATATATAGGGACTGAGATTTGGATGGAGGATGAGAAAATGAAAAGGGTTCGTTCTAGAGATGCAATGGAGAAAAACTATACAAAACAAGGAAAATGCAGAGAATCAAATACAAATCTGTGGATAGAGGAGGATAACACCACCATGGGAAGTAAGAGAAAAGGAACTCTGAGAAATAAGGACACACAACCAATCTTGGTGTGGTCAATCAAGAAAACTGTTATGACCTTTGTATAGAAATAAAATAATTTTAGCTTATCCTATTCTCTAAGCATGTTATTCTGATGAATAACATTATAAAGCAGGGGCACTTGGCTGGCTCAGTCAGAAGAGCATGAGACTCTTGATCTCAGGGTCATGGGTTCGAGCACCACAGTGAGTGCAGAGATTACTTAAAAATAAATAAACATCTTGTGCTCACTTCGGCAGCACATGTACTAAAATTGGAATGACACAGAGATTAGCATGGCCCCTGTACAAGGATGACATGCAAATAAATAAACATCATAAAAAAAAATCATAAACTAAACTCCATTCTAAACGTATGGGAAGAAATACTTCTTATATGCAATATCTAATGAAACAAATTTGCAACCTTTCTTAGAAATAATTTTAAAAAGCAATAAATCTAAGATGGACTTAATTTATGAATTATCTAATTTATGTCTGAAAAGTTTGATAAAAACAGAAATACTACAAAGGATGATCAAGAATTTTACATCAGGGACGCCTGGAAGCTCAGCGGTTGTGCATCTGCCTTCAGCTCAGGGCGTGATCCCGGAATCTGGATCAAGTCCCACACTGGGGTCCCTGCGAGGAGCCTGCTTCTCCCTCTGCCTATGTCTCTGCCTCTCTCTCTCTCTCTCTCTGTGTGTGTGACTATCATAAATAAAAAAAAATAAAAAAAAAAAAAGAAAGAAAAGGAAAACCAAAGCTGGTGGCATCAAAATTCCAGACTTCAAGCTCTATCATAAAGTTGTAACCATCAAGGCAGTATGGTACTGGCACAAGAAACAGACATATAGATCAATGGAACAGAATAGAGAATCCAGAAATGAACCCTCCACTCTATGGTCAACTATTCTTCAATGAAGCAGGAAAAAATATCCAATGGAAAAAAGATACTCTTCAACAAATGGCATTGGGAAAATTGGACAGCCACAGGCAGAAGAATGAAACTGGACCATTTTCTTACACCATACATAAAAATAGACTCAAAATGGATGAAAGACTTAGCTAAATGTAGAGACAGGAATCCATCAAAATCCTAAAGGAGAACACAGGCAGCAATCTCTGTGACCTTAGCCGCAGCAACTGCTTACTAGGGATCTCTCTCCAAAGGCAAGGGAAACAAAGGCAAAAATGAACTATTGGAACTTCATCCAGATAAAAGGCTTTTTTGCACAGCAAACAAAACCAAAAGACAACTGACAGAATGGGAGAAGATATTTGCAAATGTCTTCTCAAATAAAGGGCTAGTATCCAAAATCTATAAAGAACTTACCAAACTCAACATCCAAAGAATAAATAATCCAATCAAGAAATGAGCAGAAGACATGAATAGGCATTTCTCCAAAGAAGACATACAAATGGCCAACACACATGAAAATATGTTCAACATCACTCAGCATCAGGGAAATGCAAATCTAAACCACAATGAGATACTACCACACAATGGCTAAAATTAACAAGTCAGGAAAAACAACAGATGTTGGTGAGGATTTGGAGAAAGGGGAACCCTCTTAACACTGCTGGTGGGAATGTAACTGGTACAGCCACTCTGGAAAACAGTATGGAGATTCCTCAAAAAATTGAAAATAGAGCTACTCTATGATCCAGCAATTGCACTACTAGGTATTTACCCCAAAGATACCAATGTAGTGATCCGAAGGGGCACCTACACCCCAATGTTTATAGCAGTAATGTCCACAAAAGCCAAACTATGGAAATAACCCAAATATCCATTGACAGATGAATGGATAAAGAAGATGTGGTATATATACACAATAGAATGCTACTCAGCCATAAAAAAAAAAAAAAAAAAAAAAAAAAGAAAGAAAGAAAAAAGAAATCTTGCATTTGCAACACCATGGATGGAACTAGAGAGAATTATGCTAAGTGAAATAAATCAATCAGAGAAAGATAATTATATGATCTCACTCATATGTGGAATTTAAGAAACAAACCAGAAGATTATAGGGGAAGGGAGAGAAAAATAAAACAATATGAAATCAGAGAGGGAGACAAACCATAAGAGACTCTTAACTCTAGGAAACAAACTGAGGGCTGTGGGAGGGAGGTGGAGGGATGGGGTAACTGGATGATTAATTAAAAAAAAATCCTAACAGTCTCATCGACACAAGAAGCACACTCCTCTTCACTCACCAAGCCTAGACAATTCCATCTTGTTTTTAGACCAAGTATAATACTGTAAAAGCCCTTTATAGGCCTGAATAAGATTGATTAACACTTCCTGGGAAGCTGACTTTTCACCGTATCTCCATGTCTCCGCATGACTGAGATTTCTATTTGCGTCTTCAAACATTCCATGATGCAGAAGGTATAATGCATGTTGTAAGGAGATCTGAAACAATAATAAGAAAAAGCCCAAATAGGTCATTAGATATTCATTATCCAAAAACTCAGTGAATATATATGCTAGGCTAAGACCTTGGTAAGGCACAGATGATATAACAACACTGTCATCAAAAATGTCAATTTAGCAAAGAGGAAAGATACATGAAATAACATTATGTAAATAAGCTAAATTACATAAATTTACAGAAGACAGTGTGATCTGGTGACAGACAGTCCTGGCTCAGATACTACCTAAAGTTAATAAACCTGAGTATGTTACTTGCTTTTGTGAGTCTTATGGGTTATAGGGAACAATTATTAACTCTTCAGAAGGCTGTTATGAGGACTAAATGAGATAATATTTGCATACTACCTAGTACCTACTTTGGCCCATAGCAGGTGATCAATGACTGATTTTATACATGTCACATAAGCTCAGAGAAAACATCTTAAGAAGGAGTACCAAAGAATGGCACTGGTTCAGATGGAAAAGTGAATGCCTGATACAGAAGCAGTAAGATTAAATACACAAAGGTCGGGAGGACACTTAGAAGGGGAATAATGGAAGTACAGCTAATCATGTGAGTAAAGTCAGAGTTCAAGGCCTTCATCGCAAACCAATGCAACAATTTCTCAACTGGTTTCTTCAACCCTGTCCCCCCTACAATCCACCTTCCACGTGGTTGTCAAAGAAATCTCATTTATATAAAACCCCTCAATGGCTCCCATTGCCTACAGGATAAAATCTTAAGTTCCATAGGGATGGCACAGAGGGTCCAGCTGACTCCTCCTGGCTTCTACTCAATCGACTTTTAAAGTAACGAAAGCACTGGATAGAGGGCTATCAAACTCTCATCAATGCCTGCCATGCCTGTTCACCCTCTTTCCTAATAGGCCCAGGTAACACCCACTTGCTTTTTCAGCCTCATCTGAAGCATCACTCATTTGCTCACAGCACTCTCCCGATTCTAGAGAGCTGATCATTCCCCTCTTTTGCCTTCTCACTGCATCTGGCATTTCTACTCTGTACCCACAATTTATTCCATGTACATGCCTGTCTCCCTCTACAGCAAGGAATATGTCTGGAAAATAGCAGTAAGTGTTTTTTTTAAAACTATTAACAAGAAATGCTTCATTGCCTATCCTAATTATCACCCTCAGACCCTAAAGTGTGAAGTAAGGTTCCTTTCAGATTTCTTCACTTCAATTGAATAGATTCTATGGGCTTCAAAGAACCCAACCAATAATATAGTTAAGATTTGACCCTCCCTCCCCAGTCAAATGGCTACCCAGTTTGTTCTTGAAAGAACAGAAGGGAACATACATTAAGACAGGCCATTCCTTTTTCCAACTGCTCAGTTGGAAATTTCTTCGTTAAGCAGAACCTTAAGCCGCTTCCATTTAAATTCTACTTATAGTATACCTGGGCTACTAGAGAATAAGATCATAAGAGAGCATGTGACACATAAGTGGAAATTCAGAAAAATTTCTTCTAATAAGAATCTTAATCTGGGGGAAACCTTTCTTCAAATTAAGCAAGCAGTGAGAATGTAAGATGGTGCAAAGTTAAATGTAGAGTTAATCTTTTTATATTTTATATTTACTTATATACATCTTTCTATATACATTTTTGTATAAAACATGACCCAGCAATTCGACTCCTAGGTATGTATATACTCAAAGGAATTCAAAATAGGAACTCAAACAGATACTTGTCTTTTGTTTTTGCTTTGTTTTGTTTTAGATTTTATTTATTTATTTATGAGAGACACAGAGAGAGAGAGGCAGAGGGAGAAGCAGGCTCCATGTAGGGAGCCTGATGCAGGACTTGATCCCAGGACTCCAGGATCACGCCCTGGGCCAAAGGCAGGTGCTCAACCGCTGAGTCACCCAGCATCCCTCTCAAACAGATACTTGTATACCAATGTTCACTCTGGCACTATTCACAATAGCAAAAAGGTTGAAACAACCCAACCACAGATGGATAGCAAAATGTGATAGGTACAGACAACAGAATGCTAATAAGTCATAAAAAAGCCATAAAAAGTTGTACAATATAAATATAAATAAATCTTGAAAATACTATGTTAAGCAAAAGAAGCTAAACATAAAAGAACTAATACTACGTGATTCCACTTACATAAAATACTGAGAATAGGTAAATTCATAAACAGAGAACAGATTAGAGGTTACCAGGGGTTGGGAAGAGGAAACAGGGAGTAATTGCTTAATGGGTACAAAGTTTACATTTGGATGATGAAAAAGTTTTGGAAATGCTGGTGATGGTCACATGACACTGTGAGTTTATTAGTGCCACTGAGTTGTACACTTATACTCGTTAAAATAAGGTATTTTATGTTATATGTATTTTACTGCAATAAAAAAATTGGAAAATAGGAAAAATAAAAACAAAACAAAAAAAGAACCACTGAATACTATTTAGGTTTTGCAGGCCATATGGCCTCTGTCACAACTACTCAACTCAGTTATCTGTCATGCTAAAAGCAGCTATGAAATGAATGGGTGTGGCTATGTTTCAATAACTTTATGTAGAGATATTGGGGGAAAAAAAGTAAAGCATTTAAAATCTTATTGAAAAAGTGCTCTTTTAGTCAAACATATACCATAAAGAGGGAGATATCTAACACTGGAAACATCTCAATGCTTTTGGATGAGACTCTAATTTAAAAAAAAAAAAAAATTAGGAGACGAAGTTCCACCTACACCTTAGGAATATTAACACATTTTTATGAATGGATTAGGGTTAATATTGCTAAAATATTCATACTATGCAAGCCATCTATAAAATCAACATAATCCTGTCAAAAGTCCAGTGGCATTTTTCACAAAAATAGAAAAAAACGATCCTAAAATGTGTATGGAACCACAAAAGACCCCAAATAGCCAAAGCAATCCTGAGAAAGAACAAAGAAGCTGGAGGCATCACACTTCCTGATTCAAACTATATCATAAATCTATAGTAATTAAAGCAGTATGGCATTCACATAAAAACAGACACACAGGCCAACAAATAAAGCCTGTAATAAAAAGCCCAGAAATAAAACCACACATCTATGGTCAACTAATATTTGACAAGGAAGCCAAGAATACTCAAGGGAGAAAAGAAATCTCTTTAATAAAAGGTGCTGGGAAAATGGGATATTCTCAAAATAATGAAACTGGTCCTGTATCTTATACTATTCACAGAAACTAACTCAAAATGAATTAAAGACTTAAATGTTAAGACATGAAATCATAAAACTCCAAGAAGAAAACAGGAAAAAAAGGTCCTCAACATTGGTGTTGGCAATGATTTTTTTTTAAATATGACACCAAAAGCACAAAAGCAACAAAAGCAAAAGTCAACAAATGAAGCTATATTAGCCTAAAAGGCTTCTGTACAGCAAGAGAAATAATCAACAAAATGAAAAGGTGGTCTATGAAACGGGAAAAAATATCTATAAGTTATATATCTGATATGCAGTTAATATCCAAAATAAGTAAGGAATTCATACAATTCTACAGCAAAAAACCCCAGGGGCACCTGGCTGCCTCAGTCAGTGGAGCATGAGACTCTTGATCTCAGAGTTGTTGAGTTTGAGCCCCGTGTTGGATGTGGAGATCACTTAAATTTAAAAATTTTTTAAATATATATTTTTAAATATCCAATTTAAAAAATGGGCAGAGAACCTAAATAGAGATTTCTCTAAAGAAACACAATTGGCCAAGTACATAGAAAGCTGTTCAACATCACCAGCCATCAGGGAAATGCAAATCAAAAACAGAATGAGATACCAGCTCACATTTATCAGATATCACTATTAACAAAACAAGAGGTAACAAATGCTGGCTAAGATGTGGAGAAAATATAACTCCTATACCCTGTTGGTGAGACTGTAAATACAGCCACCAAGGAAAATAATATACAGGCTTCTCAAAAAAACTAAAAGTAGAACTACATATCATTTAGCAATTCTACTTCTGGGTCTATATCCAAAGGAAATGAAACCAGTATCTTGAAGAGATTTCTATACTCTCATGTTCACTGCAGCATTATTCACAATAGCCAAGACATGGAAACAAACTTGGGGTCTATAAGATGTCATATAGGTCTACATAAACACAATGGAATATTATTCAGTAATTTAAAAAAAAAAGGAAATCCTGCCATTTTAACATGAATGGAACCTCGGAGCATTACGTTCAGTGAAATTAAGTCAGAAAAACACAAATATTGTATGATCTCACCACCTACATGTGGAATTTAAAAACATCAGACTGCGAAAGAGTAGAATGGTGGTAAAGGGGTGGAGAAAATGGGAGATGTAGGTCAAAAGGTACAAACTTACAGTTAAAGATGAGTAAGTTCCAGAGATCTAATGTATGGAATGGTAACCATAATCAGTAACAATGGATCATATACTTGAAAGTTACTGTAACAGTAGAGCTTGAATGGTCTCGCCATAGCAACAATAAAGTGGTATACATGAGGTGAAGGACGTGTTAACCTTATGTGGTAAACATTTCACAATATACACATGGATCAAGTCATCACACTATACACCCTAAGCTCACACAATATATACTATTTTCCAAATTCAAATTCCAAATTTATTTTAGCTCTTTCCTTTTTGCAAAGGCATCAGTTCCTAGAGAAATGAAATGACGTAAGCAGAGATGTTAGAATTTGGCCCAGCGCCATAATGAAACACAAGTGCCATCTCTCAAGGACTGGTTTTGGCAGCCAGAGATATACAAAGAGAAGGTATTTTCTCTCAGAGAACAAGGTAGGCAGCAGGAAATTGAGATGCAAATGGCTTTTAAAATGTGACTTCCTTTCAGCCTCCTTTATTTATCCAGGTGTCTCACCCATTTCCATGCCTTTTACATTATTACCTACCTATCCCTCAAACTATTTTTTAAAAAATGAACATTGCAAATGTAAATTCACAAAGCCTGCATTCTCACCTTTAAGTAATTCATGACACCAATATTCTTCATCCTGTCAGCAAAGGTATTGAAAGTCTCCATGTTGCTTTTGGGATGATAAAACAGAATTTCACTTCCAAGCTTCCAAATAATCTATCAAAACAGAAGTTACTAATAAAAATGTAAAATCCGTACCTTAACAAATTTCTAAGAATGCTATTTTTGTTCTGTTTACAACCTATAATTCATTTTCCCAAATAACACTCCTGTCAACATTTTACTGTTTTTTATTTCACCCAATAAAACTAAATACTTTATCTTACGCAAGAAAGTTTTTTTCCAATTAAATTAAAATACCAGATGGCTATACTAGTGCCACTTTAAAGGTAGTAGTCTAAAGAAGGTAGTCTATTGAAGACAGAATTTTTAATTAGTATGGGGCAAGAATATTAAGGTCAGAAAACTTGGTTCTTCACTGCTCTTGGTCTCATCTTTATTATCCACAAAATGAGAGCAACAGACTAGATGTTTCCTGAGACATCATTAAGCTCTGTAACTACTGACTATACTTAACCTATATTTAGAACTACAACTTAAAATTTGTCATCGGCTACAGCCAAATTTTAATAAAGTATGTTTTCTCTCCAGAGCACCAGAACTTTGATGATAGAACTTGGAGCCCTTCTTTTTCATGGGGGCGAAAGTCTATTTCTTTTGCCCCAATTTAAAGTATTCCATTATTGACCTTAAAAGTAAATTTAAGAGAATTTTAAATCAATTCTTTCTGTGAACAGACATAATAGTTGTTTGGTATAATCATAATACTTACCTTCCCAACTCAGAAAAAAAAAAGAGGTTAAGATTTCCTTTGTAGAATAACCAAACTATAGTCTCTGGAGCTTAAAGAAAATTTGTAGATTTTCTACCACAGCTGTTCTTAAACCTAGTTATGTGTAAGAATTACCGAGGACACTTGTTAAATATAAATATTCTGATTCAGTATCAAGAATCTGTATTTTCAACAAAAGCCCTAGCTAATTCAAAAAGAGGCAGATGGGGCACCTGGGTGGCTCAGTCAGTTAAGTGGCTGACTTTGGCTCAGGTCATGATCTCAAAGTCCTGGAATCAAGCCCCACTTTGGTGGGGTGGGGAGTGGGGGGGAATTCATGATGCTCAGCAGGGAGTCTGCTTCTCCCTCCCCCTGTCCCCCCACTCATATTCCCTCTCTCTCCTCTCTCTCAAAATGAATAAAATCTTTAAAAAAAAAAAAAAAGAGGCAGACAAGTGTCTGAAAACCAAGGATTCAAATCCTTCATTTTATAATACAATTTTGAAAAGAACCTAACCTATAAACTTGCCCAGTGTTTAATAGATGCACAGTAGCTTTGTCCATAAACTAAATTTTTAACCAATAATTAATTTTTTTTCTCTCAGATTTTATTTTGGCTCCACTAAATTATCTAATTGATGCAATGCTTACTGTACTAGTCAGAGCTACTTGAGATATTCATGTGAAGTTATTTATGGGTAAACTGTGTATTACTGAAGAAATTTATAAGTGTATTCTAGGCCCTGTTCTAGATCCCTCCTCTCATGAAATTTACATTCTATTGTAGAGAGACAATAACCAAGAAATAGAATAATTAAATTGCAAGTACTGTGGGAAAAGAATGGAGCAGGCAAAAGGAATCAGGAGTGACTGCTGGAAAGTGGAGAGAGGTGGTATGGAGCTGCAATTTTAAACAGTCCCTGGAGGCCTTGCTGAAAATGAGACTTGATGGATAACCAATAGTGGTATCTGAAGAAAGACCCTTCCGAGTAAAGGAACAGCTAAGGCAAAGGCAATCAGACAAAAGTACAGACGGCCTGTTCAAGCAAGAACAAGGAGCTAGTGAGTTTGGAGGAAAAAATAAAACAAATATCTGAGTAACAGGAAATGAGGTCAGAGAGGTCAAAGGGGGACAGGGAGTGAGCAGACCATACAGAACTTGCTGGCAGTCATAAGGACTTTGGCTTTTCTCTGAGTGAAATGGGAAGTCATTACAGTTTCCAGAACAGAAGTGACATGATCTGGCTTGTGTTTTAAAAGGATCATGCTGCATCATTAGCCACTGGGGAAATACAAATCAAAACCACAATGAGATACCACTCCCCAACCACTAGCACAGCCTTTATCAGGAAGACACAGTAACAAAAGCTGGCAAGCCTGTGGAGAAATTGGAACCCTCACAGATTGCTGGGGGGTAGGGAGCGGATGTAAAATGGTGCAGCCACTTTGGAAAACCATCTGGTAGTTCCTCAAGAGGTTAAACACAATTACTGTATGACCCAGAACTCCACTCTCAGGTACATACCCAAGAGAAATTTCAACCAACATCCCCAACAAAAGTGTGCACGTGAATGTTCATAGCAGCATTAATCATAACCAAAAAGTGCAAACAACTCAGATGTCTAACAACTGATGAAGCGATACATAAAATGTGATGGAATATTACTTTGCAATAAAAAGGAGTGAAATACTGGGGCACCTGGGTGGCTCAGTCAGTTGAGCATCCAACTCTTGATTTTGGGTCAGACCATGATCTCTCATGAGATCGAGTCCGGCACTGGACTCTGCTCAGAGTGAAGTAAGCTTCTCTCTCTTTTTTCCTCCCCCCACCCCAACACACATGGACTCTCTTGTTCTAAAATAAATTACAAAAGAAAATGAAAGGAATGAAATACTAATACATATTGCAATGAAGCTAAACTTGAAAGCATTATGTCTGGAGGAAAAAAGTCATGTACAAAGGTTGTATATTATAAAATTCACTTACATGGAATATCCAGAATAGCAAGTAGATTAGTGGTTGGCTAGGGAATGGGGTAACGAAGGGAGGAATAGTGAGTGACCTCAAGTGGGCATAGGGTTATTTGGGGGTGGGAGGGAGCAAAAATGTTTGAAATTCAGATTGTGGTAATGGCTGCACATCTCTGTGAATATATGAAAAAATACTGAATTGTACAATTTAAATGTGTGAACTGTATGTGTTAATCATAAAACCGTTTTTTTAAAAGGATCACCCTGGTCACTATGTTGAAAAGAAACTGGGGGGGGGCACAGGATGGCAAGCAGTCATCTAAGTGAGGGGACAGTGGCTTGGATCAGCATGCGGCAATGCAGGGGTGAGAGGTATTTGGACTGAATTTTTTTTTAAAGATTTTATTATTTGAGAGAGAATGAGAAGCGAGTGAGTGAGCACGCATGAGGTAGGGAAGGGGCAGAGGGAGGGAGAAGCAGACATCCCACCAAGCAGGGAGCTCAACGTGTGTGCTCAAGCCCAGGACCCTGGGCTCGTGACCTGAGCTGATGTCAAACACTTAACTGAATGAGCCACCCAGGCACCCCTCAGACTGAATTTTGAAAGTAGAGCCAACAGGACTTTTTCATGGTTTGGATAAGGGGGCATAAAAGAAAGAGAACTTAAGAATCTGCCGCCCTTCCCCCCCCCCCCAAAAAAAAAAAGCAACAAAAACAAAACAATAAAAAGAATCTGGCCCCAGTGATTAGATACATAAAATAACCATCACCTGAGATGAGGAAAATTAGGTTTGATGGTGAAGATCAGAAGACCTATTTTATGTTATTGTGACAGGATTGTTCACTATCCAAGTGGTGATGTGGGATATGAATGCTGGGATATGGGAACATGGACATGAAGAGATGTCAGGGCCAGATATACAATTGGGAATCGTCCACCATATAGACTAAATTTAAGGACATGAAACTGAATGAGATCATCAGAAGTGAGTTCAGATAGAGAAGAAGACTAAAGATTGAGTCAAAAGGCCGAGAGACAAAGAGCATTCGCAGAATGAGGCTGAGGAAAGCCAGTGAGGTGAGAGAAAACTGAGAGAGATGCTGTAGTGTACTGGAAGCCAGATGAAGAAAGTTTATCACACAGGAGGGAGTGATCTACAGTCTTAAATACTGCTGATGGAGCAAGTTCTATGAGCACTGAGAACTGGGCACTGTTGACCTTGACAAAGTAATCTGGAAGAAGTGTTGATGCTGGTGATCAGGGGAGCCTAACTGGAGAGGGCTTAGAACAAGTATTCAGTCTTTTAAGGGGTTTTGCTGAAAGTGGAAATGGGATAATTGGGCACACCTGTGGAGGAAGTGGGGGTCAAGAGATGATTTTAAGATGGAAGACATAATATGTTTGTATGGGGATAGGAAACATTCTACAGAGAGGGGGGGAAATGATACAGGGAGAGAAGAATTATTGGAAGATATGAATAGTGGGGAATATGAGAGTTTAGAGTTCACACTTTTGAGTTTCCTTTAAAATCTTAATATTTTGGGAATCCCTGGGTGGCTCAGTGGTTTGGTGCCTGCCTTTGACCCAGGGCATGATTCTGTAGTCCCAGGATCAGGTTCCGCATCGGGCTCCCTGCATGGAACCTGCTTCTCCCTCTGCCTCCCTTTCTATGTGTCTCTCATGAATAAATAAATAAAATCTAAAAAAAAAAAAAAAAAAAATCCTAATAAGTAGGGACACCTGGGTGGCTCAGCGGTTTAGTGCCTGCCTTCGGCCCAGGGTGTGATCCTGGAGTCCCCCCGATCGAGTCCCACATCGGGCTCCCTGCATGGAGCCTGCTTCTCCCTCTGCCTTTGTCTCTACCTCTCTTTCTATGCCTCTCATGAATAAATAAATAAAATCTTTAAAAAAAAAATCCTGATAAGTAAAAGAAGTGTGAGAAACAATGTTCCAATACAAACTCTCCACCCAAAACTACTTTTAATAGCTTTTAGAAGAATTTGAGATCCTGCAAATGCCATTCAGGGACCAGCTTAGGCAGAAACTCAAGTATCTGTGATCTCCTCCAGCAGACTCACACTTCACTTACCTCAGGTGCGGCCTGCCTCTTGTAGCTATCTGAATCTTCCAAGATCTGAAAATAACTGTGCATGTATTCTGCAGCTTGCTGCCACTGGTGCTTCAGCAGAGCTTCTTGAATAAAACTCAAACAAGCACTTGTTGTCTGAGCAAAATCCTTCTCTTTTTTCCCTCCAGTTGCTACAGATTAAAGAGAAAAGTCTTTAACCACAGTGATTCCAATTCAAGTTTAAAAAACTTACTTCTGATAAGCAGAAGTTTTATCGAGTGGAACAGCAGTTATAACTTAACAGGCCATCCCTAATATCAAAGCAAGCTTTACTTGAAACAAACTTTTCCACACTATTTTGACTAGTCTTAGCAAATGAAAAAAAATGTCTAATTTGGAGATACCTAATTTGATATTTTTGGGCTACCAGAGTACCAGAGGCTCCAAATCTGACTCAATCATCCTTTTATCTTTGCACTCAACAATCTGTATAATATCTCCCAAAGAGGGCCCCAAAAGCAAGACCCAAATATTTTGAATGGGTAAAAATCATTAGGTTATCCTAGACAAGCATGGTCTTTACTACCTAGCAGCGTTCTAAAAACTCCAAAAGGTGAGTTTTTATTTTTCAAGTTCCCAGTAACTGAAATGATATTTAATATTTAATGATATTAAATACAAATGGGATTTAACAGTTATAGACATTAGCATTTATATCTCTAAAGTATGGACAATCTTCATGTTAAGAATATTTGGACTTAGTTACAACCCCGTTTTAGGAGTGACTGGTTGCACACTGCCACCTCTTCTTCTCTTTCCACACCACCATAGGACCCCTATAGGCCAGCGGTCTTCCATCAAGAGTACCCTGACCCCTGGGAATACACAGACACATAGAGGCACTGTGCAAAGATAGTTTGAGAGAAATCAACTTGCAGATCTTCACTTTCCTCATACTCTTTCCTAAAATTAATCTCCTAGAGAATTGTTCTACAGTCAAGGCTGCACAACTGAAATCATTATATATTACCTTAAGGTGAGAATATAAGGGTAAATATTGAGAAAGTGAATGACTACAACACACCCTTTTGCAAGTCGGGTGGTTTCCAAGTCTTTGCTATCAAAAGTGTGGGGGACACCTGGGTGGCATAGTCGAGCACACAGTCAGCTGAGCATTGCACTCCTGATTTTAGCTCAGGTCATGATCTAAGGGTCCTAGGATCAAACCTAGCATCAGACTCTGCCCTCAGCTGGGGACTCTCTCACCCTCTCCCTCTCTCCTCAGGCTCTCCCTGGCCTGCTCTCCTGGTGCACGCTCGCTCGCTCTCTCTCGCTCTTTCTCTCTAAAATAATAAATCTTTTTTTTTTTAAGTGTGGAAGGGCCGAATAATTCTTTATAATAGATCCCTACACAATTTCATCATGAGTTCTTCAAAAATTCAAAAACCTTATACACTGCTATGATTAAACTCTATCTGGTGCCATCTACTTACTTATGTAACTAAGAGTTCTCAGAAATGTATCAATGAAAACAAAATAGAACCAGAGCTAAATCTTTTCTCACTCTGGAAATACATATATTCCTTCACAGATATTTAAAATAATTGGAAAAAAATGATAACCTTATTTTTTAAATTTTTATTTGTTTAAAGAATTTATTTATTCATGAGTGCCATGGAGAGACAGAGGCAGAGATACGGGCAGAGGGAGAAGCAGCCTCCATGCAGGGAGCCCAATGTGGGACTCGATACTGAAATTCTAGGATTATGCCCTGGGCCGAAGGCAGATGCTTAACTGCTGAGCCACCCAGGCATCCCAACCTTGTTTATTTTATTAAAATAAAGAAGCAATAAAAATTTACTTTTAATCAAATTTTAACACAACTTTTAATACTTATGTTTTCATCAGCTGTGTACAATTATTAATTACGATGTCTCACCCCAGACAAAATTTTAATACTTTAAGCCTTATCGGATATTAACAAAAAATAATTAAAAGTAGATACATAGCTTTATTGCAAAGATAAAAATATGAAAGGAAAATAAATAGTATAAAATCTCCATCACTTAAAATCTTTTTCATAAATATTTTTAAATGGATGATGAAAGGCATATCACATTCCTATGTTCTTTAGATTTCACTGGATATATTTGTAAAAGTAGTAAATGAATTTCATTTAAAAATGGCAACCTATAGTGGAAATTATATCTTTTGCGACTATTAAACTTACAATTTTTATTATTTTTTTTGTTTTATTTTTTTTAAACTTACAATTTTTAGATGGTATCTCAAAACCGTGCAAAGCAATATGTGATTTTTTAAAAAAGAGGATATGGGAGCAAAACAGATTTGAAGACTACTGCTCTACAATAGTGCTTCTCAAACTTTTTAAAAATACACACAGAAAAAAAAAAAAAAAAAAAAAAAACACAGATCTGGGATCCTTGCCTGGCTCAGTGGTTTAGCGCCTGCCTTCAGCTCAGGGCGTCATCCTGGAGTCCCCAGATCGAGTCCTGCATCAGGCTCCCTGCATGGAGCCTGCTGCTCCCTCTGCCTGGGTCTCTGCCTCTCTCTGTCTCTCATGAATAAATAAATAAAATCTTAAAAAAAAAAAATACACACAGATCACCTGGCGATCCTGATGCTTACTGTTCAGTGTGTGCTCCTACAAACAAAAGCCTTACCATCCCTGGGGATCTTATCAGAAATGCAGAATAATATGCCCCACCCAGCTCTCTGAATAAGAAGCTACATTTAGCAAGATCTACACACAAGCTGCCCAGGACTAATAGCAACACCAGGGAGGTAGTCTGGGAAAATGACAAAACACCTCTCCCTTAAAACCTCATTTATTGGGATCCCTGGGTGGCGCAGCGGTTTAGCGCCTGCCTTTGGCCCAGGGCGCAATCCTGGAGACCCGGGATCGAATCCCACATTGGGCTCCCGGTGCATGGAGCCTGCTTCTCCCTCTGCCTGTGTCTCTGCCTCCCTCTCTCTGTGTGACTATCATAAATAAATAAAAATTAAAAAAAAAAAAAACTCATTTATTCACATAAAGGAGGACTGACCTCAGGCCAAGCTCCCATCTACCCCTCAAGTTTTCACTACTCAGAATGGAAATTGGACTTTAGACTAGTGTCCTTACATCCTTGGAAAATTCTCCTTCTGTCTTCCAAATTAGCCTAGTTACCCTACTAATATCTCTCACTTCATTCTTTATGAGCAAAAGATTATCCTATTTGTTGCCAATACACTTTCAAAAATAATTGCCTAGGAAAAGAAATTTTGACACAGAATGAGGTACAATAAAGAACAAGTGCCATCAACCTATCTCTAATGCCCCTGAAAAAACCTGGAAATGTGTCAGTCAACAAATATTTTTTGAGCACTATTTTGAGCCAAGTACTATTCTAAGGTACTCAACATTCAGTTTTAATCCAGATTGGCCTCTGTCTTCGAAGTTTTTATTCTAGGGGGCATACCCTTCAAAACCCCAAAAGATATCTACTAGAATAAAAAATAAGCAATTGCTAGGCAATTCTGTTTTCCTATTATGGCTATTTTTTTTTAAATCTCTACAATGTCAATATTACCTGAAATTATTTTCTCATTGCAGACATAATGTATTTTGGGTTTAACAGGCTATCCATAACTTATGAAACATTTCTAAATATGTAAATTCTGGACTTACACCTATCTGCTCAGTTCCTAGTAAGTATTGCTAGAGAAAACAAACAAACAAAAAGTGTACCTACCATAATACAGACTGCTATTAGTTCAAAGGAAAAATAGAAAAAAGGATCTATTTTTTTTTTCTTACAGCCTCAAAAACCCTTATATAGTCCCATCCTGAAAACTGAGTAAACCAGTTTGGTTATTCACTTTGTATCCAGAGTTTTATCATCTCTCTGCATTACAATTAAAATGGCTGTATGTGATTTTACTTACCCACAGTCTCTATATGCTTCTGGAGCCAAGGAAAGGACATTCCTGTACCAGAGAACATGCATGATTCCTCTTGCTCGTCCTCTGTCTTGGACCTTACCAATTCTTCACTGAAATCACTCATACCTGCTCCAAATTGAGATTATCAGTTCCTTTCTGTGTATCTTATTTCACAGAATTCTTAAACAGAAAAAAATGCCATCTTTTTATCTAATAAATAACACTCAATCAGCAAAATTATCTACTAGGTCACTCCTTTAAAAAAAAAAATTTCATTTATTTGAGAGAGAGCAAGGGGGGGGTTGGGAGGGAGGGAGAGAGAAAGAGAGAGAGCCAGTGCACAAGCAGGGGGAAGAGGCAGAGGGAGAAGCAGACCCCCCCCCCCAACTGAGCAGGGAGCCTCACTAGGGGCTGGATCCCAGGACCCTGCGATCTGAGCTGAAGGCAGATGCTTAACGGACTGAGTCACCCAGGCACCCCCAGGTAGCTCCTTTATTTATTTATTTTTTTTAAATTTTTATTTATTCATGATAGGCACACAGTGAGAGAGAGAGAGGCAGAGACACAGGCAGAGGGAGAAGCAGGCTCCATGCACCGGGAGCCCGACGTGGGATTCGATCCCGCGTCTCCAGGATCACGCCCTGGGCCAAAGGCAGGCGCCAAACCGCTGCGCCACCCAGGGATCCCCAGGTAGCTCCTTTAAAGAAAGGAGTAAAATTATGCCAGCAACAGCCAAAAAAAATGATCCATTCAAAAAAACTTTTTAATCTTTACTATGTTACAAGAACAAAGATAGATAAGATAGTGCACCTTAATAAATACACACATAAAAATAACAGCTCAAGCTTAGAGGAAGAAACAGCAAAATGATACATAATAATAAAACCACACAACCACAATAACAGTAGTAATGGTTAATATGTATTGTCTCTATCTATACCACCAAGCTTTTAAATTATCTCGTTAATTCCTATAAAAATCCAGAGGAAACTACGATTATTTTCTTCCACGTTCATATTGAAAAAAAACTGAGGGGCTTAATTAAGTTAAGCCAACATAAGAAAAGTGAAGACAATATTCCAGGACATCAAACTTGGCATCAAACTACTTGGCATGAATAGTCTTGGGTCCATGTAGAGGAGGGGGTAGGAAGACAGGACTGAGGGTCACCTGGGTGGCTCAGCGGTTGAGCGTCTGCCTTCTGCAAAGGTCGTGACCTGGGTCCCAGGTGGAGTCCCCCATCGGGCTCCCTGCATGGAGCCTGCTTCTCCCTCTGCCTGTGTCTCTGCCTCTTTCTCTGTCTCTCGTGAAAAAAATAAATAAAATCTTTAAAAAAAAATCAAATTCTGCGGTTTAGGAGCATGGGTTTGAAATAACACCCGAAACACGTGTATTTTAACGAGCCCTTACAGAAGAAACTCTCCCTTCCCAAATTCTCAAAAACTAAGTGGGTGCCCCCCGCAGTTGCCACGGTAACCATCATAGCTTCTCCACCCCTTCCGCCTCGTTCTCAGCAATAAAGGTTTCAGAACATCAAGAAAAAAAAACATCAGCAGAACAAGGGTGAATCCTAGCGCAGCCCTTCGGGTGCTACTCTGCACGGCGGCGAGGACGGACGGACAAACGCAGCGGCACTCACCTGCCCGACGCCCACACTTCTCCGCGGCTCTAACGCAGCCCAGCGACTGGGGCCCAGCGAGAGCCAACCGCCACCGGAAGCGGAGTTAGAGACGCCTCGCTGCGAGCATGCGCAAAGCCGCCCCCTCGCACACCTGCGCTCTCAGGCGGTGCGCAGACGCGGCCCCGCCCCTAACCCCTCCTCCCGCGGCGGAGGCGTCGCCTTCGGCGGCTCGACCCCGGAAGTGGCTGCGGGCCGCTGCCCTCCCTCGGGGTGGGTCCCGGTGGGGGAATGCGGGACTCTAAGTGCCTCTGGAGACCGGGACGACGGGATGATGGACGAGGGGAGCAGTCAGAGGAGCGGAATTGCACCGCACCGAGTGATTCACGGAACGGGGCCTTTAGAGTTTTGCTCGGCCTAAGGGTTAGGAGGCCTGGGGCGGGGGCGGGGGCGGGGGCGGGGGGGGCGGAGAAAGGGACGGGGTCCTGACCGAGATAAACCTGCAGAACCTCTTTTTTTTTTGTTTTGTTTTTTTGTTTTTAAAGATGTTGTTTATCTATTCATGAGAGACACAGAGAGGCAGAGGGAGAAGCAGGCTCCACGCAGGGAGCCCGACGCGGGACTCGATCCCGGGACCCCGGGGTCACGCCCTAGGCCCAAGGCGGGGGCGAACCGCTGAGCCTCCCAGGCAGCCCCTAATCTGCATAACCTCTTAACCGCTTCCTCGAAATCTTGTTTTTCTCTTTGATTAAAGTTTTAACTTTGAATTTATATATGTCCCCAAATTTTGGGCAAGAATGTGTTTTTGCCCTCTCGGCAGAGATGGCTCTGGGGACACGTCTGGGGTCATTTTTCCTGAAGAATGTTGATGAACATACGGGAGAGAGGCAGAGAGGCGTCAAAAGTGAGACGATCAGGGCAGCCCCGGTGGCTCAGCGGTTTAGCACCGCCTTCGGCCCAGGGTGTGACCCCGGGGTCCCCGGATCGAGTCCCACGTCGGGCTCCCTGCATGGAGCCTGCTTCTCCCTCTGCCTGTATCTCTGCCTCTCTCTCTTTCTCTTTCTGTCTCTCATGAATAAATAAATAAAATCTTTAAAAAACAAAAAAGATGAAGACAGTAAAATGAAAACAACTCATCCAATAGTTAAACAAGATTTAAAAAAAAAAAAAGATGACAAAAATGCAAATATAAAACAAAATGAAGCATACAGAAGGTTTCTAGACTCCAATCTAGAAGAAAACATATTCTAAGAAGCATAAAGATATCTTTACAATTGTGTTATGCTGAAGAACAACTTAATATAATAATAACATTTTTTTAAGGGCAGCCCAGGTGGCTCAGTTAAGTATTTGCCTTCCACTCAGGTCAGGATTCCAGGATCCTGGGATTGAGCCGCACATCAGGCTTCCTGCTGGGCTGGGAGCCTGCTTCTCCCTCTGCTATCCTCCTCTTTGTGCTTTCTCTTCCTCTCTCTCAAATAAATAATAAAATCTTTAAAAATAACATTTTTGAAAAACTGCAAACTTATTTAGAAAATATTGTTTCCACAAACCCTTCAGTGATTGCCACAAACACTCTATTTTATTCCCCGCAGTCTAATAAAGAACAAGCTTTAGACAACCAGTTGGAAAGACATCATCATAAACAGTCTATACTAGATCACAGCTGATAATATGGACGAGATAAAAAAGTAGCAAAAATGAAAAGATAAAACAAAGGCAGCTTACATAATAATATAGAGGAAGATACTATCTAACTATAAACTCTCTATAAAGTACATGGATGAAGATCCCACCCCAGGCTCAGAATTGAGGAAAAAAACAAGCAACTGTATTCTCAAAGGCATGGCTCCATTTTTTTTGCCCATTTGATGCCCCAAATCCCTCATAAAGAAGTTCAAGCAATTGTACAGGAAAGGCCACATGAAGAAAAAAGTTCCTAATGGGTAAAACAACCACATGGAGAGAGGCCACATGAAGCCCACAGTCTACATCTTAATTCCATACATCTGAGGCAAACTTTCACGGACCTTGTGACCCAGATCAGTCTACTGCTGAATGCAATTGCTTGAGTGAGTCTACTTGACAACATGAAGGAAAGGTGAGCTATTCCCACTGAACTCTAAAAATTTCTGGCTTCCAAAATATGAGCAATAAAATTGTTGTTTGAAGCTACTAAATTATGGAATAGTTTGTTATATGGCAATAGATATCTAAAATACTGATATCGGCCATTTGTATTTTCCATCTTTCTTTTCTCCATCAGTCTAGTTAGAGATTACCAATTTATTTATGATGTGATCAGAAACAAACTTTGTCAGATGTCAATATTATAAGAATTGTTGAGACTTATTTTATCCCCCCAAATATGATTTATCTTGGTAAACGTTCCATGGGCAGTGAAAAAGCAATGTGCCCTGCTGTTGTTGAGCATCAGTGTCAATGAGGTTGAGGTAGGTGATAGTTTTGTTCAAATTTTCTATCACTGACTTCACATATAGTGCTGTTATTAATTTCTGAGATAGGGGAGTTAAAAATGCATACACTCTGTGGATTCGTTTCTTCTTTAGTTTTATCAGGTTTTCCTTTACATATTTGGAAGTTTTATTGATCACATTAAACTGATAGCTCTGGGATCCCTGGGTGGCGCAGCGGTTTGGCGCCTGCCTTTGGCCCAGGACACGATCCTGGAGAATCGGGATCGAATCCCATGTCGGGCTCCCGGTGCATGGAGCCTATGTCTCCCTCTGCCTGTGTCTCTGCCTCTCTCTCTCTCTCTCTCTTTCTCTCTGTGTGTGACTATCATAAATAAATAAAAAAATAAAAATAAAAAAAATAAACTGATAGCTCTTATGTCTTTCTGATGATATAACCATTTTATCATTATGAAAAATCCTTTGTCTCTGATAACCCTTCTTTAAAAAAAAAAGACTTTATTTATTCATGAGAGACACACAGAGAGAGACACAGGCAGAGACACAGGCAGAGGGAGAAGCAGGCTCCATGCAAGGAGCCTGATGTGGGTCTCGATCCTGGATCACACCCTGGGCTGCAGGCGGCGCTAAACTGCTGCGCCACCGGGGCTGCCCTCTGATAACCCTTCTTATCTTGAAATGAAATTTCTCTTATATTAATACAGTCATTGCAGCTTTCTTAGCTTACTGTTTGTAGGTTTTATATTTTTTCCATCTTTATGTGGTCAACCTATATATGTTTTTTTAAATGTGATTCCCTTATAGACAGTACTTAGTTGGATCTTCCTGTTTTTAATTTAATGTGACAATCTCCGTCTTTTAATTGATGTGCTTTATCCTTTTGTGTTAATTGTAATAATTTATATTGTCAAATTTAAGTTTATCATTTTGATGTTTTTTTCCAGTTTGTCTCATTAGTTTTATGTTCCTCTCCTCTCTTCTTCACTTATTGCCATTTCTTTGGATTAATCAAATGCTTTAGTATTCCATTTGAATTCCTCTATTGGCTTTTAACTATGCCTTTTTTGCATTATTGTTTTAGCAAAGTTGTAAGGAATTATGATATGCATTCTTAAATTTGGTAATTTAAGTTATATCTACTAATATCTACTTAGAGTTAAAATTGTGATACTTCACATAAAATAAAAGAGGCTTACCTTGTATGGCTTTATTTACCACCACTCCTAAGTCCTTTGTGCTTTATTGTCTTATGTGCTACATCTACATTCATTGTCATTTTTGCTTTAAATGGTCATAATGTACTTTAAAGAAATTAAGAGAAGAAACATATATATTGCCTTTTTTTTTTTTTATTCATGAGAGACAGAGAGAGAGAGAGAGAGGGGCAGAGACACAGGCAGAGGGAGAAGCAGGCTCCACTCAGGGAGCCCGATGCGGGACTTGATCCCGGGACTCCAGGATCATGCCCTGGGCCAAAGACAGACACCAAACCACTAAGCCACCCAGGGATCCCCCAATATGTTGCCTTTTAAAAAAAAGATTTTATTTATTTATTCATGTGAGACACAGAGAGAAGGAGGCAGAAACATAGGCAGAGGGAGAAGTAGGCTCCATACAGGGAGCCTGATGTGGGACTCGATCCCCGGACTCCAGGATCATGCCCTGAGCCAAAGGCAGATGCTCAATTGCTGAGCCACCCAGGCATCCCTATATATTGCCTTTTATATTTACCTGTTTACTATTTTTAGCACTATCATTCCTTCTAATAGATTATTTTCAAATAGCTGTCAGAAATTCTTCCCATTCCTGCCTGAATGTACATGTTGCTTCTCTCATTAAGAGATAGAGTCCAGGGGTGCCTGAATGGTCCTGTTGGTTAAGCATCAACTGGTTTCAGCTCAGGTTATGATCTCAGTATCATGAGATTGAGCCCTACATTGGGGGATTAGGACTCCCACATCGAGCTCCCTGCATGGAGTCTGCTTCTCCCTCTGCTTGTGTCTCTGCCTCCCTCACTCTTGTGTCTCTCAAGAATAAATAAATAAAATCTTTAAAAAAAAGAAAAAAGGGAAAAAAAGAGGTAGAGTCTATTTCTCCATCCCTTGAATCTGGGTGGGTCTTTTGACTTGCATTGGTGAATAAAATGTGCCAAAAGTGATGTCATGCCAGTTCTAGACACAGACCTTAAGAAGCCTTGCATTTTGTACTTTTATCTTTTAGAAATATAGCCAGCAACTAAGTAAGTTTGGGCTAGATTACTAAATATCAAAAAATACTTGGAATGAAAAAGGCCCATCCCAGCCATGGCAGGAACCACATCTGAGTCACCAGACATGTGAATGAAACCAATTTGGAAGTTTCAGCCCTAACTAACTTCCCATCTTAGTGCAGCCACATGAGTGACCTAGGTCAATAACACCCAAATCTGAAGAACCAACCAGTTAAGTCTAGATAAGGCACAGAATAGGGAGAAATAATAAATGACTATAATTTTAAACCACTAAATAGGGCAGCCCCATTGGCTCAGCGGTTTAGCGTCGCCTTCAGCCCAGGGCGTGATCCTGGAGACCCAGGATCGAGTCCCACGTCGGGCTCCCTGCATGGAGCCTGCTTCTCTCTCTGCCTGTGCCTCTGCCTTTCTCTCTCCCTCTCTCTGTGTCTTTTATGATTAAATAAACTAAATCTTTAAAAAAAAAAAAAAACCACTAAATGTATTACACAGTAAAGAAAATTAAAACATTGTATCTCTTAGTTTCCATAAAGTATGTCATCATCTTTAATCCTGAAGAATTTTTTTTAGCATTGCTTATGATACAGGTCTATTAGTGTTGAATTTTCTGTTTTCATTTACCTAAAAATGTCTATTGTGCCTTCAGGTTTTTTTTTAAGATTTTATGTATTGACACAGAGAGACAGAGAGACCACAGCAGCGGGAGCAGCAGAGGGAGAGGGAGAAGCAGGTTCTGCCCCAAGCAGGGAGCCCAATGTGGGGCTTGATCCCAGGACCCCCAGATCACAACCTTAGCCAAAGGCAGACGCTCAACCACTAAGTCATCCAGGTGCCCTTATCATTCTGGTTTAATATCATTAATTCATCCTCTTATGTATTCCATACCTTTCACATCTCATGTAGATTTCAATGGAACGAGCTTTCATATGTGCAGGGAACTCTTACTCTTTCTGTATACAATTGATCGGTTTTCACACTTGAATAGTCTTCATAATGGTACTTATGTTCCTGTTCTTAATTCTATACTACATGTATTATTTAAAATACTGAAGATTCAGGAAATTTGCTTTGTCTTGTTGTGTGATCTGTAACAGAGGTCTACTGTGATCGTATGTTATCCTGAAGAATATATTTTCTTCTTAATTTTTAAGGTTACCTCCAGGAGTCGCTTTGAACCTACCAGGCATAGCTTAGGAAGATGTTACCTGCTCTGCTGATTTATACTAAAAGGGAAGTTTTTAGGGAAGGTAGTTGTCAAAAAAAAAGGTGTCCCTTTGGGGCGTCTGGGTGGCTTAGTCGGTTAAACGACTGCTTTCACTCAGGTCATGATCCTGGGGTCCTGGGATCGAGCCCTATGTTGGGCTCCCTGCTCAGCAGGAAGTTTGCTTCTCCCTCGCCCTCTACCCCTTCCCCTTCTCCTCCCCCCTCTCTCTGCACCCTCCCCCCTCTCTCTGCACCCTCCCCCATCACCCCCTCCCCTACTTGTCTGTGTGCCAGCTGCCGTACTACTCTCGCGCTCTCTCTCAAATAAATCAATAAAATCTTTTAAAAAACAAAAAGGTCTCCTTTGTGACAGTCATTAACTTACTGAGACTTTTGTACCATTAACCATCTCTGTTGGCTAAGAGCCAGATACATTGCTGTTTAATTATTTAAACAACACGAATGGGTAACCTTTTAATATATCATTTGCTTTTTAAAGGAACACTCTGGTTTTAACATTTGCCCCAATTTCATAGATGAAGAATCTAAGATTCAGAAAAATCAATGACTTGCCTAAGGTCACACAATTGGACCTCTGGTACCTAGGTTAGTGCTTTTGATTACTTTCCTTGCCTCTGCTGTTGTCTTAGCAAGGAAGTAATTCATATCTGAAAACTGTAAATGGATAAAGCCGAACAGTCTACACTGTGGATATTGAGTTCTACCCACCTCACCTTAGAATCTGTTACACATTTGTTTCAAAGCTCAAATATTTGACTTCTGTGAATATAGTGCCAAGGTAAATTAGGCATAACCGGAAACAGGAACTTATATATCAGTCTGTATACCAGTGGCAATTTCAGATGTTTGAGTTTCTTTCTTTGTACAGTAGAAATTGGGATAATATTTGTCAGGACTAGACAAATAGTGCATGCTGATAGATATAGAACCTTGTATATGACTCACTCCCCGTACAACATACCCTTTGACATGACCTTGACATGGCTTTTTGATTGTCAAGAAGAATTTAACCCTGCTGTCCATGCCCAACACAGAACTCCATCCTCCTTGGCTTTTGGAACCGGATATTTGCTTAAATTCCACTTCAGTTATATGATCACTTTACTTAAAATCTGATAGCTTTCTGTTTCTTACTCTATTAAGTCTAAATTCTTGTACTTGATTTTCAAGGGCTTTATATAACCTGACTTATTCTAGCTGCCTGAATTTATCTCCCACAACTCTTTACTAGAATCATTTCACTGTGGTAAGATTAGATCCCCTTATTGTCCTTTGAACATTCTGCTCTCTTTTCTCTTATGTCACTTTCTTCACCTGCCCTTTCCTTTCTTTTATTTTCCTTTTTTTTTTTTTTTTTTTTTTGGTTAAGATTTTATGTATTTATTTATGAGAGAGAGAGAGAGGCAGAGACACAGGCAGAGGGAGAAGCAGGCTCCCTGTGGGGAGCCTGATGCTAAACTTGATCCCAGAACCCTAGGGTCACGCCCTGAGCCAAAGGCAGATGCTCAAACACTGAGCCACCCAGGTGTCCCTGCCCTTTCCTTTTCCTTTTACAATCTGACTCCTATCTACTCACCCAGCCCTAACTCAAATCCTACCATTATCTTTAGTGCTTAGAATTTGTACCTGTGTTGAATGTGAAAATGTATTTTCATTTTAGCACTTATTGTGTAGCTGGGTTCTGTGTCTGCATCCCCCGCACCCCCAAGTTACAGAGAGAAGTGGTTGGCATTAACAAGAGAGATTTGTTTATCTTTTAGGAGTTTCCACTCTGAAGAATATAATAGAATCCAGAGTCCTCCTGCACTCTTGAGGGTAGGAGCCAAGATTGGGCCTCCTTTAGCACAGGTATAACAAGTGGACCTATCTCTCAGACACTGGCCACAAAGGATGACGTTAGACACGAGAAGTCAGAAATCTGGCAAGAGAGAAGATCTCAGGGTGCCCAGCAGGAAATGATACCATGCAGGCTGACCGGATGGAGTAAAACAAAAATGTGTTTCTTGCTCTTCTCACTATATTGTAACCAATCATAGTGTTTTCATGTTTAACCTGACTTATAACTCTTCAGTTACCTTTAAGGATAACCATATTTTATCTCTTTCTGCCAATGATTGCAAATTACTTTTCCCCATATAATTTTTTGACAACTTTCTTGAGTTGTAAATGCTGTTTCAAACTAAATAAATAAATAAATAAATAAATAAATAAATAAATAAATAAATAAATAAATTCTATTTAAGTATTTAAATGATACAGTTTTATGAGTTCTGACATATGCTTACACACCTGAGACCATCACCACAAGGGAAGGAACATAACCATCATCCACAACTTTCTTTGTGTTCCTTGCCTCCCTGTCCTGTTACCAAGCAACAATTGTCATTATAGATTAGTTTGAATTTTCCAGAATGTTATGTAAATTGAATTATAAGTATATATTTTTTGGTCTGGTTTATTTCACTCAGAATTTCCTTGCCATTAGTAGTACCAATAGCTCCTTTATTATTTTTAAAAAAGATTTTATTTATTTCGAGAGAGAGTGAGAGAGAGCGCCCATGTGTGAAGTGGGGGTGCGGTGGGGGACAGAGCACAAGGGAGAATTCCAAGCCGACTCCTCACTGAGCACAGAGCACTGAGCACAGAGCCAGATGCTGGGCTGGATGCTAGGACCCTGAGATCATGACCTAAGCTAAAATCAAGAGTCACCTGCTTAATCGACTGAGCCAGCCAGGAACCCCAGGAACTCCTTATTGCTGAACAATATTCCAAAATTTAATACCTATGTATCTCTCAATGGACACCTGGGTTTTGGTTGATTTGTTTGTTTTTACTATTACAGGTGAAGCTAATAAGAACATTTGTGAAAAGTCTTGGTGAAGAAATAACTTTTGTTTCTCTTGAGTAAATACCCAGGAGTGGAAAAACTGGGTTCATATGGTAGATGTGGTTCAATTTTTAAAGAAACTGCCCAATTGCAATTATAGCCAGCAGTGTCATGAGAAATCCAACTGTCCTTATCCTTGTCAACACTTGCATGATTAGCCTTCTTTAGTAATTCTAGTGGATATGCAATGATACTGATTGTGGTTTTGATTTGCTTTTTTCCTAATGACTAATGATGTTGAATATCTTTTCATATACATGTTTTCCATGTGTGTATCTTCTAAGGTGAAGTGTCTACTTAAATCTTTCATCCACTTTTTTGAAATTGGGTTATCTTCTCATTTGTAAGTTGTAAGACTTATTTAGATATTCTAGGTTTCTTTCTTTTGGATACATGTTTTGCAAACCTTTCTCCTACTCTGCGGCTTACCTTTCTGTTTTCTTAACAGTGAATATAGGAGTGAGAGCAAAAGTTTTGGTTTTGATGAAGTCCCAATTTATTGATTTTCTTTTAGAGTTTATGTTTTTTGTGTATTTAGAAATTTGTCAAGCCCAATGTCAGGATCATAGGAAACATAGAAACATAGAAGAACTATGTTTTCTTCCAGAAGTCTTATAGCTTTAGTTTCTACATTTAGGCCTATAATGTATTACCAATCAATTTTTGTATATGTTATGTGGTAAGGGTCTAGGTTAATGGACTTTGTCTATTTCATCCTAGTTGTATCATTTATTGGCATAAAGTTATTCATAATATTCCCTTCATATTCTTCTAATGCCTGTCTTCTCTCTCATTTCTGATATTGATAATTAGTGTCATCTCTCTTTTTTTTCTTCCTACTCACTCTGAATAGAGGTTCATCAGTTAATATTGAAATTCAGAGAATAAACTTTTGGCTTCATTGATTTTCTCTATTTTCTTTTTGTTTTCTATTTTTTTGATTCCTGATATTTATTATTTCCTTTCTTCTGCTTGTTTTTTTTTTTTTTAAGTTTTATTTTATTGTATTGACAGAGACCACAAACAATGGAAGCAGCAGAGGGAGAGGGAGGAGCAGGCTCCAAATGAGCAGGGAGCCCAATGTGGGGCTTGATCCCAGGACCCTGGGATCACGACCTGAGCTGAAGGCATATGCTCAACCGACTGAAGCACTCAGGCGCCCCTTATGCTTGGGTTTTGATTTGCTCTCCTTTTTCTAGTTTCTTTTTTTTTTAATTTTATTTATTTATTCATGAGAGACACAGAGAGAGAGAGAGAAAGAGAGAGAGAGAGGCAGAGACACAGGCAGAGGGAGAAGCAGGCTCCATGCAGGGAGCCTGATGTGGGACTCGATCCTGGGACTCCAGGATCATTCCCTGGGCTGAAGAGAGTGCTAAACAGCTGAGCCACCGGGGCTGCCCTTTTTTCTAGTTTCTTAAGGTAGAAACTGAAGTGGTTAATTTAGAAACGTGTCTGGCTTTCTAATATAGACATTTAGGTTTAAGTTTCCCTCTAAAGTACTTTCATAGTATCCCACAAATTTTGATATGTTGTGTTTTCACGTTCATTCACTGTGAAATACTTCCTATTTTCCTATTTGATTTCTTCTTTAACTCATGGGTTATTTAAAAGTGTGTTACTTAGGGTTGCCTGGGTGGTTCAGTTAAGTGTCTGAATATTGATTTTGGCTCAGGTCATAATCTTGAGGTCATGGGATTGATCCTCATATTGGGCTTTACACTCAGTGCAGAGTCTGCTTGACCCTCTTCCCCCTCCCCTTCCCCCACTTTCTCTCTTTCTCTCTCAAATAATAAATAAATAAAATATTTTTCTTACAGATTTTATTTATTTATTCATGAGAGACACACAGATAGAGGCAGAGACACAGGCAGAGGGAGAAACAGGCTCCCCATGAGGAGCTTGATGTGGGACTTGATCCCAAGACCCCAGGATCACACCCTGAACTGAAGGCAGACACTCAACCACTGAGCTACTCAGGTGACCCAGAAGTAAAATCCTTAAAAAAATAAAAATTTGTTACTTAATTTCCAAAATTTGGAGATATTCCAGATGTTTTTTCGTTATTGACTTCTTTTTTTTTTTTAAAGGTTTTATTGATTTATTCATGAGAGACACAGAGACATAGACAGAGGGAGAAGCAGGCTCCCTGTGAGGAGCCTGATGTGCCACTAGATCCCAGTACCCTGGGATCATGACCTGAGCCGAAGGCAGATGCTCAACCACTGAGCCACCCAGGCATCCTTGTTATTGATTTCTAATTTAATTTCATGTGGTCAGAAAACATACTTCACCTGTTTGGAAAAATTTTAAATGTATTGTTTCATGGTCCATGATCATGGTAAATGTTCCATAGTCCAAAAAAAATGTATATTTTGCTGTTGTTGGGTGGAGTGTTCTAGAGACATCAATTAAGTCAACTGATGGTGTTTAAGTCTTCTATCGTCTTATTGACTTTCTGTCTACTTGTTCTATCAATTATTGAGAAAGGGATATTGAAGTCTCCAACTATAATTGTGAATTTGTGCAGTATGTTCATAAGTTCTGTTTTTGCTTCCTGTATTTTGAAGCTTTCCTATTAGGTGTATAAACATTTAAAATTGTTATATTCTCTTGATGAATTGATTTCTTTAAATTATGAAATGTTTCCCTTTACTCTTGATAAACATTCTTTGCTGTGAAATCTATTTTCTCTGGAAACAAATGAGCAAAGGGGAAAATGAGAACTGCCTACTTAAAGGGGGAGAGAGATAGTAAAATCAAGAAACAGATTCTTAATTATAGAGAACAAACTGATGGTTTGGGGAGGATGTGTTAAAAGGTGATGGGGACTAAGAAATGCGCTTGTGATGAGCACCAGGTGATGTATGAAATTGTTGAATCACTATACTGTACACCTGAAATTAGTATAACAATGTATGTTAACCAACTGGAATTATAATAAAAACTTAAAAAAAGAAATCTATCTTGTCTGATTTTTTAAAAAAGATTTTATTTATTTATTCATGAGACACAGAGACAGAGAAAGAGAAGCAGAGACATAGACAGAAGAAGAAGCAGGTTTCCAATTTGGGACTCAATCCCCGGGCCTGGGATCACACCCTGGGCCAACCATTGAGCTACCCAGGCATCCCTACCTTGTCTGATATTAATATGGCTATTCTAGCTTTCTTTTGATTAGTATTAGGTTGGCTTATCTTTTTTATTTGTGTTTTCTCATTGGAAGCATATAGTTGAACTTTGCTTTTTTATTTTTTAAAAAAGATTTATTTTTGAGAGGGAGAGACAGTAGGGGAGGGGCAGAAGGAGAGGGAGGGAGAGAATCTCAGACTCCCTGCTGAGCATGGAGCCAAGTGGGAGGCTTAATCTCATGATCCTGAGATCATGACCCAGACCAAACTCAAGAGTCAGATGCTTAACCAGCTGAGCCACCCAGGCACCCCGAGTTTTGCCTTTTCAAAATTGAATATGAAAATCTATGCCTTTTAAAGGAATTTTTAGACCATTTACATTTCATGTGATTAGTGATATGATTAGGTTTAAATCTGTGGTCTTCCATTTTTCTTCCTGTTTGTATCTTCTGTTTTATGTTCCCCCTTTACTCTTTTTCTGTCTCCCTTTTGATTAATTATGTGTTATCGCCTCTGTTGACTTACTAGCTCTCTCTCTGGGATTTTGTTATTGTTTGTATCGCTATAGCGCCTTTAGCTTATACACACCTTTAGCTTATTACTGTATACCTTCGTGTGATATTTTATCACTTCCCTTGTAGCCTTAGGTCTTTACAACAGTATACTTCCATTTCTCCTCTTCTACTTTCATGCAATTGTAGTCAATTGTATGACTACAATTCCATGAAAGATTATGTGTCTTTTTATTATTGAATTTTAAGAGTTCTTTATTCTAGGTACAAATCCCCTATGAGACATGAATAGCAGATATTTTTTTCTCCCTTCTGTGTGATTATCTTTTCACTCGTTTGACAATATACTTTGAAGCACAGAAGTTTTGAGTTTGATAAAGTCTAATTTATCTATTTTTTCTTTGGTTGCTGTGCTTTTGATGTCATATCTGAGAAGTCATTTTAATTGCACATATGTTATGAACCTCACAATATGTATTTAATTTTGCTTTGATTATTTTTAAAGAGATTTTTTAAATAAGAAAAAACTATTTTACATTATTTGCTTTTATGTACTTTAAATAGATATATATTCCATATTTTCCCACATATATACATTTCTTATATTTTTCTTTTGATAGATTCAGTTTCCATCCAGTAGTTTCTCTCTGCCTAAAGAGCTTCACTATTTCTTGCAGTATAAATACAGTGAAAATGAACTTTTAGATTTTGTGTGTCTGAAAATATATTCAATCATCTTTTTGCTTTGGTTTCCATATTTAGAAGTTTGCTTTTTGTGATTGGAATCTTTTTTTGTAATAGTGTTACTGACATATAATTAACATAACTAAACAGTTCATCCATTTAAAGTGTATGATTCAATGGTTTTTCATATGTTCTCAGATTTCTGCATTACCGCAATCAATTTTGGAACATTTTTATCACCCCCAGAGAGAAATCCTGTACTCTTTATCTGTTTCCTCCCAATACTCCTATCTCTTCAAGCCCTAGCCAACCAATAATCTAGTTTCTGTCTCTAGATTTAAATATTTTAGGCATCTCATATAAATGGAGCTATATAATATATGGTCTTTTGTAGCTAGATTTTTCATTTAGCACAATGTTTTTTTTTTTTTGCACAATGTTTTTAAGGGACATTTCTGTTTTACCATGTATCAATATTTCATTCCTTTTTTATTGCTGTTGTATTGATGTATCACATTTTATTCATTTATTAACTTGATGGACATTTGGGTTGTTTACCATTTTTGCTATTATCAGTAATGATACTATGAATATTTGTTATTCATATTTGTTTGGATATGTGTTTTTATTTCTATTGTTTGTTTACCTAGGAGTGGAATTAATTGGTTATATGTTAGCTCTATGTTTGACCTCTTGAGAAATTGCCAGGTTGTTTTCCAAGGTGGCTGCATCTTTTACACACCTGGCCATTGCATATTTTCTCTGAAGTAATGTCTATTCAAATTCTTTGCCTTGGTTTTTTATTTTTTAAATTATATTATGTGTCTTTTTATTATTGAATTTTAAGAGTTCTTTATATATTCTAGGTGCATATCCCCTATCAGACATATGAATAGCAGATATTTTTCTCCCATCTGTGTGGTTCTTTTCACTAGTTTGACAATATCCTTCAACGCACAGAAGTCTTGAGTTTGATAAAGTCTAATTTATCTATTTTTTCTTTGATTGCTGCACTTTTCATGTCATATCTGAGAAATCATTGCCTACTCCAAGATTTCTCCCTACGTTTTCTTCTAAGACTTAGTTTTAGCTCTTACATTCAGGTCTGTGATCCATTTTGAATTTCTGTTTGTGGTGTAAGGTAGGGTTCAATTTCATTCTTTAGCATGTGGATATCCAGATATCCCAGCATCATCATTGAAAAATATTTTCAGGAGCACCTGGGTGGCTCAGTGGTTGAGCATCTGCCTTTGGCTCGGGTTCTGATCCTGGAGTCCTGCTATTGAGTTCCGCATCAGGCTCCCCATGAGGAGCCTGCTTCTCCCGCTGTTTATGTCTCTGTCCATATCTCTGTATCTCTCATGAGTAAATAAATAATAAAAAAAGAAAGAAAAATATATTTTCACTTGATAATACAACTCGAGTGTCATTTTTCCACTAACACTTTAAATATGTCAAATGACTGACTTTTTGCCTCCATTTTTCCAACGAGACACCTCCTGTCACTATCTTTGCTTCTTTGTACACAGTGTGCCTGCTTTCTCTAAATGATTTTAAGCAATTTAATATGACTTGGTGTTGTTTTCTTCATGTTTCTTGTGCTTGAGGTTTTTAGAACTCCTTGATCTGTGAGTTTTCAGCACATTTGGAACACTTTTATTACTTCTTCAAACATATTTTCTGTCTCCCACCTCCTTCAGGGCCCCTATTTACACATGTCTGAACTAATGCATGCACACTGATGCCCTAGTCATTTCTTTCTGTCTCTTTTCTCTCCATTTCTTATTGGAGAGTTTATACTGCCATGTCTTCAAGTTCAGTAATGTTTTCTTCTGCAGTGTCTAATCTGTTCTTAATCCCAACCATTGTATTTTTCATCTCAACCATTTTTTTGTTCACCTAAGTTTAATTTCTTTTTTTTAATATATTTTATTTATTTATTTAGGATAGTCACAGAGAGAGAGAGAGGCAGAGACACAGGCAGAGGGAGAAGCAGGCTCGATGCACCGGGAGCCCGACGTGGGATTCGATCTGGGGTCTCCAGGATCGCGCCCTGGGCCAAAGACAGGCGCCAAACCGCTGCGCCACCCAGGGATCCCCTAAGTTTAATTTCGATCACTTTTATATCCTCTATATTTCTACTTTGCATGCTTATGCTTTTCTATAGCATCTCTAATATAAGGAATAGAATTGTGTTAATGTCCTTGTATAATAATTCTCACATCTGTGTCATTTGTGAAAGTTTCTGTTCATTGATTTTTCTTTTCAACATGGATATTATCCTGCTTCTTTGCATGCCTTATAATTTTTTCTTGGATCCCAGACATTGTTACTTTACCTTGTTGGGTGTTGGATGTTTTGTATTCTTTTAAATATTCTTCAGCTTTATTCTTGAATTTACTTGGAAACATTTTCTTTTTTTTTTTTCTTTTTAAAGCTTTATTTATTTGAGAAAGAGAGTGTGTGCACTCATGAGCAGGGGTAGTAGGAGAGGGAAAGGGATAGGGAAAGAAGCAGACTCCCTGCTGAACACAGAGCCTGATGCAAGGCTTGATCTCACCACCCACAGATTACAGCCCTATCTGAAACCAAGAGTCAGATGCTTAACCAACTAAGCCACCCAGGCCCCCACATTTTTTATATTTTCAAGGCTTTTTAAAAGCTTTCTTAGAGTAGCTTTCAATCTTTGTATGACATTCTCCCCTTTACTAAGCAATCTACCTGATGCTCTGTTTATTCAGATTTTCCATTCCAGCTGATGGCAGCATAATCTATCCTTTACTCCAACGATTGTTCTTCCTGCCCTCTCTGGTGGTTCTTTACCTGGCCTCAGGTAGTTCTTTACACACGTAAAGATGTTTATCATTGTTCAGTTGGAGACTTGACGGAACCCTCTACAGATCTTTGGCGCTCTGTCTGTGTAGTTGTCTTTTCTTTCTTTTTTTAAAAAATATTTTATTTATTCATGATAGACACAGAGAAAGAGAGAGAGCAGAGACACAGGCAGAGGGAGAAGCAGGCTCCATGCAGGGAGCCTAATAAGGGACTCAATCCTGGGACTCCAGGATCACACCCTGGGCCAAAGGCAGGCACTAAACCACTGAGCCACCCAGGCATTTTCCTGCAGTTGTCTTTTCCATATAGCTCTCTTCTCTCCTGTACTCTTCCCTGCAAATTCCAGCTTCTATGACCTCCCCAAACTTTAAAATCTGTCTCCTCCACTCAAGGAGATCACCTGTTTGAGCATCCCTTCTCTGACTGTGGCCTGGAAACTTCATCCAGAGAGTAAGGTGAGGGAATCGTAGCACTCCCATTTGTTACACTTTTCTTAGGGATTATTGCCCTGTACGGCTTGTTGTCCAATCTCTAAAAGTTATTCATATATTTTGCCCAATTTTTTCAGATGTTTAACATGGAAGGGTAAATCTGGCCCCTATTCTCCATCTCACCTGGAAGCCATAGTCCTCAATAATTATTTTACACCATTCTCTGAGCTCTGAATTGGTTTCATTATTGGCAATAGACTGTATTATTTCTGATAACTTCAGTATTAGGCCTTCTAGAAGTTCCTGGGCAGGCACAATGGGAAGCTTATAATAATATATGTTATTATTCTGTCTCCTATTTGTTTCAAACGTATTTGTCTTGTCTTCTTGGCAGACTGCAAATTCCTTAAGGTCAGGAACCCTCCAAGTCTTTTTTTTTTAAAGACTCTATCTATTTATTCATTCGAGACAGAGAGAGAGAGAGGCAGAGACACAGGCAGAGGGAGAAGCAGGCTCCATGCTGGGAGCCTGACGTCGGACTGGATCCCGGGTCTCCAGGATCACACCCATGCCTGAAGGTGGCGCTAAACTGCTAAGCCACCGGGGCTGCCCCCCAAGTCTAATTTTTTATGCGCCCCCCCCCAACTAGACACATTATAATTTTTTAAAGATTTTATTTATTTATTTATGAGACATACACAGAGAGGCAGAGACATAGGCAGAAGGAAAAACAGGCTCCTCCCAGGGAGCCTGATGTGGAACTTGATCCTTGAACTGGGATCATGCCCTGCGCCGAAGGCAGATGCTCAACCACTGAGCCACCCAGGCGTCCCTAAACACGTTAATTTTTAAAATTCTCACTAACCTTTACCTAGTGAAAATTCCATGTGAGGTGTTAAGAAATAACACACGGGATTAGAATTTATGTTAAACATCAGGGCCATATCCTTAAATGCTATTAAAAATGAATGCTGATTCATCCACTATAATTATATGTATATATAAACACCATCTTTATTGTGGTCAGCTGAGATTTTTCTGTTTATTGAATTTGTTAATATCTTTTTAAGGCAATAGTAATAATAATAATTAATAGATGCAGATGAATGAAAACCCTGGAAAATCAACAAAATAAGCAGCCAGTTCTTCAGAAACTGAGAGCTTTCTTCCTTCATATAAAAGCATATCTGAATATTAGTCAAAGTCAAGCAATATTGAATTAGATCATTTTGGAATCTTGTCTTTTCCACCAATGAATTGTCATTAATTCTACTCTAAATAGAAATAAGAAAAATTAGAATTTCCTTTATCTGCTTTATCTATTCTGGTAATACATAGGGAAAATATACACTGCAATTTTTTCATTCACTCCCTCCATAACAAATATGCCCTCAATCAACAATCAATGTATTTCAGGTTCTGTTCCAGGTGTTGAGGATGCTGCTGAGGGAAAGAAACAAAATGCTTTTTTACGGCATACTTCCTCTTGGTACTATTTACATATGGAGGCTCTGTGTAGGTTAATGATGTAATATAATATGTGAATTATCATGGGTTCATCTCACAAATCATTTGTTGAGTATCTCATATATTCCAGACATTTTTCTAGGCATATATATTATAGTGGTGAACAAAACAAATTCCTTGCTCCCCTGGAACTTATATTTGGTCAAATAGATAAACAAATGTAAGGCTGGTGGAAGTACTCTAAAGAAAAACAAAGCTGGATGATGAACAGATATTCATGGAAGGAGCTCTATTTTATGTAGAGTGGTAAAGAAAGCCTTCTCTAACAAGAAATGCTGTCTACAGACACTTGATGAATTGAGGGAACTAGTTAGTAGTCAGGTGGACTGTTTGGGGGAACTGTTCCAGGTTGATGAAGAATTGCAACTGCAAATGTTCTACTGTAAGAATGGAGCTTGGTGAGTTTGAGGAGAACTAGTAGGGCAAGATGAAAATGTTGAGAAGTGGGGGTAAAAGGGATGATCAAGGTCCAATCAAATAAGACAGTGTATTCCATCATAAATCATTGCATTTTACTTGGAAGTGGAAAGTCGTAGGAAGGTTTTGAGCAGAGGATTGACATGACCAAATTTATATCATGAAATGATCTATCTGGCCGCTGTTGACGCAGTCGACCTTAGGGAGGCAAAGGCGCAACAGTAAGGCTATCGTGACCTTTTAGGTGAGAGATGATGGTGGCTTGGTCATCCAGTGTTAACAACGGAGACGGTGAGAGCAGTCAGATTCTGGATGTATTTCCAGTGTTTTCGCGGAGTGAAAAAAGTCAGACAAAAAAAGAAGACATACTGTATGATTCCACTAACATCAAATTCCAGAAATTACAAATCAATCTATAGCAACAGAAGGTTGTTTGGAGACAGGCAGGGAAGGGAAGGGAAGGATTACAAAGGAGAATGAGAGGACTCCTTTTTTTTTTTTTTTATCAGTGATGGATATAGTTAATTATCTTGATTATAGTGATGGTCTCGTGGCAATATACGTATGTCAAACCTTATCAAGGTGTACACTTTAAGTGTGTGCAGTTTATTATATGCCAATTACATGCCAATAAAGCTTTTAAAGAAAGCCCAGGACTGTCTGATGGACTGGATTTGGTGTGAGAGAAAGAGTTGGGAGGAATTAAGGTTTTGACTTGAGCGTTGGAAGACAGGAATTGAAATGGCATTTGTTGAGATAAGGAAGACTGAAAGGAACGGGGTTTGATGGAGAAAATATAAAGACTTTGGGTTTTAACACGTAACGTTGAAGATGCCTGTAGACACACTCATGATTCTAAAGCAAACAAACTCGGAGTAGAAAGGAAATGAACCTCAATGGGCACTATATTTAGATGGCCAGTGGCCCTATCCATTGTACATTCTCTCCAGAGAGCATGGGGACTCCACTAGACCAACAGGAAGTCTCATGGCCCCTACAAACAACTGTTAACATCTACATGAACATCTTATCTTTTTCTTTATTCAACATTGGATTGCATGGATGGGCCACATTCTTTCCTCTCATTTTTAAAAACTCCGACTAGTTTGGAAAACCAACCGATGGGGTTAGTGTTGAGGTTGATGAGTAACCTCAGCAGACAGGACTGCAGTGAGAAGCCCCTGGTCTCAGATGTAAAGTGCTCCAGCCAGGGCTAGAACATTGTAGCCACTCTACTCTGGGCTGACCTGTGGGCTTGTGGCTTCTTTCTATCTTCCCTGGTTTCTTTCTTTCTTTGCACATATAGATAATTCAGTTATAACGTAATTTACACAAGATTTTGCTTCACCTAGTCGGAAAGAAAGTACAAAAATTACATGTTGCTCGATGGAGGCTTTACAGAGTTGTGATTAAAAGGGAGGATTTCCCTGGGTTTGAAGCTGAGCTTCATCTCTCACCGGAAATGCGAATGCCCCCATTTACTCAAAGCAAGAACTCAGAAAGAGTTAGCTGCAATTAGTTAGCTTTTCCCAACCTGATACTTATTCTTGAGCCGGTTTTATGTTAGCTTCTACTAAATTGTGGATTTTAGACAAAGGCCTGATACCTTGTCTTTTGACCTACATCCTTCACCACACTACCCTAGGATCTGGCATGCATAAATGCAAGCTCAACACATTTTTGTTGAATTAAACTGCTCCTTCCCTTAGGGATAAAGAATCAAGGATCTGAAGATCTCAACACTGGTAGACACTGCCAACCCCTACCCCTTCTAAGGCTCAAAAAAAGACCAAGCCGGTCACCGGCTCTAACTTCCATCACCAACCCATCATTCCACTCATGCGCTTTCCTAATGAGGGGGGGGATCATGGATGGGGTCCCCGAAGGAACCCCTGGGAGCCTGAAGGAGGGGGAGCCGCAAACCAGAGACCAACAGTGGCCACTCGTGGGTGGGATTTGGTAGTTTGGAAAAGGACGCGCCAAACCAAACATGGGGATGAGGGCGGGAAGGGGGCTAGGCTGGTTCGGGCTGGAGCAGAAATGAGAGCTGCGAGAAGGTGCCAGAAACGCACCTGGTGTTGGGCCGACGGAGTGGGGGCTCCAAGGTCGCAGGGAGGGGTGAGGGACGAGTGCTGCGGTGCGGAGGGCCGATGACTAGGGGACGGGGCGAGGGGGAGGAGACCCGAGCGCGCGGGGGGACCGCGGGTCGCAGCCCGGGGGCGAGGGCGCGCGGGTCGGAGCAGGGGGGCTTGGGTCCGAGGGCGCGCGGGGGTGCGGGTCGGAGGGCGGGGGCAGGGCACGTAGGGCTCGCGGGGGCGCGGGTCGAGGGCGCGCGGGGACGCTGGTGGAGCAGGGGGGCGCGGGTACCGAGGGCGCGCGGGGCCGCGGGCCGGGGGAGGCGCGGGTCGGGGCGCGGGTGGGAGCGCGCCCCCCTTCCCTCCCCTCTCCCCTCCCCTCTCCCCTCCCCGGAGCCCCCGGGCCGCCGCCGAGGCGGTGCTGACGTGTCTGCGGGGCCCGCCGCGCCCTCCCGCGCCCCGCCCCGCCGCGCCCCGCCCCCGGCCCCGCCCGCCGCGCCCGCCCGGCCTCGCCTCCGCCTCCGCCTCCGCCTCCGCCTCGGCCTCGGCGCCGCCGGCTCCCCGCGGTGACCACAACATGGCTGCGGCGCCGGGGCTGCTCCTCTGGCTGCTGCTGCTCGGGCCGCCGTGGCGGGTGCGGGGCCAGGCGCGGGCGGACGCGAGCCGGCGCTTCGCGGAGCACAAAGTGTGCGCGGACGAGGAGTGCAGCAGTGAGCGGCGGGCGGGGGGGGGGCGCGGGCGCGGGGGGCGCAGGCCGGCCGGGCCGGGATGGGCGCCGCGGGCCCTGCCGGGGGCTGCGCCTCCACTTGTTGCGGGGGCTTCCCTCCCTCCGCTGGCCCGGCGGGGCGGGGGCGGGGGACGGGGGCGGGGGCGGGGGCGGCGGCCCGGCCCCGAGGGGAGACCGGGCGGTTGGGGTGCGCGCCGCGCGCTGGGCTCCGCGGGGCGGTGGGTCGGGCGCAGCCTGCGGGCCGCGGGGCGCTCGGGGAGGGCGCGGGCGCGGGCGCTGCCCCCTCTGCCCTCCCGCTGCCCTCGGTTGGGGGCTCGCAGCGCCTTTGGACGGGGTCGGAGCTTGGGTCTGGGACGAGCCGGGAGCCCGAGGTCCCCGCCTCGCTCCTGTCGGTCTGTGCCGGGAGGGCTCCTGGCGGCCGCCGGGCGGGGAGGGCCCCTCAGGAGGCCCAAAGCTGAGGCTCTCGGAAGAGGCCGAGAACCCGCAGAGGCCACCTGGGCCCGGCAGCCTCCTCCGCTTGGCGCAGGAAGCGGAATCGCGCCCCGGCCCTAGACCGCGGGTGGGGGATGGACCGAGGGCGGTGAGCGGGACAGACGGCTCCGGAGCCCCACGGACCGGATTCGGGGAGCGACCGCGAGGGGCACTCGGGGGGCCCCTGAGCCCCGCCGGCCTTGGCCTTGGTGCCTCGCGGTGCTGGGACCCCTGCCTCTGTGTCTGCGGGACCGGGATCGGTCTTAGGGCCCCGCGGAGGGTCTTGAGTGACCTTGTACCTTGACGGTGAGCGCGCGGGAGCGTTCCTAAGTGGCCGCCGGTGCACCTCGCAGACTGCTCCTGCGGGAGAGGCCCTACAGCCTATGGAGTTTGGCTTATTCATATTCAAATTGGTGCTATTCGAGAACAGATTTCATAGTTGGAAGAGTTTGTATCCCGGCAACACGCCGTGCACGGGAAGCGAGGAGGCATCTGATCCGTGTGAAGCCATTCCTAGAGGTAACCTAGGGCAAAGACGCACGACCAAAGTGGAGCGTCTTCCACGCCTTTTCCCCCTCGGGCTTCTCTGAGCAAATCCCGATTTTTAGCAGGCAGGGTTGAGACATGTTTGCTCTTCTTTGCCTTCAAGCGCTCCCCTCCTTGGGTTCCTCAAAGGAGGAACCAGTTACCTGGAGGATCCCATCCTTGATGCTTCCCCAGTACCGGTACCGAGACATGGTCCTGAGAAGGCCCTTGCTTGTCACAGGAGTTGGGGAAGGAGAGGTGTCCAAACAGATAAAACCCAAACCCGACAGGCGGCAGCCCAGCAGGGCCTGGGACTGTGCTTTTGCATAAAGTATCCAGTGAGGGGTATGTGTGTGGGTGTGAGCTGTCCTTGTGTGCTTTTCAGAGAGTTGTTCCAACAGCGGGCAGTGTTGTCATCTAATTTATTGTTACAGTTTTTCAGTGATCTCTTCTAAGGGGGAAACAAAAGCAGCATTGCCATTTCCAGTTCTGATAGCATCCCGGGTCTTAAATTGTCCATCATCTTCAACCTGGCCTTTTCCCCAATTACATCTGAATTAGGATGCTGACATGTATTAAAGTCATCTGATTTTAGCTTGAAAAATCCAAAAAACTGTCCGCCAGTCTGTCTGTTCATCCCTCAAATATGTACCTGAAATACATTTTAATGTACTTATGGCTGACTGGCTTTAAGAAGAAATGTACTTTCAATGTCACCCTTATTTTCTCTCTTATTTAATTGTATCTATTGTCCGTTTCATGTTATATCAGAAACTGTGTGTTTGGCCAACAGAGAAATGCTGCTTCCCCTAGTTTCTAGATCAAGTGTGATATAAGTCCTGCATTTTAAGACTGAAGGTAACTACTGAACAATTCTCCTAGTTTTGCTTGTCCCTGCAACACGTGATGCCCACATGTGATTTTGTGTATAAACATAAAAAAAGGGGATCTTTCCTTCGTTTTGAAACCTTCATAGTGTTGGGGACAGTGAACATTATCTGCTTTCATAATAATTTCACATTACCCTGTCGTATGATTGGATAATCATATGTGATTATCACTATTCATCACTAATAGGATGTGATGTCCTTTCCCGTTAATTTATCCAGATAACTATACAGGGAAGAAGGCCACAGCGTGGCCTCAAATGAAGTTGACAGTGTTTACTGCTGCATGGTAGCAGTTATAGCCACTTAAAGATAGTGCCTTTTAGTGTTAGTTGAAGTTAATTGACCCCTTGGGGGTTCCTGGGTGCTCTCCCCAGTTCCCTGTTGCCTCTTCATGCGGCCATGCTTAAGCCAGCCAGCATCTGCTCTTGAATTTATCCAATTGCACCGTGAACCTTTTTATGATTATGGAACAGCAGAGATTGTGGACAAGAAGGTTAGAGAGAGAACCAAGAGTTTCTCCTGAGACCAGCTCCAGCTACGTGTAGTGGTGGACTCATTGCTTTTGGTTTATCCATAGAGAAATACAGGCAAAGTGGCCATCTCCCCTGTCTACTTGTAGGGGACAATATATAATGATAAAGCTCTAAAGATTTTAGATACTTGGAGCATATGAATCGAAAGCGATTGATTCCAGAGAGTACTGGAGAAACTTGGTTGTTGTTTATAGAGTAGAGGAAACCCTCCTCTTTCCTGAAAAATCAATATGGACTGTGAAAGTAGAATCCTGATACCTGTTTTTCTCCCCCCTCCTTCTTTACCTGCAGTGTTAATGTACCGAGGTGAGGCTCTAGAAGATTTTATAGGCCCAGATTGTCGTTTCGTGAGTTTTAAAAAAGGTGATGCTGTGTATGTCTACTATAAACTGGCAGGGAGACCGCCTGAAGTTTGGGCCGGAAGTGTAAGTACAAATTTGACACACTTTATCTTCTTATTTGTATTGGCTTGTTTAGTGCTGTAGGTGGAACTGTTTTCCTGGGTTCTTTGATGGCGACATCTTCCTGTGTCCCCAGCAGGCATCAGGCCTGGAACCAGGTAGAGGCTCTGCTCGGTTCCTTAAACAAAACAGAATGGCTCGGGGTTGATTCTTCTCAGTATTAAGTTCAGGCCTTACCAGCCGTGTATGCTCCATACATAGGAAAGGTGGTAGTGGCAAAACCTGAAAATCCTGGACTTTGTTGCTTCACAACAGAAGGGCTCGTGAGCATTCGAGGTCCTCCTCTCAACTTTGTGCAGGACAACGTTTCAAGTGTTCACGTGTAAAGTTCATTGTATATGTATTTTTTTCTAAACTATTAATATTTGTGAAAGGTTGGCAGCTCTGCAAACAGTTACCTAATCATAGGTACTGTTATTAGTCTGTTAAAAAAGCAAAATGTCCTTTTCACTGTGTGTTTTTTTGTTTCCTTGTTTGGGTTGTAACTTCTGGGTCATCCTTTTCCTGCTCTCAGGCCCTTGCTCCTGGAGACTCCCTGAGCTGCTCTCTTTCAGTTTTATGGGTGGCCTGATGGTGGACATGGAAACTGATGATCCTCAGGCTCTGATTTTTTATTTTTTAAAGATTTTATTTATTTGACAGAGAGAGAAAGAGAGAGCATAAGCAGAGGCAGCTGCAGACAGAGGGAGATGGAGAAGCAGACTCCCGGCTGAGCAAGGAGCCTGATGCGGGGCTTGATTCCAGGACCCTAGGATCATGACCTGAGCCAAAGGCAGACAGATGCTCATCCCAGCTGAGCCACCCAGCCCTCCCCCCATGCTCTGATTTTTAAGATTTTTTTTGTATAATTATGTGACTATAATTAACTTACAGTGTTGTTAGTTTCAGGTGTACAGTGTAGTAACTCCACAATCTATATGTTACTTTGTGCTTATCACCATAAGAGTACTCTTAATTCCCTTCACCTGTTTCACCCATTCTTCCACACACCTCTCCTGTGGCACCCACTAGTTTGCTCCCTGTATTTAAATGTCTAGTTTTTTTGTCTTTCTTTTTGTTTTGTTTCTTAAATTTCTCATTTCTTAAGTGAGTGAAATCATATGGCATTTATCTTTCTCTGAGTGACTTATTTTTCTTAGCATAATGCTCTCTAGGTCCATCCATGTTACAAATGGCAAGATTTCATTCATTTTTTATGACCAAGTAATATCCAGTGTGTGTGTGTGTGTCTGTCAGTCAGTCTGTGTATGTGTACCATATCTTTATCCAGTCACCTATTGGTGGACACTTGGGTTGCTTCCACGTCTTGGGTATTGTAAGGTTTTACTTTTTTTTTTTAACAAATATTGTTTATTTTTTTTAAGATTTTATTTATTTATTCATGAGAAACAGAGAGATAGAGGGGTAGACACACAGGCAGAGGGAGAAGCAGGCTCCATGCAGGGAGCCCGACGTGGGACTCGATCCCCGGTGTCCAGGATCACGGTTGGGCTGAAGGAGGTGCTAAACTGCTGAGCCACCCAGGCTGCCCCAGGTTTTACTTCTTCATTCAGACCGATATTGAGAGAGAAAGAGAGTGAGCAAGCGAGAGCATGTGCACTTGCAGGCGGAGGGATAAGCAGACTACGGTGAGCGTGGAGCCCTGTCCGGGGCTGGATCCCACTATCCTGAAATCATGACCTGAGCCAAAATCAAGAGTTGGTTGCTCAACCATCTGAGCCAACCAACTGAGCTCCATTGGCTATTGTAAATAATGCTCATGCTTTTGATTTTAAATGAGGAGATTCCCTAGGAGTGACCTGATGGAGAGGCTTATGAGTTCTTGTCCTTTATTTGCTAAAAAGTGTGATGTGCATACTGTTTATGTACTGAAAGTTGGAAGAGTTCTTGATGTCCTTAGGATTGTTCAGACTTTGAGAAATACCCAGTCTCCACTGTGAAAACTTTTACTTTCAATAGAATACCAAACAACAGAAAATAAGGCTCGAGAAACCTACTCAGGGAAAGATAAATCCATTTTGTTGGCGTTCCAGATTCTTAGGGAGGAAGCTTGAAAGACCAACTACCTAGTCAGGTTCACCCCTTGTAATTTGGGCAGAATCCTGATTGAATCACTATATAAAAAGAAGGATCTGTTCCGTTTCCTTCAAATCGACCACATGAGGTTTCTTGATAATCTTTACTCTTGGGAAGTTTTTTCCACGTTCCTAGGCTGCATGGTTTATATACAGTGAGGTGGTTAAGTTGGAGCATTGGGGCAAGTGAGCTCAACTTGCATTTTCCTGTGGCCATAGTCACCTCTCATGCTCCCTTCTGAGGGAAGCACTCTTCTCAGCAACCCAGCAGAGGGATCTTGGCTGTTTGATAATTGTTCAGGTGGCACTTTGTTTGCACTGCTCACGTGGCATCCCCTTGACTGCTTTGTATTGCAGTTGGTTTGTGTACCGACTTTGCTCCTATGAAGTCATGAGCCCTGTAACAGAAGAGCCCATGTCTTACCTATCTTCCTTTTGAATATTTCCTTTCAGGGCTGTGGCGCTTATTTACATTTGTCCCGATAGTAGCTTATACAGAAATCATTCTCTTGAACAGATATTCCCCCCCCTCCCCCAGCCCAATACAATCAGCAGTTCCTTGGCAGGGATGATATATGGAAGCAAAATTAGATAAAAAACTTACTTCCGGTCCTGAGGGTCCATGATTCTGCAACCCCTTTTTGTCAGATCCAAAGACACAGAATATCCCCCAGTGTAAAAATATGGAGGGTATTTTTTTTTATTTATTATTTTTATTTATTTATTTATTTATTTTTATTTATGATAGTCACAGAGAGAGAGAGAGAGAGAGAGAGAGGCAGAGACACAGGCAGAGGGAGAAGCAGGCTCCATGCACCGGGAGCCTGACGTGCGATTCGATCCCGGGTCTCCAGGATCGCCTGCCAAAGGCAGGCGCCAAACCGCTGCGCCACCCAGGGATCCCTGGAGGGTATTTGTTTTTAAAAAGATTTTATTATTTTTAATAATCTCTACACCCAACATGGGGCTCAAACCCACAACCCTCAGATCAAGAGTCACACAGTCTACTGACTGAGCTAGCCAGGTGCCCCCCAAATAATGGAATTTGTATGACCTATAGTCTCAGTGGATAGAGATTGCACAAAGATAAATGTATTTCCTTTTACCGTGTATTTCTGATTTCTCTCCCTTTTCCAGATTTTCTCTTAATAAAATTTTCCTCAAAAGGAAAAAAAAGTATATTTTTCCCTCATTTTCTCTTCTTATTTCATGAAACTTATACTTTAGGAAATTAAAAACTCTCTTCCCTTAGCCTTCAAAATGATACTTGTTTCTGGTTTTTAGTTTTTGTTCTGCAATCCTTTTTGGTTTCTTAGAGTTGTAGATTTTAACTTCTGGCATAGCAGTTTTTAATTGCTCTGTCTTCTCTAATCTTCAGGACTGTATTCTAGCTCTAAGACAGGCTTTCACATATTTGCCAGATATAACAACAGTGCTCCTAATGAGGATATTTTAGTAGTTGATGATAAGATAGCCTTTTTCTCTTTCGGTACATTGGATCTGCCTAGAGAGATCTGCTTTCCGTTTCAGGCGTAGCCAAGAGAAGACAGTGTATGTGTCTCAAGAGGACACACTTTACGTATTTTAGCTGTTAGTGCTGTTGGTAAATGGGGTTATTTTCTCTAGAGGTTTACTTTGTAGCAAACTAAAGCTTGATATATACATTAATATGAATTTTATTTTCTCCCTGAAATACTGGAAAATCTAGTTTTTGAAAAAGCTGCTACAGCCTATTCTGTCAATAAATATTTGCTTTTTGTCATAGTGATAAAATATTTTAGGAATTTTGTATTCTTTTTCCTTAATTTTCATGGCTGTTTATTGGTTTAAGAAAGACTTCTAAGTTCCAGTTGATGAGCAAAGCTATGAAATGTGCAGGTAAAGTCTTGATGGAGGTTATTTGCAATTGTGTTTCTAATCAGCTTTGATTTGCATAGTTTTTTTTTCAAAAATTTTTATTTTTAAGTAATCTTTATACCCAGTGTGGGGCTTGAAATTACGACCCTGGGATCAAGAGTCACATGTTCTTCTGACTGAGCCAGCTGAGTACACCTGGTTTTCATAGTTTTAACCACATAATATATAATAACTCTCTCTTATGTAGGTCTTTTATCTACTTTAGAAATCTAATTTTATGTGCTCTGTGTTTAGAAATAAGTTGCATGTTGAAAGGAAACCTCAGTGGTTTTAGAAAAGTTGGCCTTAAAATATTCTGTATTTAATTTTTGTTGGAATAATTATCTGTGTAATCATAATAGCAACTCTGTATCTCTCGTGTTTATAGCTACCTACCTATTTGTGTATTTTCTCTCATTGCTAAGATGTCTGTTTGTATTTCTTATACAGAATTTTGATTGTTTGCTTATTTTTGCATATTCTTTCATATAGGTTGGGCGTATTTTTGGATATTTTCCAAAGGATTTAATACAAGTAGTCCATGAATATACTAAAGAGGAGCTACAGGTTCCAACAGATGTAAGTTATGGAAATTTTTTTTGTTGTTGTTGTTCTCAATTTTAAATTCTCTTTCAAATTCATCAGGTATAGTCAGTTAATGATTTTTGAAAGTGTTTGTGTTTTGGCCAGAAAAAAAACAAGTTCACATTTGTGTATCAAGTTTTAATTTAGAATCACGTTACCTTTAAAAATAGAAACAAAAAGAAAGAAAGTTTGAAAAGAATTTATAGGAGACTAAATCATTATTTGGTAGTTGTCTAATATATATACTCTTATATAGGGTTTTTCTTTGGTGCTTTATATGAGAAAAAATTAAAGAATTCAATGTCTTATTCAGTTATTAAGTTTCAGAGGTAGATATTTCTTTTTTTTAAGATTTTAAAAAATTCTTACTTATTTTAGAGAGAGAGAGAGCACAAAAGAGAGAGAACGCACAAGTGCAAGCAGGGGGAGGGACAGAGGGAGAAGGAGAGAAACTCAAGCAGACTTCGCACTGAGTGCGGAGCCCAAGACAGGGCTCTGTTTCATGACCCTGAGATCATGACCGAAGCCAAAATCAGGAACAGGAGGCTTAAGCGACTGAGCCACCCAGGCTCCCCAAGATGTAAATCTTTTTAGAAGCAAAGGGAGAAGATGGTATCTCAATCAGAAAGCCACTCATTGAATAGCTCTTAGACATTTTAAGTGTAGAGAAATCAGGTGAAATTAAACACTAAATTATGTATTAGGCCACAAATGCCAATTTATAGTGGTTTTCTTACTACTGACTCTTTTGGTGATTTCAGGGATTGTGGTTAAGTTCTAGGTTTGGAATAGGAAATCTTAGAGGTTTGGAGGAGGTCTGGTTTCAGATCTGCACATCCTGTAACATATTCATCTGAGTACACTGACAGCTCTGTGATGACAAGGGTTTTGTGTTCTGGGACCCTTGGTCTTTTATTTTCTGGAGTTGATCTGACCCTTGATTATTTTCTGGAGTTTTGAAATGTATAGTAATTGATGCACATCTTTGAGCAGTTCTTTGCGGTGCTGGAGAACATATGAACTGCTGGCCTAGAGCCATTCTTAGATGAGACTCACTGGACATATGGAGTCTTAGAGGCAGAACTGCTCTTTAACATATCTTGATAATCTCAAAGGTCATAAAATCAGCCCCATCACTTGTCTGGCCTCATTCCTAATGAAGAGACTCCCCAGGATAGAGGTGTGAGATGGCAGTTCATTGGTCACAGTGACCTCAGTAGTTTGGGAGTCGCCTTCCCACTGCACCTCCCATTGCAGGCTTCCCCTCAGTAATAAGAAACTGGCTTGGAAACACATGTGATGCAAAGAAGAAATCATCCATCCCTACTGCACTTGTCAGGGCTCCTCGGACTTTTTGTGAAAGTTGAGTTAGGAGAAGAGAATAATCTTTGTTGGCTTTCTAACTTCCTTTGTTTATGACCCCTTTTATGTCAATTTGCTTTTTATTGGAGGAAAGGAAAAATACAGGCTTATGGATAGTCCTGAAAGCAGATCTTAATGACACCTAGAACCCTGATTTAGAGTAGAGCATATTCCTTACTGAATCTTGTTTTCTTTTTTTTTTTAATAATGATTTTTATTTATTTATTCATAAGAGACACAGAGAGAATGAGAGGCAGAGACACAGGCAGAGAGAGAAGCAGGCTCCATGCAGGGAGCCCAATGTGGGACTCGATCCCAGGTCTCCAGCATCACGCCCTGGGCTGAAGGCAGGCGCTAAACCGCTGAGCCACCTGGGCTACCCCCTGAATCTTGTTTTCAAGTTGTACTTGAAATAATTAAGTGGGGTGGGGGTGTGGTTTCAAACTCTTCCTTGTGCCATTAATTTTTATTTCCCATGTACCTGTGTTTTATTTTTTTATTATTATTTTTAAAGATGCATTTATTTATTTATAAGAGACACAGAGATAGGCAGAGGAAGAAGCAGGCTCCTCAAAGGGAGCCCAATGTGGGACTCGATCCCGGATCCTGGGACACACCCTGAGCTGAAGGCAGATGCTCAACTGCTGAGCCACCCAGGCATCCCTGTACCTGTGTTTTAATAGGATACTTCCTAAGCTGATGTATCTTTCCCAATCTAAAGGAAATATAAGCCAAAAGAAATCTGTATAGACTTAGATCTTCACAGCAAAGTGATTCTGCATGTCTCCAGCTGGGTAAACAGAAGTGTAGCCTGGAGGTCACAGCAATAGGGAAGCTGGGTGGTCTTCCAGCTTCTCCTGCACATATTATTATGAGATGAATTCCCAGAACATCAGATATGGATATTGGGGAGTTGGGGTACCCAATAAATGATATCCTGTTTTTTTCCACTTGTGCTCAGAACAAATTTGAGAGATCTAGGAGTCAGGCACATGGAGACCAAATTGTCACTATTATTTATTGATAAAGCTTTTCAGTGAAAGTGGCTCAAGTTGTAGAAATAATAGGCTTTCTAACTTTGTAGTCTAGAATAAGATAGACTTGCCCAGCCATAGACAGAGCTAGCTAACGGGGCCACCCCAAGGGGATTGTCCCTATAAAACTAGCAGTGCCGAGGGGAGTGGATATGTGTGCCCTCTGGCAGGTCCCAAACAGAAAACAGGGATGGTACAGAGCAAATTCACCAGCTGTGTGAATCATGTTTCCCATGGGAAAGAGACAGCGAAGGGAAACTGGGAATAGTACTCAGGTAGGAGCCCTTATCCATGGACGCAGGCAACCAGGGAAAGTGGATTCTAGGTACTATATCCCTTCACCACCCAAGAAGAGTTGTCACTCAAGGGAGGCACAGAAGTCGCTCCAGAGCCAATTTGAGATTGTCTCTGTCACTAGCATGGGTAAGAGTTTGCTCTTTTGATACTTAGTGACATGCTAACATTTTTCTTTCTCTTATAGGAGACAGATTTTGTTTGTTTTGATGGGGGAAGAGATGATTTTGATAATTATAATGTAGAAGAACTTTTAGGATTTTTGGAATTACACAATTCTGCAACTGAAGAGTCTGAGAAAGCCATAGAAGAAACTCAGTATGAGGAGGACACCCCTCCTGAAGTATTGGAGGAAAGCGACCTCGAACTAGAACCAGTAGAAGTTAACTCAGAGGAGAGTGAAAGTGTAGCCTCAGAAAACACTAAGGAACTCAAGGAAAGATCTGGGGCTCAGAAGAACCACCCGCATGTAAACAGTCCAGCAGATCATGCTCAGGGAGATCCATCTTCATTTGAACCTTTTGAGGAAATGCTACAAGATAAACTAAAAGTGCCAGAGAGTGAAAACAACAAAACCAGCAATGGTTCTCAGGTCTCGAATGAACAGCAGACAATTGATGCTTATAAACTTTTGAAAAAAGAAATGACCCTGGACTTAAAAACCAAATTTGGCTCCACTGCTGATGCACTTGTATCTGATGATGAGACAACCAGACTTGTTACTTCATTAGAAGATGATTTTGATGAGGAATTGGATGCTGAGTATCACATAGTTGGCAAGGACGAAGAAGAGAATGAAGACAACTTTGACGAGCTGCCGTTACTGACCTTCGCACATGGTGGAGAAGATGTGAAAACTCCAGTGAAGTCCGGAGTTGAGAAATACTCAGCAGAGAGCGAGCAGAGTTCAAATGAAGAGGATAAGGTTGAGGCACCTCAGCCCCCTGGCATCAAAAACTATGATAAAGATATATTAACAACCTGGGAGGATACTGTCTTCTTCACAGAAGATGACAGCGTAACAAGTATGGATTTGGGGAGTTCTGAATCACAGGAAGGCAAGGAAGGTGATGATGCGTTCATCCCAGAGAGCAAATGGAGGAAACCACGGTCAGCAGCGGATTACATTGACCCTAAGAAGGCAGAAGATGGTCTTTTGCCTACAGCTAACGATGTAGGTACTAAAACAGATAACGACGAAGACCTGGAAATTCACATTGCAGGAAAAGGGAGGGGAGCCAAGGAACCCAAGCCGGGCCTGGCACAGGCCGAGATGGGGCCGGAGGAGGAGAAGCAGGAAGGCATGACCACACACGGTTCTACTCATAGTGGTGACCTCGGCTCTTTGCCATCTACTGGAAAGGGTAAAGAAATGTTGGAATCAGCATTTGATAACAAAGAAGATGACCTAAAAGGAGCGGCTATTCATATTTCAAAAGGAATGCTCCATGAAGAAAAGCCCGGAGAGCAGATTTCAGAAGGGGGCTCGGAGCGTGAACCCCTCCCTCAAGCCACAGGGGGTCAAGTGAACGAAGAAAAGCCTGACCAGGAGTCTGTGGGTATCGCAGCACCCTCTGGGGGTGGTCAGCATAATGCCTCCAGGGACCGTGTGGAAGACGTCCACGCTTTAGCAGGATTGAAACCACATACACCGTCAGTGGAGCATCCAAAGGAGGAATTTAGAGAGGAACGGCTTCTTAAAACTCAGAATCAACCTAGGCCCTCCCCTCTGGATGGAGTTGGTTTGCCAGGAGAACTGAAAGAAGAGGGTCCCATTTGGGGAAGAAATCTTTCCTGGCCGCAAGGAGGAGAAGTGGCTGCTGCACATAGTAAGCAGATGGATGAGAAGGGGAGGCTTGCCGAGGAGGAGGTCAGAGAGGACTCCTCAGCTGAAGAGTTAGCTCCTCAACAGCCCAAGGCGGGCTCCCAGGAAGTGGAGCCCACAGGCCGGCCAGGTAGCCCGGAAGTGCCAGGTGTCCATACTGAGAAACCAGAGGCAGAAGACGATCACAGCCCTGAAGAACTCCTGGAGGATGAAAATGCTCTCAGCGCAAAACAGGCTAAAGAAAAAAGCCCCGGGATTCAGGGCAGGTGGTTAGACGTTAACCTGCAGTCCCCCTCAAGAGCTCCTTTAGGTGTGGTTAATACCGATGCAGAAATGGAAGGAAACAAAGAAGAAGCTAGTACTATTTTGGAAATAGAAAGAAAAGGTGAAACTTTTGGCAAAGAGGTAGAGCCAGGGGGCAGGGGCAGGGAAGCAGGTAGTGGGGTGGTGGAAACAGAAAGCCCTCTTGCAGGTGCAAAAGCACAGATGGCATCTGGAGGAAGTGACTCTCCTGACAAGAAAAATCGGACTCCGGGGTTAGGTGAAATGTTTCAGAATCAAGACTCTGATTATTTTAAAGAAGACAGCGCTGAGAAATCTGCACAGAAGCCTGGGGTAGAAGAACTCTCTGAAGAGGACCAGGACTTTGAGAGACCCGCGGACACACAGAGCCAGGGGCCTGCCCCCGAGGAGCAGGAAGGTGGCCCGCTGCACGGGACGCCACCCACGGTGGTGAGGCCAATGCGTAGCGACTACGTGAAGGACTTGCCCATAATTGGCAGCTTCTTTAAAGAACAACAGTCTCTGCAGAGGTTCCAGAAGTACTTCGATGTCCACGAGCTGGAAGCCATGTTCCACGAAATGTCATTAAAGCTGAAGTTGGCGCAGCAGGAGAGCCTGCCTTATAACGTGGAGAAAGTCCTAGATAAGGTCTTCCGTGCATCTGAGTCACAGATTCTGAGCACAGCAGAGAAAATGCTTGATACCCGTGTGGCTGAAAACAGAGATCTGGGAATGATGGAAAGTAACATATTTGAGGAGGCAGCCGTACTAGACGATATTCAAGACCTGATCTATTTTGTCAGGTACAGACACTCCACCATGGAGGAGACTGCCCCGCTGGCCACGGGACAGCCCCCCCAGGAAGGCTGGGGTGGCACGTTGGAAGGTAAGGTGCCTGCCTGTGGCCTTGTGGGGGTGCGCTTGAGAAGCAGGTGGGGCGGTGGCTGCTGAGGTGCCTCCTGCCTTATTTGTGAAGCTCTGTCCACAGTGGATGGGGTGCCCAAAGGTAAGGGACAACAGCACTGTGACATGCATGTGTCCCTTCCTGCCTTCTCTCAGGCTGGAATGTGGGTGAGAATTTCTTACCTCGTTTACCCCTTAGGACAGTTGAGGCTGGTAGTGTTTTCAAAAGGAAACTTGACAAGTGTATAAAGAGAAGGCTGTAGACAAGAAAATCATGCTCCAAGTAAACATGTCCTTGGGTTTTTGTTTTGTTTTTTAACACTTAAAATTTTTTTTTCGTGGCAGCCCCGGTGGCACAGCGGTTTAGCGCCACCTGAAGCCCGGGGTGTGATCCTGGAGTCCCGGGATCGAGTCCCACGTCAGGCTTCCTGCATGGAGCCTGCTTCTCCCTCTGCCTGTGTCTCTGCCTCTCTCTCGCTCTCTCTGAATAAATAAATAAATCTTTAAAAAAATTTTTTTCCCCCAAATGTAACAAAGTACAAGCTTCATGTAAAATTATGAAAGGGATTCTTTTTTTAATCTTAGTAGGTTTCCTTCTTTCCTTTTTTCCTTCCTTCCTTTCCTTTCCTCCTTCCAAGTAAGCTTTTTGCCCAGCTTGAGGCTTGAACTCATGACACTAAGGTCAGGAGCTGCATGTTCTACTATCTGAGCCAGGCAGGTACCTGGAGTAAATTTTTTTAATTGAAGTGTAGTTGAAACACAATGTTACATTAATTTCAGGTATGCAACATAGTGATCGGGCAAGTCTGTACTGCCTGCTATGCTCTGGGCAAGTGTAGCTCCCACCTGTCACCATACAAGACTGTGACAACACCACTGACTATATTCCCTGTGCTGTAGCATTCAGCCCTGTAACCTACTCCTTCCATAACCAGGAGCCTCTGAATGGGCTCTTTTGAACATAGTTTCTTAAGCACAATGTCACTGCTCTTTGTATTAGTTGGTATAACGTTAATTTTTTTATTCATTCATTTTTTTTTTTAAGGATTTTATTTATTCATGAGAGACACACACACAGAGAGGCAGAGACACAGGCAGAGGGAGAAGCAAGCTCCATTCAGGGAGCCTGATGTGGGACTCGATCCCGGGATTCCAGGATCATGCCCTGGGCTGAAGGCGGCGCTAAACCACTGAGCCACCCAGGGATCCCCTATTTATTTATTTTCAAAAAAGACTATTTTAGAGAAAGAGCCAGGGGTGGGGCAGAGGGAGAGACTGTCAAGGAGACTCTTTGCTGAGCATGGAGCCTGACTTTGGGCTTGATTCACGATCCTGAGAGAATGACATGAGCTGAAACCAAGAGTCAGACGCTTAATCCACTGAGCCACCCAGGCGTGCCTGTCATAACACCTTAGTCTGTGTCCCCATGCTTTTCAGACTGAGGTATTTGAATCGAGGCATATAGTAGAGTACCAGGGGGACATAAAGTCACAGAATAAATGCATCTTCACAGAGGGCTAATTTTTCCTGAGAATTTGGGGAGGGAAGCATTTTTGCATGTAATCAGAGCAGATCTATTTTGCATTAGAATGCCAAACTCTAAAGAATTTTCAGGGTAAAGTATGAAGCTTTAAAGAAATTTGTCTTTGGGCAGCCTGGTGGCTCAGCGGTTTAGTGCCGCCTTCAGCCCAGGGCGTGATCCTGGAGATCCAGGATCGAGTCCCATGTCAGGTTCTCTGCATGGAGCCTGCTTCTCCCTTTGCCTATGTTTCTGCGCCTGCCTCTCTCTCTCTCTCTGTTTCTGTCTCTAATGAATAAATAAAGTCTTAAAAAAAAAAATTCGTCCTTGCTGCGGGTTGCATGGGGCTCCGCTCTGAGCCTGTTGGGGAGGGAAATGGGTTCGCTCTTTTTGATGATTAGACACACTCTGAAAATATTTGAAAGGTACTTCAGCAAACTGCTTTTGTACGTAATGTCCTCTGTGCCAGCTCTGTGAAATAACTCATGCTTGCATAGGAAAGAGTTTGTGTTCTTTCTGTGTAGAGTAGGTGGTTCATGTTTCTGCGCTTGATGGAGATTCTCTTCTGTACATTTATGTTTGTGAGCATATATTGGTTGGTCAAGGAAAGTTGGATTATTGAAGGCCCTACCATAAATGTGTTTATAGAATACTTGGAATAAGGGTTTCTTTATAAATTTTGGCCATCTGTGGAGTGAGACAAAAGCAGCTGGAACCCGCATTTTCCTGCTCATTTGTGCTCCCTGGGAGACCAGCGTGTGGGAGGGGAGTAGTGAAGTGCCTGGTGGGGGCGGGTGATGGATGGTGAGGGATAGCTGCCCAGTGGGAAGGGCGGAGCGGGCAGTGTCCTCAGGCTTTGCCATCCAGTGCATTCTTCTTCCTTCTAGGGATGCAGCCACACCTTGAAGATAATTTCCCACAAGGTCACACCAAAGATAATTTCCCACAAGACCACATAGAAGACAGTTTCCCACAAGATCACACAGAAGACAGTTTCCCACAAGATCACACAGAAGACAATTTCCCACAAGATCACACAGAAGACCTTCAAATACAGATTCTCAAAGAGCCCAGCCAGTTGGATCAACCTGTGGTTGGTGACATGGGTGCCTCAGAAGTGTCACAGCAGCCAAATACTGAGAAAGATGGAGACCCAGGTAAAGCTTGCAGATTTTTCTCTACAGGGTAGAAATATGTCATAAAGAGGAGCTTCTAGGACTTTTTTTTTTTTTTTTTTAGTTTATTTAAGTAGTCTTGGTACCCAGAGTGGGGCTCAAACTCATGACCCCAAGATCAAGAGTCATATTTTCTATGGACTGAGCTAGCCAGGTACCCCTGGACACTTGTTTTTAAAGGCAGGAAATCAGAAAGGAGAATAATATAGGCATGAGTGAGTTTAAAAAACAAGAAAGCCCAGAATGGAAAGAAAAGCAGGCATTGAGACAGATAGAGGTCAGCAGTGGGAAAAAGGCCAGAGACTAACCACAAACCAATGTCTGGCCATCAGTACTTATGTGAATAATTTTAATCTAAAATATTATTCTTAAAAAGCCTTATGTTCTGAAACAGTTTTCAACGAAACCAGAGGCATCAGAAACTCGGGGGTGGCGGGGGGGGGGGGGGAGGGAGACCAGCAGGCTGTATTTAACAAGCCCTCCAGGAAATTCTGATCCATTGAAAGTTTAAGAACCACTGTGTGAACACAAATTCTGGGTTTTCTCCCCACTCCTTAGTCCTCTCCACCCCAGCCTGCCCCCAGAATACAGGGTGGCTTAGCTCTTTTGTTAATTTGCTACCTAGGCTGGCAAAACCCTTTTTAAAAACAGTGAAGGGGATATTTATGCCTCAGTGTCTTCATACCATTGGGAACAGTACAGAACTTTGCAGTGTGTGCTGGTCCTGTGTGGCCTGACATGGGTGAACAGAACTTTATCACAGAGCTCAGCAAACAGTCTGTGGAGAGCAACTCCTTGCACTTGAATTGAGGAAAACGTTTAAAACAAAAATACAACCCCAATAATGGTAGCAACAGGTTTCTAAATTTATTTTCATTTATTTATTCACGAGAGACACAGAGAGACAAAGGCAGAGGGAGAAGCAGGCTTTCTGCAGGAAGCCCAATGTGGGACTCGATCCTGGGACCCCGGGTTCACGCCCTGAGCCACCCAGGTGCCCCTCAACAGGTTTCTAATGAAGAAGAACTAATTGTGTTATTTCGCGTACCCATCGTGGTGGCATGATTTCATACCGTGCTAGGTTGTGGTCCTTAACCATGGGTATAGCGTTACCCTGTGGTACTCTAAGACCTGGTAGCATGGGTGGACCCTCTGTCTCTCTTCAGAGTGGGGGAGAAGCCACAGCATGGGGAGGAATACTGCAAATTTGAGAAGAAATGACATCAGAGGTCTCCCATAGTCCAGAGAATATTGCATTCATGTATAATTCTCTCTAGTTCTAAACTCCTTTAAGTCAAAAGGTTCTACTTATTGAAAATGAGTCCTATACCATGAAGTCTTGTTATTCTCTTGCTCAGAAACTTTCAGGGCTGGGAAAAGTTCAGCTTGCAGAATTAAGGACAGATTTTTTTTTTTTTTTTTGCTCTGTCCTTTATGGTCTGTCACAAAATGACATCAACTACCTTTACAGGCTCATCTTCCCAAATATCTCAGATACAGAGATGCTGACCTGACTGGGAATACTTCCCCAGAGGTCAGATTCATAGATCAATAGTGAATGGAATTTCCTGGTTGGAAGACACAAGAGGCCCCTACTCAACCCATCACTAATCATTTGTTGAACTCCTAGTGGTTTATCAGACATGCCCCAGACTCAGGTAATTCAAACTGAAATCCCTTCCTCATCACTTCCCCAGGTGAAACCCTTTCAGGCAGGATTCCAAGTTGGAATCCTCCCTTTTTTGCAGAGCTCCAGGCCAGGCACCCCCGCCCCCCAAGCCATTCCTGTCAGTGTGTTCGGGCATTTACTGTATTCTCTTTGGTGTAGCTGTTTTCCCGTCGGTAAGCAATCTCTGAATGCCTGATATATGCCAGACACTATGCTAAACATTGGTGCATCCCACCTGCAGGTCTGCAAACTGACACTTTTCTGCTCGTTTGCCTGAAGATTCAAACATGATGTTTCACCAGCACTAAATGAACGTTTGTTAAGCGCAACTGTGTTTATGTGGAAAAAACATAAAATTCTGCTTTTCTCAATTCCCATGACTAAATGTTGTTTAGATAGTAGCTGCTGGGATGCCCGGGTGGCTCAGTGGTTGAGCGTTTGCCTTCGGCTCAGGGTGTGGTCCCAGAGTCCCAGAATCTCAGGATGGAGTCCTGCATTGGGCTCCCAGTGGGGAACCTGCTTCTCCCTCTGCCTGTGTCTCTGCCTCTCTCTCATGAATAAAATAAATGAAAGAAAGAAGGAAGGAGAGAAAGAAAAAGAAAGGAAAGAAAAGAAAGAAAGGAAAGAAAGAAAGAAAAGTAAGCTTTCAGTTGCATTGCCAGGGATATGATAGAGGAGTTTAGTGAGGGGTAGATTGTGTTGGAGATATGTTCAATTCATAATGGAAGGCTATGATGGCTTTAATTGGCATTCTGAATTTTGTTCTATTTATAATTCTTTCTTTTTTTTTTTTTTAATTTTAAGATTTTATTTATTTGAGAGAGTAGAGCCGGGGTCAGGGAAGGAGCAGAGGGAGAGGGAGAAGCAAACTCCTCCCCGCTGAGCAGGGAGCCAGATGCAGGGACCAGTATCAGGACCCAAGCCGAAGGCAGATTTTTTTTTTTTTTAAAGGCAGATTCTTAACTAAATGAGCTACCCAGGTGCCCCTTCTCTTTATAATTTTTTAAGAGAGTAACTATATAAGTTATATAACTCTTTATATAAGACTTCTAGAAACTATATGTCTTCTTAAACATTTCTAGTAAATATTTTTTAAGTAATCTCTACCCCCAGTGTGGGGCTTGAACTTATGGCCCCGAGATCAAGAGTTGCATGCTCTACCGACTGAGCCAGCGAGGTACCCCTGAACCATTTATAAGTCTTTAAGAGAAACCACTGACTAATACTCAGTGGGCACTCAAATATTTTAAGTGAAGAGAAACAAGTTTCTCTCGTGAGAAAATTTCATTACATAAAATAAAGTATTTTCACCCTCAATTTTAGGGATAATTACAACAGAAAGCAGTCCTGTTGATGCTGATGATGCAAAAAAGCAACTACAAACCAATGCTGAAGAGCCCGCAAGCGTCACACCTTTGGAAAATGCAATTCTTTTAATATATTCATTCATATTTTATTTAACTAAGACGGTAAGTTCAACATAGTTTTTTTAGATAGAATGCTGATTATGGTTTTTGAGTTGATCTTGAGCATGAGGTAAAGAACTTAGAATGTCTTTATAAAAATTTCTGCTGATCCTTTGATGTTAGCATCTGAAACAAACCACAAGGGTATAATTTGATGGGTTCTTAGCACAGTGCAGCCCTTGGAGAGGATCTCCGGTGTGTCAGTGCTGGGTATATACACACGTGGCTCTTCCCGTTAGGGACCTTTCAGTCTAGCAGGTATATAAAGACTTTGACTGGAGTTGTGATATCGGCAGAAGTATGGTAGAATGATGTTTTGGATAAATTGATTCATCATGGTGGGAGAATGGGTAAAGAAGGTCAGAAGTTAGCTGAGACGTTTCGGCAGGAATTAAAGGACAAATGGGAGTTTGATGTGTAGGGTGTTGCTGAATAGAAGGGCTGGGGAGAGGGAGACAGAGGTGGCATGCAGTTAGACCAAAGAAATAACATGGTTAGAGAGTTGGAAGCTATTACGAAAAAAAAAAAAGGCCTTTTGGGGAAGCTGAGGAAGCCTTGGTGTTGAGCAGTCAGAGGAGGTGGCCTTTGGAGGAAGACAGGCCAACCATAAAGGAAGTTGTGTTCATGACAGATAGTGTGGCACTGTTTTGGGTGGGGATCCTTGGAAGGTTTTAAGCAGGAAAAGGATGTAGTTAGATTTGTTTCTTAGAAAGAATCACTTATGACAGAGTATCTATTCAGATTTATCTTTCTTAAGGGAGTTAGGATCCAAATGAGACATTAATCTGGAAGCTTTTTAGGACTTAGCTCCCCCTTGTGGTATTTGTTGAAATTGGACATTTTTCTTGGTAAATTGTGGGAATGAGCAGGCTTTCACAAGTTGGAGGCCAGGTTGTCTTTGGACCTGTAGAGGAAGAATCCTCCCCCGCAAAAATATTTTTCCACTAGGTTCTGTGACTTCAAGACTTGTGTGGGAAAGAGGGTTGGGTTTTTTTTTTTTTTGTTTTTCTGTTCTGTAAAACTGCATGAATTTTGAGCCAGGATGATCTGGTTTCAAATCTTGGATTCATCATTTAGAAGCTTGGGCAAATTACTTAACTTTGTGTAGCTGTCATACATCTTCCAAATGCAGATAATACCTATCCAGTTGTTGCAAAAATTAAATGAGTTGGTAATAAAGTGTCTAGTATAGGGCCTGGCATTTTGTAGGATCCAGCCTGTGAGTACTTCTCACTTGGATGGTCAGAGAGCAGTATAAAGACACTGAATACCTGAGTAATTCAGGAGAAAGGCCGCCAGGATGGAAAAGATTTTTCAGTTTTCCCCATGGTTGTGGTTTACAGCCACACAGGTAAAGGTATATATGACCTGTGCAATTAGAATAATGATATCTTCAGTGATTAAGGTAGTCTCAGAATTCAGATTTGATCATCAGAATGAGTCCTTGCCACTTCAGAAATTTAACAGGCTCCAGATGTGGGAGGAATTCTTTATTCATCTTTTTTTTTTTTTTGCGGATTTGCACAGAGCTCTGTTCTAGGCCTGGGTTGTGGGACACAGGTGTGGTAGAGGACAGGGTCTCTGCATGGGAGATGGTGGGAGAAGACACAGATGGGATGGGGAGGGAAAAGTGTTATAAAGCAACACTGACTTGAAAGGTGATGTTAAGAAAGCATTTTGATGGCCCAGTATGTACAGCGTATTGTGTTAGCAATAAAAGATTCTAAGAGGTACAAAGCATGATTCTGATTTTGGAAAGGTTTAAGAAAAGGGCATATCAGATATATATGAAAATTAGGGAAAATGGGAAATATCTGAAATATTTTTTGTGAAGTATTAAATAGTATAGATAATTATTTGGTAGGGCTGGGTAGGAATGGGGTGCTGACTTGTTCAGGAAAACTGAACCAGACATCAGTTTCATGAATCCACAGCTAATGGAATCTTAGAGCAAGAGGGGACCTTTGAGGGCAGCTTGTCCAGCTTCACAAATTGCAGTAATTTCCTCTCCTGCAACCTAGCAGGTAGTTATAGGATCTGGGTAGCAGCAGGTCCTAGCGTGAGCATCCTAACTTTACAAAGCCACACGATGCTTTCTTGGTGAGTTCATTCTCTTAATTGACTCCAGATTTTCCTCCACATGACTCCTTCTCCTAGAATTGAATTGTTTTTCTACATAGCAACCTTTTAAATATTTGAAGTTATACTTTAATTTTTTAAGTGTTTTATCATGGAAAATTTCAAACATCCAAAAAGCAGAGATAATTGTAAAATGAACCCATGGGTCTATTACTGGGTTTAACAGTGATTCTTTAATATCACCCGATATTGGGCACATTCGAAATCCCCTCCCCTGCTTTTTAAAAATTGTTCTTGTTCAAATCAGGATCTTGTTGAGGTCCAGACGTTGTAGTAGGTTGCTATGTCTTAAATCAACTTAAATCAACTTTATTTTTTAATTTAAAAAAAATATTTTATTTATTCATGAGAGAGACAGAGAGAGAGGCAGAGACACAGGCAGAGGGAGAAGCAGGCTCCCTGCGGGAAGCCGGATCTGGGACTCGATCCCGACCCTGGGATCAGGCCCTGAGCTGAAGGCAGACGCTCAACCACTGAGCCACCCAGGTGACCCTCTTAAATTAACTTTAATCAGATATAAATTATGTACAACAAAGGGTACCCATTTTAAGAGTACAGCTCAATGAGTTTTAACAAATGTATTCACTCATGTAAAAACAATCATAACCAAGACATGGCACATTTCCTTCATTCAAACAAGTTCCTCATGTACCTCTCCAGTGTATCTCCCTCACCACCTCCTCCTGGCAACACTTCTTTTCACTGTAGATTAGGTTTTCCTGTTGTAGAATTATAATTATAAAATGGACTCATACCTAGGAGTGAAACTGCCCAGCTGTGTATGGTCAGTTTATCTTAAAAGAAGCTACCAAACAGTTCTCAAAAGTGTCCCAGTTTATACTTCACTAGCAATGAGACTTACAGTTGGTCGCATACTTGCTAACAGTTGGTATTATCAGTCATTAATTGAGGCCATTCTAGTAAGCACGTCTTTGTGGTTTTAATTGTATTTCTTATTGATTTATGATGAGCAGTTTTTCATGTGGCCATATGTTTTGTGCTTTATTTGTAAAATAGCTTTTGAAATCTTTTGCCCTTGTAAAATTTATGTATTTATTTTCTTTTGTTCTTTTTAAAAAAGTTTATTTAAGTAATCTTTACACCCAACGTGGGGCTTGAACTCACAACCCCAAAATCAAGAGTTGTGTACTCTTCTGACTGAGCCAGCTGGGCACCCCTCCTTTGCTTCCCCCTTTTCAAGTTTTATTTATTTACTTGAGAGAGGGAGCAAGCACAAGGTGGGGAGGGGCAGAGGGAGAAGGAAAAGCAGACTCAAGCCTGACGGAGGGCTCAGTCCCAGGACCCTGAGATCACAACCTGAGTGAAAGGCAGATGCTTAACTGACTGAGCCACCCAGGTGCCCCTTGCCCTTTCTTCAGTTGGATTCTTTTCCTTCTAAATATTAAGGTCTAAGAGTTCCTCATATATTTTGGAGATGACTCCTTTGTCAGATATATATTATGCATAGCTTTTTCCAGTCTTGGGCTGGCCTTTCAATTTCTTAACATTGCTTTTGAAGAGCAAATTTTTAGTATATGTGCTGCCGAAGCGAGCACAGAAGAGCAAATTTTTAATTTTGACGAACATCATCTTATTTTTACTTTTATGGTTAGGGCTTTTTTTTTTATAAAATATTTTATTTATTTATTCAGAGACAGAGAGAGAGAGAGAGTCAGAGACACAGGCAGAGGGAGAAGCAGGCACCATACAGAGAGCCTGACGTGGGACTCGATCCAGGGTCTCCAGAATCACGCCCTGGGCTGCAGGCGGCGCTAAACCGCTGCGCCACCGGGGCTGCCCTGGTTAGGGCATTTTGTTTCCTGCTTAAGGAATCAGGCTATTCCAACGATGCAAATATTTTCTTATGTTTTCTTCTAGAAGTTTTATATTTTGCTTAGGTCTCTGTTCCATGCTAAGTTAATTTTTGTGAATGGCATCATGTTTCATTTTTTTTCTTCTGGGATATCTAGTTGCTCCTGTAGCATTTCTTTTCCCTTGAGATTACCGTAACACCTTGAGTTGAAATCAGCTGACCATATCGTGGGTCTCTCTGGACTCTCTTCTGTTCCCCTGACTTATATTTCTATTCTATGATAATAACACACTTTTCTGGTTAGTATAGCTTTATAGTAGGCATTGGAGTCAGGTAGTTCTTTGGTAAAATTGTTTTGGCTATTTCAGTTTCTTTGCATTTCCATATAAATTTTAGAACCAATAGCAACTTCTATTAAAAACTCGCTGATATTTTGTTACTATGTTGAATCTATAGATGAGTTTAGGAAGAATTGATATCAAAAATATTAAGGCTTCTAATCCAAGAACTAAGTTCATCTCCACATTTAGATCTAAAAAAGATCTGTAAGTGACCTACAATATACACTGCTGAGAAACTTGCTTAGTTTCATGCATATTGTTTATATATGCCTGTGTATTTCATGCTTTTTGATGTTGTAAATGGTGTCTTACATCTCATTTACAGTTGTTTTGTGTTGATATCTAGAAATACAGTTGGTTTTTGTATATTGACCTTGTATCTTAATACCTTTTTAAATTTATTCTAGGATTTTTTTTTTTTGTAGATTTCATAGGAGTCTCTGTAGATAGATGATCATGTCATCTGTGAATTAATACACCTTTTTAAAAAGTCAGGTTAATTAAAACATTACTTTTGTAAAATTCACTGTATAATTTGATGAGTTTTCACATCGTTTCTTTAGATTTTTTTGTATCCCTCTTCTCTTGCCTTTCCTTCTGGGACTCTACGCATATGTTGAGACCCCTTTTTATAGCTCCACAGGTCACTGAGGCCCTGTTCTTTTAGTTGTTTTTTGGTCTCTCATGTCTTTGCTTCCATTTAGATATTCCCATTACGGTCTTCAGTGTCCTTTGGTCTTTAGTAGTATCTAATATGTGGTTAAGCCCATCAAGTGAATTTTTCATTTCTGGTATTTTATTTTTCAGCTTTGAAAGTTGTATTTGATTCTATTTTATATCTTCCACCTTCTGTCAGTATGGTCATAATTTTGTTTTGTCTTAATTTTTAATATACTTGAAAATAATTCTTTAAAGTTCTTTTAAGCAAATTAATTCTGTCCTCTCTGTTGGAACTTCTTGGTCTATTTTTATAGATTGATGATTGCTCTCTTCCTCCTGAGACCTCTTTTCCTGCTTTTTTTTTTTTACATATCTGGTGATTTGTTGTTGTTTTGGATCCTAGGCACTGTGAATGTTACGTTGTTAAGTGCCTAATTTTTAGTGGCTTCCTTTAAAAAGGGAGTTTGCTTGATACTTTCTAATCTTCTTTTTAAGATTTGTTAAGGATGTGTATTTAGTAGTCTTTATTCTAGAGCTAGTATAGCTCTGCTCCTAAGGTGTGATTCTTCTGTACTCTACTGAATGCCTTGTGCCTTCAACAAGGTCAGTTCACTCTAACTGGCTGGAACACTATTTGCCTCCCAGGCCCATGTTAACTCTGAGAATCATTCAGCTTCCAACGTCCAGGGACTTGTTCTTTTCATCTATACTTTTTGCCATTCTCAAATCTTACCTAATTAATCTTACCCTATACAGATACTGCTTCAGATTCATTAAAGATTGAAGGAAACCCCCTTGGAGATTGCTGAAACTCACTTTCTTTGTAGCTCCCATCTTTTAGATGTTTTTCCCTGTCTGTCTCAGGTACCTCTGCCTCCTCAGTGAGGTTAGTGGACTCCACATGGTTTCTCCCTCCTTGTACTGAGGCCTAGAAAGTGCCTCCAAGTAGAAAGCTGGTTGACCTCCAGGCCTACCTTGTTTGTTTCCCTTTTCTCAGAGGTCACAGTTGTGTGCTGCCTGTTGTTCTCTACCTGATTTTCTAGTTTTTTCAGTGAGAGGGCAAGTACATAATTTACTCTATAGGTTTATCCTTTTGTTTATTGTTGTTGGAATGTATTCATTGAAGAAACAGGTTTGTTTGGCTTCTAGGGATTATCATGGTCTGCATGTTGCTAACCACGTCCCCCACTATAACTGATCATGTTTCTCTGGCTCTTTATATTTACTGGGAATTAGTAGTCAGATTCAGGTTCAATATTGATTGGCAAGGATACCTAACAGGAGATGTGCACTTTCAGCAGGAGGCATCTAACATCAAGATGTCTCTCTATTTTTTTAATTAATTAATTTATTTATTGAAAGGGAGAGAGTCCATGCAAGCAGGAGGGGCAGTGAGAGGAGAGAATCTCAGGCAGACTCCACCACCCTGAGTTGCAGAAAACAGCAAAGGGCTCAATCTCACAACCCTGAGCTGAAATCAAGAGTCAGATGCTTAACTGACTGAGTCACCCAGATGCCCTGTCCCTCTGTTTTTGATGTTACTAGTCATTGGTGACATTGACTAAATTTGTTAATGTACTTATAAGCTGCAAAATGCTGATATGCTGACTATATTGTTCCTGCTTCATTTAAAGGCTGGGTTATCTACAAAAAGAAGCTTATAATCAAGAATTCTTTACACTGAGTTTTGGTGTGCATAGTTCAGGCAATATAAATATTTGATTCTTTAAGTAGTTTCCAAAATAATGAGTTGTCTTCCCAGCTTTATCAAAAGATGCCAAAGGGATTTTTTTAATGTGTTTCTTCTCTTTCTAACCATTATGACATCATTAATTTAAAAATATTTGGTGTGTTTTAATCAGCTATGTTTCTTATTTATATCAGTGCTCAATTTCTCCCATTTTTGGCCAGGGAGCCACTTCAGCTTGGCTTCTGGGCCTTTGTGACACCACCCAGTGGTCATTGATACCTTCTTTGCTTTCTACTGTGGCAAACTGTTCTAAGCTCATCTTCTACATTTTTTGCCCAGATCATGAAAGAGTTATTTCCCTAGGGAGGCCCTAATTCCTTTTAATGGGAAATGGTATTTAGAGACTATAATCTGGGTACTAAGATTGCTTATTGCTTTTGAGTTGGCCATCATTTCTAGGCCTTTTCAGAGGAAAAAGCTAGGAAAATATTCAAACAATTTAAAAAACATCAATATCAAACTGCTCTCCACAGTTCTTATTGGAATGTTTCCAGGATGCTTTGTAGTTATTTTTGTTTTTAAGCTATATCCCACTAGTACATGCTTAAAAGAGTTCCTTTCTGTTGTCCTGCCATCAATTTGATACACAGGTTAACGGTTTCATTTTTGCTTTCACTTTTTAGGGATTACTTTTAAATATTTTGTTTTGTTGTTTTATAAGTAGCTAACATATTTACAAGTTACAATGCCAATTTATAAAACAAGATCTTTTCAGAGATCTTGGTCTAGGTTTTTCCCAGTTCCATCAAGCCTGTTACCCTCTTCTATGGGTAATTTAAAAAATTCATTTCATTATCTAATTAAAAATAAGCAAATGATTTCTGCATTCTGCCAAGATTCTGGCTTTATTTACCTTACTTACTGAAACAACTGAAAAGAAAAAAAAAAAAGCAAATCCAGACAAAAGAAACAGTTTTCAAGACACTAGACATTAGGTAACAAAGGACAGTAATTCCTGAAAGATAGGGAACAAGTGCTATGAGCCCTGCAGTTATTCCTGCTTATTGCACTGAAAGACTTCCTTGGTTGTAGCATAGAAGTGAGGAACCGTGAATTGAGGAGATGGAGCTGAGAGTCCAGGGAAAGCAAGGCAGCTAGAGTTCCTGGACTAAGTACCAAGAGGAGAGCTCTACACAGAGAGTGAGCTTTGGAATCTGTGAATGGTCCCCTTTGATAATTCATCAGCATATGTATTTGACAAAATTACTGAAAGTCGGAGAAACCATCCAACTGATTAGAGGGAGCAGATCCTGACACAAGGTCAGGAACAGTACCTTATAATTCTAGGAGAATTGGATAAAGTACTCAGAAAGGTCTTGCCTAACAAGCCTTAAAAGCAAGATGCAAAAAGAATAAAAATATTTCCTAGTAATTTACCTGAGCAAACAGAACAATGCCAAGGCATATATTAGTCAAGGTTCTCTAGAGAAACAAAACAAATACAGGACCCCCCCCCCCCCACACACACACAGATAGATAGCTAGAAGAAGTTTATTATAAGGAATTGACATATGCACAATTGGAGGCTGAGAAATTCCATAGTCTGCTGTCTGCAACATGGAGACCCAGGAAAACCATTGGTGTAATTCAGGCTGAGACCAGAGGGGAGCTGATGGTCTGAAGGCCTGAGAACCAGAAATACCAAGTGTGGAAGAAGAATGAAGTTCCAGCTCAAGGAATCAGGCAGGAAGGGGTGAATTCCTTTTGCAGTTTGCTCTGTTCAGGCCCTCAATGGATTGGATGTTGCCTTCTCATATCCAGAAGGGCAATCTACTTTATAGAGGCTATTGTTTGAAATGCTAATCTCACCTGGAAACACCCTCACAGACATACCCAAAGATAAGGTTTAATTTGGGTACTCCATTAACTAGTCAAGTTGACACATAAAATTAACCATATTTGTTCATAATGTATGACATGCAGTCAAAGGTTATCAGGCATGCAAAGAGGCACAAAAATATAAACATGATGAGAAAAATCAACCTTTCAAAACCAGTCAAGAACTACCAGAGATGTTAGAATTAGGCAAAGGTATTAACATAGTTATATTACTATATTTTGGATATTAAAAAGTTAAGTGGAGACGTGAAAGATATTTCCAAAAAAAGACCCAAATCAAACTTTTAGATATGAAAACTATAGGGCCAGAAATAAATATACTGAGTGGGAATAATGCTGGACTAGACATTGTAGATGAAAAGATTAGTGAACTTGAAGACATGGCAATAGAAGCTATCCAAAATAAAATACATAGGGAAAAAAAGACTCAAGAAAAATGATCACATCACCTGTGAGCTGTGGGATACTTTCAAGCAGTCTAATAAATATAACTGGAATCACTGGAAGACAGGACAGAAGAGGTGTTCAGACAAATATTTAAAGACATTATGGTTGAAAATTTCTAAAATTTATGAAAACTGTAGATCACATATTCAAGGTCAATGAAACCCAAACATATGAAGCATGAAGAAAACTATACCAAGGTATATCATAATCAAATTGCTCAAAATACATGTTAAAGAGCAATCTTGAAAGCAGAGAAAAAAGACATTTTACTTAGGGGTTAAGATAAGGTTGATGTCAAGATTTCTTGTCAGAAGGCATGGGAAAATACAGTAGAATAATTTTTTTTTTAAAGATTTTATTTATTTATTCATGAGAGACACAGAAAGAGAGAGAGGCAGGGACACAGGCAGAGGGAGAAGCAGCTCCATGCAGGGAGCCTGATGTGAGACTTGATCCCGGGTCTCCAGGATCACACCCTGGGCTAAAGGCAGGTGCTAACCTGCTGAGCCACCCGGGCTGCCCAGAATAATATCTTTAAATGTACTTGAAGAACAATATTGTTGACCCACAATATCATGCCCAGCAAAATAATTTAATAAACGAAAGATTAAATGAAGATTTTTTTTCCCCATTGTATAAGAGCTGGAATGAATTCATCAGCATACCTGTGCCATAAGAAATGTTAAAAGAAGCCTTTTAGGCATAAGAAAAGTGACAGATGGGAATAGTTGAGCTACAGAAAGTAGTGAAGGATGCCAGAAGTGATAACCATATAAGTAAATATATAAAACCATTATCTTATTTAAATATCTTTAAAATTTAACTTTCTGTAGCATAGGGTTTCAAAAATAGATAAAAGTAAAATATATGACAACAAAAATATGAAGATCAGGAGATGGAGAAATGGTAATAACTCTTTTTTTTTAAAGATTTTATTTATTTATTCCTGAGAGAGAGAGAGAGAGAGAGAGAGGGAGAGAGAGGAGCAGAGACACAGGCAGAGGGAGAAGCAGATCCCATGTAGGGAGCCTGACGTGAGACTTGATCCCGGGACCCCAGGATCACACCCAGGCCAAAGGCAGGCACGAAACCACTGAGCCACCCAGGCATCCCGGTAATAACTCTTATAAACTTCTTCTTATACACATGGACTACTTAAGGTAGACTGTGATAAGTTAAAAGATGAATGCTATAAACCCTAAACCAACCACTAAAACAACAAAATAAAGAGCTAATAAGCCAACAGAGGAGATAAATCAGAATCATTAAGACTTGGTTGATCAAAACAAAGGTGGAATAAAAGTAAAAAGGGAACAGAGAACAGATGGGATAAATAGAAAAAAAGATTGCCCACGCTTAAACTTAACCGTATTAGTAATCACATTAAATAGAACTTGTCTAAATACCCAACAAAAAAACAGATTGTTGGATTGGGTAAAGAAGAAGCAAGACCCAAATAGATGCCTTCAAGAACCACACTTTAAGTAAAAAGACATAAAAAGTTTAAACTAAAAAGATTGAAAAAGTATATTACCAGGGATACAGAAAGTTATTTTCTAGGATAAAGTAGTCAAGCAAACTTAACAATCCTAAATATTGGTGCTTCTAATAATAGGCTTTGGAAATACATGAAACAAAAACTGATACAACTAAATGGAAAAAACAGATATAAGTATATAATTATAATTGGAGATTTCAATATTCTTCACTCAATAATTGATAGAAGAGATGGAATGTGAATAAGGTTCTAAAAGATATGAGCAACATTGTCAACCATCTTGACCTGATTGACATTTATAGAATACCCTAGAAGAGCAGAATATATGCATTTGAGTGCACTTGGAGCTTCTACCAAGATAAGTCACATACTGGGCCATAGGCAAATGTTAAAAAAAAAAAAAAAAATCAAATCAAATCATAGAAAGTATGTTCTCTGGCTGGTAAAATTAAATTAGCAATAAGTAACAGAAAGATCTCCTGAATATCCCCATGTATTTGGAAACCAGCTGACATACTTCTGAATAACTTATAGGTCAAAGACATAAAAAGGGGATCGATCCCTGGGTAGCTCAGCAATTTAGCGCCTGTCTTTGGCCCAGGGCGTGATCCTGGAGATCCGGGATCGAGCCCCACATTGGGCTCCCTGCATGGAGCCTGATTCTCCCTCTGCCTGTGTCTCTGCCTCTCTCTCTCTCTCTGATGAATAAATAAAATCTTAAAAAAAAAGACATAAAAAGGAAAATTGGTATTTTGAACTGAATGAAAATGAAAATAGCATGTCAAGTTTGTACAGTAGCAGTAAAGCACTACTTGGAAGTTTATAGCACTATCTATATTAGAAAAGAAGAAATGTCTCCGGTTAGTGACCTCAGTTTCTACAATGGGACACTAGAAAAAAGAGCAGATTAATCCCCAAGAAGCAGAAGAAAAATAGAGCATGACTTACTGAAACAAAACAAAAGGAAATTCAATGAAAACGAAAGCTGGTTCTGTGAGATTAATAAAATTGACTAACCTCTAGCCAGAGTGATCAGGGAAATAAAAGAGAAGATACAAATGACCAATGTCTGATCAGACAGGGGCATCACTACAGATTCTACAGAAATGAAAGCAATAAACAGGATATTATGAATAATTGATGTCAATTTTTTTAAAAGATTTTATTATTCATGAGGGACAGAGAGAGAGAGAGGCAGAGACACAGAGGGAGAAGCAGGCCCCATGCAGGGAGCCCGACGCGGGACTTGATCCCAGGTCTCCAGGATCACGTCCTGGGCTGAAGGCAGTGCCAAACCACTGAGCCACCCGGGCTGCCCGATGTCACGTAATTTGACAGTCTGGATGGGATGAATAAATTCCATCTGAGACACAAATTGCAAAAGCCTACTCAAGAGACAGATAACAGTCTTGTGATTATTAAAGAAATTGAATTTATTTATTTTATTTTAGTTATTTTAAAGATTTATTTATTTATGATAGACACAGAAAGAGAGAGAGAGAGAGAGAGAGAGAGAGAGAGAGGCAGAGACACAGGCAGAGGGAGAAGCAGGCCCCATGCCGGGAGCCCGACATGGGACTTGATCCCGGGAATCCAGGACCGCGCCCTGGGCCAAAGGCAGGCGCCAAACTGCTGAGCCACCCAGGGATCCCCAAGAAATTGAATTTATTGTTAAAAACCATTCTACAAAGAAAACTCCAGGCCCAGATGATTTCATTGGTGAATTCAATTAAACTTGTTAGGAAGAATTAATAATTCTATACAAACTCTTCTAGAGAATTGAAGATAAGAAAATACTTCCCAATTCAAAGATATAACAAGAAAAGAAAACCACGGACATTTTAGCAAATCAAGCCTAACAATATATAAAACGGGTAATAAATACATAATGACCAAGTATGGTTTATCCCAAGAATACAAGGTTCATTTAACATTAGAAAGTCAGTCAATGTAAGTCCCATATTAACAAGTTTTAAAAATAAAATCCACATCTTCTGCTCAATAGAAGGAAAAATCATTTGGAAAAAATGCATTGTCGATTACTGATATTAAAAGAAGTGATAGCAAACTAGGAATAGAAGGGGCTTAAAGTAGCCTCTATGACAAACTTACTAACATTGTACTTAGTGTGAATAATTGAATGTTTACCTCTTAATACCAGAAACAAAAACAGGGGTGTCCTCTCTCATCCCATCTATAAACATTATAGTGGGGCACTATAAAGTAAGTATAAGTAAGTATAAGTAAGAAATGGCCAGTGCACTGAGTCAAGAGAAAGAAAAAGCATACAGATTGGGAAGGAAGGAGTAAAACTGTCTTTATCTGCAGACACTCAATATCTCTGAATAAAATCAGGTGGAATCTACAATAAAGCTACAGTTTAGTATGGTTTCCAGATAAAGATTAACATCTAAAAGCAACTGTAGGGATGCCTGGGTGGCTTAGCGGTTGGGCATCGACCTTCTGCCCAGGGCGTGATCCCGTGGTCCCTGAATTGAGTCCCACATTGGGCTCCCTGCATGGAGCCTGCTTCTCCCTCTGCCTGTGTCTCTGCCTCTCTCTCTCTGTGTCTCTCATGAATAAATAAATCTTAAAAAAAAATAAAGGCAACTGTATATATACTAGCAATGAACAATTGGAAATTAAAATTAAAATCTGGGGGGATCCCTGGGTGGCTCAGCAGTTTGGCGCCTGCCTTTGGCCCAGGGCTCGATCCTGGAGTCCCGGGATCGAGTCCCACGTCGGGCTCCTGGCGTGGAGCCTGCTTCTCCCTCTGCCTGTGTCCCTGCCTCTCTCTCTCTCTCTCTATCATGAATAAATAAAACCTTTAAAAAAATAAAATTAAATTAAAATCTGTGTGCGATAGCATCAAAAAATAAGAACTACTTAAGGATAAATCTGGCAAAACTGTGAGACTTATAATTGAAAACTATAAAATACTGCTGAAAGAAATCGAAGACCTAAATACATGGAGAGATGCCTTGTTCAAGAGCCAGAAGACTAGGGACGCCTGGGTGGCTCAGGGATTGAGCCTCTGCCCTTGGCTCAGGGCATGATCCTGGGGTCTTAGGATCGAGTCCCGCATCAGGCTCTTTGTGTGGAGCCTGCTTCTCCCTCTGCCTATGTTTCTGTCTCATGTTCTCTCTGTGTCTCTCATGAATAAATAAAATATTAAAAAAAAACAAACTTGTCACTATGACAAACAGTATGTAAAGTATTAAGCTCCCATTTTGCTCCCCAGAGTCAACATAATCCCAATCAAAATCTCAGCAGGATTTTTTGGTAGAAAATGAGAAGCTGATTGTACAATTCATATAGAAAATTCCAGGGACCTTGAACACACAAACGTAACCTGATTTCAAGACTTAGGATAAAGCTATGGTAATTAGGAGGGCATGGTGTCAGTGTAGGCAGTGGACAAAAAGATCACTGGAACAGAACAGATAATCCAGAAATAGATCCATCCGTACCTGGAAGTGGACTTCTGACAAAGGTAGAAACACAAAGTGGAGAAAGAGAAGTGTGTTAAACCAACAGGACTGGAACTATTGGAAATATCCCTGTGCAAGAAATTGATCCATACCTTAATCGTACACATAAATTAACTCAAAATGCTTCATTGAACTGAATGTAAAGCCTAAAACTATAAGACTTACAGGAAAAAAAAGTTAAGCAAATATTTCTTAGATTTCACACCAAAAGCAGGATTCACTCAGGAAAATTGGATAATTTGGATTCCATCAAATAAAAACTTCAGCTTTTCAAAATACACTGTTAAAGTGAATGAAAAGACAAGACACAGATTAGAGAATCACTGGAAAGCATATATGTGAACAAAGACTTATATCCAGAATATATAAAGAACTCTCCAAGGTCACTAATAAGAAGTAACCCAGTAAGTAACACTTCACCAAATAAGATGTGTGCATAGGAAATAAGCACATGAAAAAATGTTCAACATCATTACTTTTCTGGGAAAAGCATATTTAAACCATCACGAGTTATCATACATACTTCTTAGAATGACTAAAGCTAAAAGGAATGATTTAAATTAAAATACCAAATGTTAGAGATGTGGAGAAGCTGGAAATATATACTGTTGATGGGGCTGTAAAATGGTACACCATCTTGGAAAACCACTTGTCAGTTTCTTAAAAAGGTAATTGTCAAATGATCCAACCATCCCTCTGCTAAGCATGTACTCTTGAGAAAATAAATCCTGCATCTACATCCATCTACTTACATATCAATATTCATAGCCTCTCTGTTTATAAAAGCTAAAAACTGGAAAAAAAAAAAAACCCAAAACACCTCAAATGCCCAACAGCTGAATAAATAAGCAAATTGTGCTAGATCCAAATACTGACCGGCTACTCAGCAACAAGAAGGAATAACCTATTGATGTATGTAGCAACATGGGTAAATCTCAAGTTATGCTGAGTGAGATGAGCCAGAGAAGTAGAATATGTGGTGTATCACGTATTCCACATATAAAACTAGGAAATGCAAACTATTAGGATAGCAGTTCTCCTTGGGGTGGGGACAGGCCTGGTCAGCAAGTGGTGGGAGGTGGGATTCCCAAGGGGATGAGGAGACTTGTGGAGGTGAAGGATACGTTGTTTGAATGTGATGACATTCTCACAGGTGTATTCGTAGGTCAAAACTTAAACCAGATTGTGCACTTTGAATATGTGGTTTATTGCATGTGAATTTTATCCTGGAGCCGTATAAAATATATTTGTCTCTCGCTACTTTCTTTTGTAGAAGTAGTAGTCTACACTTTTCTCTCCCCTTCTTTAAAAAAAAAAAAAAAAAAAATTCTGGAAGCCATACCCTAGCAGTATATATATATATAATTTTTTTTTTTTTCTGTTTTCACAATATACCTTAGTGTATGCAGCAGCTCTTCTTTTGATGGACGTTTGGGTGGTTTGCCATCTTTTGTAATTATAAATAATACTGGAATAACAGTTTCGTTCATATATCTTTTCTTTTTTTTTATAGTTTTTTTTAATTTTTATTTATTCATGATAGTCACACACACAGAGAGAGAGAGAATGGCAGAGACACAGGCAGAGGGAGAAGCAGGCTCCATGCACCGGAAGCCCAATGTGGGATTCGATCCCAGGTCCCCATCACGCCCTGGGCCAAAGGCAGGCGCCAAACCACTGCGCCACCCAGGGATCCCTCATATATCTTTTCAACATTTGTTGTGTCCACAGTATCTTTGAGATCTTTAGAAGTGGGATTGTTGCCTCAGAAGGTAAATACAGGAGTAATTTGGGGAGATGTTGTGAAGTTACCATTCATAGAGGTTTGTCATTTTGTATGAGATACATAATGATGAACAGAGTATGAGAATACTTGTTTCCCCTACATCCTCTCACCAACAGAGTATGGTGTCAGACGTTTAGATCTTGCCAGTGTAAGTGAGAAATGGTATCTCAGCTTAGGTTTAGTTTGTATTTCTTTTATTATGAGTGAGGCAGAGCATGTTTCCATATGTTTGTGAGCTATTCCTATATCTTTTCATGAGAGCTGTTGATTCTTTATTTTGTTCAGCCCATTTTTTCTATCGGTTTGCTGGCTGTTTTCTTCCGTTTACTTGCACAGTTCTTTAGATTTTAGGGATATTATCCCTTTGTCTCTAATGTTACACATGTTTTTTTCTCCAGTTGTCACTGTCAAACTTTTTGACATTTTGCTTTTTCTTTTTTTTTTCTGTGTGCAGGGGCTAGACATTTTTTAAGCAGTTGTTTGCAAATCTCTTCTCTTGGATTTTGAGACCTAGGAAGGTTTTGCTCACTCGTAATACATCGAGAAATTCACCCATGTCTCTCCTAGTACTTGTGTTCATTTTTTTTTTACGTTCAGGTTTCTGATTCATTTGCAATTTATCCTTATGAAAAAAAATGTTAACTAAAATGTTAGTAATAACTAACATTTAGTCAGTTGTGACTACTAACATGTAGTAACTAAATGTTTTTTTTTGTAACTAAATGTTATAACTAACATTTAGTTACTAACATTTAGTTACTTATAACTACTAACATATGTAAGTTATAACTAACAGTAAATGTTAACTAACTAAAACGTTAATTATTACTAACATCACTTAATGGAAAAGTGTCTTTTTCCCCAGCTGACTTGTATTGTATCCCAAGTTCTCAATGCAGTTGGGTCTGTTTCTTGGATTTTCAGTTCTGTTCCGTAATCTATATTCTTGGGCCAGCACACCATGCGGTTTTCATTGCAGAGCCTCCTTGCCACACCTCCCCTCCCACCCCCTCCCCTTGCTCTTTTTTTTTTTTTTTTTTTTGAGGATTTTCCAGATCTTGTGTGTTCTTCTGAACTGACTTTAAATACCGGAACACATACCTTTTAAAGATTTGCAAACATCAAGTTTTCCTCCACGTTAAACGTCCCCCGTTTCTTCCACTTTTAGAACGTGTCTATGCACAGGTCTGGTCCTGGCTCCACGTGTCACGTGACTGTAAAATACGGGGCCCTGCGGTTTGGTGTGGTGGGGACAAGGCTCCTTCCAAGTAGCCTTAATTTCTGGGGCGCCGGCCGGTGAGACAGCGTGAGCCAGTGGAGTGGACAGGGAAAAAGATGGGGTGGGGGTGGGGGTGTGGTGGGGATGGTGGGGTGGGGGTGGGGGGATAGTGGGGTGCGGATGGTGGGGGTGGGGGGGCAGAGGTCCCGGGGAAGGCCGGCCTCGCCCTGGGCACCGCGGCCAGCCCGGGGGACGGGGTGGGGTGGACCTTGTTAGGGTGGGCGAGGCTGCCGTCCGCGTGGGCTGCAGGACCGGCGGCTGGGGTCCCCGCTCGCAGTGACCCCGGGCCGGCGCGGGGGGCGGGGCGGGGGGCGGGGCGGGGAGTTCGCCCCAGCCCGTCTTCCCCTTCCTCGTCGCACCCCGGGGCCCTTTCCGTGGCGCGGCGTCCCCCAGCTCCCGCGGCAGGTAAGCCTCGGTCCGCGCGCCTCCCGGGGTTTCTCCCGCGCAGGTCTCCTCGCTCTTCCCCGCCTGGCTCGCCCGCCGCCGCCCGCCGCCGTCCGCCGCCCTGGCCCCGCCCCCGCACGCGCGCGTACGTCCTCCGACGGGCGGCGTCTGATGACGTCTTTTGCTGGAGGCGTAGGGCGGAAAGGGCCGGCGGCGGGGGAAGGCGAAGTTCACTCCCAGCGTCCGCCTCCTCGGCCGGCTCCTTCCCGGAGGAGGAAACGGTGGAAAGGAGGGGGGGGGCGGAGGGCTCCGGTGCTGTTCCGCGGGGGAGCGTCGGCTCCGCGCAGCGGCCCCCACCACAATGGACTCCGTTCCCGCCACTGTGCCTTCTGTCACCGCCTCCCCGGGGGACTCGGAGCTCCTGGGACCCCTGTCGGTGCTCTACGCGGCCCTCATAGCCAAGCTGCTGGAGGTGACGGCCCCCATTCCCGGGGAGGGGCCCCAGCCCCGGCGGGCGAGGGTGGGCGCGGTGGGCGCCTGGCGGGGCGCGGGAGCCCGGGAGTCGGGCCGGCCCGGGGCGGCAGGACGTTGCGGTGCTGTCGAGGGAGGCGGGAGGGGGGAGGGGATTGTAGGAAGGCTTCGGCGCTGGTTCGTTCGCCATTGGTTTCTCAGAGTGTACCAGGCACTGTGTTATCTCTGGTGCGCAGTCAGGATCTCTTCGGGTCCCTTTCCACGGAGCCTCGGCGCTGGTGTGAGTGTCTGTGTGTGTGTGTGTGTGTGTGTGTGTGTGTCGGGGGGGGCGGTATGATGGTCACTTGTGTGGTCGGGGAGGGCGGCGAAACTGTACAATCAGGCAGGTGTTCAGGGCGACCCCAGTCGAGGAAGCATTTAAAATAAAAGCCCTGTGTTAGGTGGGAGGCGGTCACATTCAGAGCAGTCTGGCCCAGTTCTCGGGAGCTGTGTCTGAGCTTATTACTCAGCATTTGTTTTCATGTGACAGTCGAATAGGAAGGACTAAGGAAAAGCACATTATTTGGGTTCGTTATCATCATTTTGTTGTTTTTTTAAAGATTTTTATTTATTCATGAGGGGGGGGGCAGAGACAGAGACACAGGCAGAGGGAGAAGCAGGCTCCCTCCAAGGAGCCTAATGTGGGACTCGATCCCGGGTCTCCAGGATCGCGCCCTGGGCTGAAGGCGGCGCTAAACCACTGAGCCACCTGGGCTGCCCATCATTTTGGTTTTATGTACGGCCACGAAAGTCGATTCCTCTATAGGGTGTTCAGTTTTGTGTTTTATTGGCTTTTTTTTTTTTTTAAGTCTTTATTCATGAGAAACCCACACAGAGAAGCAGAGACACAGGCAGAGGGAAAAGCAGGCTCCATGCAGGGAGCCGGATGTGGGACTCGATCCTGGGACTCCAGCATCACTCCCTGAGCCAGAGACAGACGCTCAACCACTGAGCCACCCAGGGTCCCTTTATGTGGCTTTTAAGTCATAAACATCAACTAAGAGGAAAGAAAGTATGATCCAAAGAGATCTAGGCATGTTCTAGAGAGCGTGATGTGATAGGACCTGTTGGAAACTGGAAACATATGTTCAACTTTTAAAGACCTTTTTTTTCTTTTTTTTAAGATTTTGTTTATTCATGAGAGACACAGAGGGAGAGAGGCAGAGACACAGGCAGAGGGAGAAGCAGGCTCCCTGCGCAGAGCCTGATGTGGGACTCAATCCTGGATCTCCAGGATCACGCCCTGAGCCGAAGGCAGGCGCCAAACCGCTGAGCCACCCCAGGGAACCCGAACTTAGACCCATAATATTTATAACGCACTTCAAGCCAAACAAGAAATATGAGGTTGCCAGTATCCCATCTTTATTGAAGCAGTGGAAGCTCCTGAAGATTTTTGAGGGGGTAGTTACCTGGTGAAGCTTGATTTAGAATTTCTGTGGATGATTCTTTGTTCTCTTGTTAATTCCTTCATGGCTTCTTGTTATTTCTCCTATTTCTCTTTCAGTTAGTTGCTACATTGCCTGATGACGTTCAGCCTGGGCCTGATTTTTATGGCTTGCCATGGAAGCCTGTACTTCTCACTGCCTTCTTGGGAATTGGTTCATTTGCGGTCTTCTTCTGGAAAACTGTCCTTGTTGTGAGTAAATTAAACTTAAACCTTCACTCATCAAGACAACAGATCTATTATAATCACTTTTGTTTCTTTTTCAGTTACTAACATGAACACAAATGCTTATAATCTCTGCATTTCCCATAATCTTATGAAATAATTCAGTGTAATCTTTGTTGGTAAAAACTTATGCAAATAAGACAATGTGCATAATCTTAAGGGGAAAACTTCAACTTATAAATCTTAAATCAAAATTTTAAGATTAAGTTTATATATACCTTCTTGGGTACACATATATGTTCCTAGTAGAATTGGGAACTCCTACAGTCATCTTGAAAAGCAATTAAGTAATATGTATCAGAATCCTGAACATTATTATATCATTTTATTATAGTATAATACCATTAGTTAATTGGTCTTGAAGAGATAACCACTTGTGCACTAAAAATCTTATATAAAGGTGTTCAGTGGAACACTTTTAGAATGAAAACTTGGTACAAACTAAATGATCCATAGTAAGGGGATTGATAAGTTATTGTACATCCATATAATGGGATACTAGATAACTATTTATGTATTTCAAAGATATTGGGGCCCAGAAAATGCTCACAATTTAATGTCAAATGGAAAAAGGCATAAATGAAGACTGCTAAGTGTAGGTAAACTGTATATTCTGTACATAAATATATAAAAATGTACAAATAGAAAAAATGCCACAAGACCAAGAATAGTAAAAAATAGTGGTATCTAGGACACTAGGTAATTTTGCAGTATTTTTTTTATATGTATCTGTTGCACAGATTTTTAATTTGACCATGCGCTGTTTGGCACATAAAATATTTTTATTTGGAAATACAGATTACGTAGTTTGCAAAGACATACTATTAAAATTTTTATTCCTTGAGGGTCTGTGCAGAATTTGTCTTTTGTGCTTGTCTATATATGTACACCCATACATACTCATTCTTGTGAGTGCATTGTGTGTTGTATTGTAGATAGTTGTCTAACATAACTGGAGAAAAAAGGCATTTTGTGTAAATGAGCTTTGCAGATGAAAAGCTTTCAGTTTCAGTTGTGGCTTAGCTGGTAAAGTAGCGAGAACATTGGATGCATGTCTTTCTAAGATTGATTATTTCTTTTTTCTGATGTCTTACTTTCATAAGCTTTCTCTCCTTGCACGAGTGATGGTAAAATCACTTAAAAAGGAGCATCATTTGCATGGATTCCTGGGAAGAGTCCTCTAACCTCATCGGACTTTTCCTGTGGTAAAAGGAGAAAGGGAGCATAGAAAGGATGAATGAAAGGGGAAAAGATGAAAACGTTTTTATTTCCCACTCTTGTTTCTCCCATCTTAAAAATCCTAAAACCTGCTTACATTTTCACAGAATGATGAGGGCTTTATGTCCTAAGTGTTGCTACTCATCCTCAGAATTTGGCTCTGGAACCTTGGTTCCTGCTATCCCTGCTCTCATTTGCCTGCTCTTTGCTTCTTCCTACCTCCTCCTGCCTATTGATTTGGGTGAAAGGAGGGCCAAAGAAGCTTACTGTCTCATTAGCAAGGCTGTGACATTAGAGAAACAGTCATTTCTTTTTGTATTGGAACTCTGAGTGCATTTTCCTATAACATTATAAGTGGTGTTAGATGCTGTAATAATGAGATACGTGGATGATTTATGGACTGATTTGAGTATCTCATTACCACTTACAACTTTTGAAAGTGGAAATAAATTCTGGGTTACAGAGACATTTAAATAACAATTTTAAAAAAATCGAGTACCACTTAGATTTTGTGACCCTATAATTGAGTGCTATCTTTAGAGATGATTTGGTGGTTAGTTGGTGTTTCTCTTGTTGCTTGTGCATTTCTCTCTAGCAGTCTTCTTTCCCTTTCAGGTTTGTGATCACTGTGTTTAGGGGCTTGGGATAATCAGATGATCCAGCATAATTATTAGATCTCTAAGTTTAGCCAATTGGCAACTTTTAATAGGATTTCAAAGAAGTTTTCTGGTGAGAGAAAGAGACATACCTTGGGACAAAGATTATGCCTTTAATTTTGTTTCCTGAAATTATCTTTGAATAGCCATGGTTTCCTGACCTCATTCTGGCTATTTGGGGGTTGTCCAGTGATCTAGTAAAAGAAACATTAGTATATTTAATATGAAAATAAGCAATTCCATTATTAAAGTTAAATGCTTTAATAAAATTGGTACTCATTTAATGGATAAACATACCTTTAGTTAGAAAATGAGTTACTTTAGAGCTTTTATCTATCAGAAACTGTAAGGTAATCCCTACCAGTTACATTTGAAATGCTTTTTAACCTTTTCTTTTTTTTTAATCCTGTGGATTGTTATGATGAACCAAACTTACTAAATTTTCATTTACTTACTTACGATTTAACTGTCATATATAATATTTCTATAGTATAATGTAATATTTCTGTTAACAAAACGTTTTGACATCAAATTTAATTTATTTTTTTCTAGGTAAAGAGTAGAGTCTATCAAGGTAAATATTTAGGCTTATTTTGTTGTTTGTACTTTTCCCTCAGTTTTGGTGCTTGATACGAGTTTCATATAAGCTAGAAATAGATACAGTGATTTCTGATGTCTGATTGAGTTACTGACTCCCGAGTGGTTTTATTAACCTTCGGTTGCTAGCTTAGATGACAGAGTAGATGGTGATGCTACCAGTGAGCTAGGAGAGGAGACCGAACAAATTGTGGGAGTAGGAAGAAGATGACCAGTTTGATTTGGGGCAGATTAGCTTTGTTGATTTAGTGGACATTTATTACATGTGAACAGAGTTCCTGTGCTAGTGGTTTAATCAATATGGTATCTGTTTATTTAAGTAGATAATTTGAGGAATAGAGATGTAAACCAATGTGCTTGTCTTTTTGTCTTTTTCTTTTTGCAATTGACATATTTTTGAAATGGTCACATTTTCTAAGAAGAAAGGTACTCCATGAAGGGAAGGATATCAAGCTAAAATATTTTATACCCTGTAGCCTATCTTTGAGATAAGTGTAAATTGGAATCTCATTGAAAGAAGGGTCTTTATATATTTTTCTTGAATTTCAGTAGTATTTTTACACCATTATTGGTATTAACTACAGGTTGCTTTTTTAAAGGCGTAATCGTTACGATAAGTTCTTTTTTCCTCATAGTGCTAGATAACGTACTGCTAATACGTTGGGTAATTTAGTTTTATTTAGTCCTCATAATCTTATGGATTTCCCCTCCCTTTTAGTCACTGAACAACAAATTTCTGAGAAGTTGAAGAACATCATGAAAGAAAATGCAGAACTTGTACAAAAATTGTCAAATTATGAACAGAAGGTATGTTATGTTCTTAATATATTATAGTTAACTCTAAATAACTATTCTTATATTCTTTCAGTATTTTCCCCTCATGATTCTAGCTTGAATTATTTCCTCCTGTTCTATGGGTCTGTTGTTACGGTATTTTAAAATTTCATTATTTCCTACAAAGCATCCAAATCTGAAATAATCATCATATGCGTAAAGTACGGGTTTCTTCTCTAATGGATTACCACTCAGAGATAAGTTCTGATAGCCCTGTGGTTTATATTTCTGAATTCTGTGTGTCTTATTTTATATAGATTAAGGAATCAAAAAAACATGTTCAAGAAACCAAGAAACAAAATATAATTCTGTCTGATGAAGCAATTAAATTTAAGGTAAAAATCCTCTCTTTTTAAAATTACTTTCTAAAAACAAAAATATGAGTAATTATTATTGATCTTAATTTTTTTTTAAAAGGATAAAATCAAGAAACTTGAAGAAACAAATGAAATTCTGGACGATACAGCTAAAAATCTGCGTGTTATGTTAGAATCTGAGAGAGAACAGAATGCCAAGAATCAGGACTTGGTAAGAGTTTTGCTGCAAAGCATTAACTGTAACTTGGCTTTCAAACTGTTCTGTAGATGGGGTGGATTGAACTCTGCATTTTCCCGTGCCATAACCAACAGAAGATTGGGAGTCAGGGAAAATGAATCTACATCCATCCTTCTTTATGGAATCTTAAATGCTAGTACCACAAGCTGTTATTTTCATGATCCTAGGAAGTATTTTTGTCCTCAGGCTTGGATAATTTCCATACTGCTTGGCTCTAACCCCTGAAACATGGAGAGCAACTAAGAAACTGTACTTTGTTTGGTTTTGCATGATTCCTTTTATTTAAAAAAAATTTTTTTTAAGGTTTTATTTATTTATTCATGATAGACAGAGAGAGAGAGAGAGAGAGAGAGAGAGAGTGTCAGAGACACAGGCAGGGGGAGAAGCAGGCTCCATGCTGGGAGCCCGGGGCGGGACTCGATCCAGGGACTCCAGGATCACGCCCTGGGTCAAAGGCAGGCGCTGAATCGCTGAGCCACCCAGGAATTCCCCTCCTTGGATTTTTTAAAAAGATTTTATTTACTTACATGAGAGAGAACACAGAGGGAGAGGGAGAAGCAGACTGTCCCCTGAGCAGGAAGCCTGACTTTGGGCTCGATCCCAGGACTCTGAGATCACGACCCGAGCCGAAGGCGGATGCTTAACTGACTGAGCCACCCAGGCATCCCCTACATGATTCCTTTTAAAAATAGTTTTAGAACTGTAGGAAAGTGGCAGTGATATTAATGTTGGGTTTCCATATATCACACACGCAGTTAAGCTTGTGCACTCGGCTGACCATGTACTTGCCAGGTTTCTCCACTCTGAATTTACCTGTTCCCACTCTTGGGTGTACTCTTTGGAAGGAAGTAACTATGCCCAGCCCTCTCTTCTAAGAGTGAAGAGTATGCTCCACCTCCTTGAGGAGGCAGTACCTTCACAGATTATTTGGAATTCTTCTGTAAGACAGATTTTTCTATTCTGCCTCAAGTCCCACCATTCTTAGTTTCAGGCAAGAGAATTTTTAAAGTCACTTTGGGGATTTTTTTTTCTATACCAATAGGAGAAACCATGATTTGAACTAGATTACTTGATTTTTTTTTTCTTCTTTCTTTTTTTTCTTTTTTTCTTTCACCTTTTTGTCTGGTCACCTACCACATTATCTCATAGCCGGAAAGGCTGTGGATAGCATGTAACAGAGCTCCAATTATTTTCTTCTTTCCTTATCTCTTTATTATATTCTTGACTTTTCTCCTTGGCTAAAACTGAATCATCTGCTTTTACCTGATATGTAGAGGATGGCTCTGGGATAATGTTTCATCTTTTTAGCACAACATATCCCACTGTTTCTACTAAAATCCTCATACATTTTTTTGTGTTCTTCCAAATGGCAGATACTGGAAAACAAGAAATCTATAGAGAAGCTGAAGGATGTTATTTCAGTGAATGCCTCAGAATTTTCAGAGGTAAAGCTGCCTATAATTTCTGCAAGATGTTCATAGGTTTAATAGTTTTGTTGAAGAGCAAACATTTGATCTGTGCTAGAATATGCAATAAATGAAAACTGTATGTTTCTAGTTGGGAAGGTGTAATACCCTTCCTTTAGAATTTATTCACTAATAGGAGTGTTTTGCATTAGGTTCAAATTGCCCTTAATGAAGCTAAACTTAGTGAAGAGAAGGTGAAGTCTGAATGCCATCGAGTTCAAGAAGAAAATGCTAGGCTTAAGAAGAAGAAGGAACAGGTAAAGAAAAGTTAACGTCCTAGATTGTGTGAATTAGGGGACCTGAGTATCATTACTTCTTGAGTATCTTTTCTCAGATCTGTTTTTAAGGAAATGAAATATGTATGCAGAATTCTATTCTTAGATGTGCAAAGTTTTATTTTTTTTTTTTTTTATTTTTTATTTTTTATTTTTTTAAATTTTTATTTATTTACTTATGATAGTCACAGAGAGAGAGAGAGAGGCAGAGACACAGGCAGAGGGAGAAGCAGGCTCCATGCATCGGGAGCCTGATATGGGATTCGATCCCGGGTCTCCAGGATCACGCCCTGGGCCAAAGGCAGGCGCCAAACCGCTGCGCCACCCAGGGATCCCAGATGTGCAAAGTTTTAAACTCCCAAAATTGAGTGCATGTATATATTCTCCATCTGTTCTGAATTAAGATCTTTTCTATAATTTCTTATAGCTATCAGAATGTAATGTAGTCTTTGTCTTATCAAATACCAACCAGTTATTCATTTGAATAGTGTCAGTAAGATGATTTGCTTTTGACCAAAGAATTTGGTATTTATAACCCTCCTTTGAGTAATTACTGTTCACCAACCAAAGTAAGGTTACATGACCTGCAGTGTGGACATGGGAGATAGTGAGATGTGCTCCTTTGTCCCTATTGAAGTGAATTATTTGAATTGGCTGCAATTTTCTGAAGGATACAGTAAACTGGATGGACTTCCTTGAGAGTTGTTGTATTCTTACTGCAGTTCTTAGGATCGGGGCCACTCTCCCCTGTCCCTTCACCAAGGCTTCAGTCCATAATGACAGGTCAAAGTGTAGCATGACTCCCTGTTTCCCGGTCTTATTCACTTGGCCCTGAAATGTTCAGTGCAAAAGCCCTATTGGAAATTCATGTGTTTTTTTAGTTGCAGCAAGAAATCAAAGATTGGAGCAAATCACACGCTGAGCTCAGTGAGCAAATCAAATCATTTGAGACATCTCAGAAAAATTTGGAAGTAGCTCTTACTCACAAAGATGATAATATTAATGTAAGTTCATTCGCTTGAATACATACTTAATTCTCCTGAAATCTGCTTGAGAAGCTCTTTCTAATACCCTTTTGCATCTTTTCTAGGCTTTGACTAATTGCATTACCCAGTTGAATCGGTTAGATTGTGAATCTGAATCTGAGGATCAGAGTAAAGGAGGAAGTGAGTTAGATGAGTTAGCAAATGGAGAAGTAGGAGGTAAGTTCAGTTTCAGGGAGGTTGGACCTCTTTTTGTGTTCCTGTCTTTAAGTACACTGATGCTCCTCTTTGGACTAACTTCCTCTTTAAAAAAATCTATTTATTTTAGAGAGAGAGAGAGAGAGAACGAGCAGGGGGAGGGGCAGACTCCCCATTGAGCAAGGAGCCCGAGGCAGGGCTTGATCTCAAGGCCCCGAGATTATGACCTGAACTGAAGTCACGAGCTGGGCACTTAAAATGACTGAGCCACCCAGGTGCCCCTGACTAACTTCCTTTTAAGTGTTAGAGCTGTAGGTGTTTATCTGTATGCACTGGACAGAGGTGGGTTGCAGGGCTGTGACATAGCAGTGGGTGTGCAATGAATGTGGACTCTGCTTTTCCATCCCACCGAGGACTGCTTGTGTGTGTATGTACTGGAGCTGGGACCGGCATAGTTGTGACTTATACCTCTAAGTGTAAACACGGTTCAGTAGAAGAAATTTATTTCTCCCTCAGTGCTGTGGGGATGACAGTTGAATTTGGTTGTCATCATCTCTGTAGCTCTGCAGTTATAGAGCCTACAACCAATTTCAAGAGGACTGAAGTGCTGGGGGCCATACACTAGGGCCGTGAGAGTGGAGCTAAAGGGTAGCAGTGTTTACTGATAAGGGACCTGTTTCTGGACACTGTTCCAAATTGGACATTCCTTGCACAATGGGCATTTTCAGCCACACCTGGTAGCAGATTTAAGGGATGAGCAGAAGATTAAGTCTTTCTATATGAGATACCTGACCAGGGGTATGTAGATCTGAGGGAGAAGAAAGAGCCTTAGTTCACACATCCTTTCTTGTTTGAGAATGGCACAGATGGCATTTTTCTTATATAAACTGGGAATTCACTTTTTGAATCTAAGTTTGCAATTCTCTGAAAAGTCACGGAGCTTAATTACTTTTCCTGGTTGATTTGTTTTTCCTTTGAATGTTTGAACATGGCAGTTGTTTAGTTTGGAGGAAATCAAGAAAATAGAGTTAAAAAGCAAAAGAGGAAAATGCAATTAAAGTCTTTTGTATTTTAGGTGACCGGAGTGAGAAAATGAAAAATCAGATTAAGCAGATGATGGACATTTCTCGGGTATGATCTTTTTTGTGGAGTACCCTAAGTGCCTGTGAATGCTCATCGTGCCTCCTTTGTAAGGATAGTTCTCTCTTTCGGAATTTTTAGACACAAACTGCAATATCGGTAGTTGAAGAGGATCTAAAACTTCTGCAGATTAAGCTTAGAGCCTCAATGTCTACTAAATGCAACCTGGAAGGTAGGCTGCTTCCTGAAAAGAAAGTGCTGATTCTTACCCTTTGCAGACTAGCACACACTGCTCAACTGTTTTATCCTTTACAGACCAAATAAAGAAATTAGAAGATGACCGTGATTCACTGCAGTCTGCCAAAGCCGGCCTGGAGGACGAATGCAAAACCCTGAGGCAAAAAGTGGAGATTCTGAACGAACTCTATCAACAGAAGGAAATGGCTCTGCAAAAGTAAGATGTTCATGTTTCGTCATTAGCAGTCTTGCCGTGTAAGTGAATGTGTGAACTGTTGGACAGAATTTTGTCTTTTTAAAAGATTATTTGTAGGGTTTTTTCTGTCTGCAATTTGTAGAAGTTTGTCTTTCTTCCTTTCTTGTTTCCCATAATTTGCATTTTTCTTTCCATTGGAATCAGTTGTCAGAAATTGTTGCCTGTACTTTGTTTGGCAAGTAGTGGTTTACTGGTGTGAATGATTACCACCGAGACGTGCTCCTTGAGGATCCACTTCATTTCGTGGCTCCATGGCATACTTCACTTTCCTTCTTGATCATCCTATGTGTTCTAATACTCCTTGATCTAGCTTTTCAGAATCGGAGTGGTTTGTAAGACATGATGTTTAATAGAATAAATACTCCAAATGGAATATTCAGTAATTTGGAGATATCCTAAATTTTGGACCTTTAGTTAGATTCTCAGATTAAATGTTACATACTGTAATCATGGTGAGGATATTTGGAGTTTTAAATATAGACATGCCTGTTTAGTATGTATATTTAGGTATTAATTTTCTGAAATCTACATCTCAAATTTGAAGTTAGGTGTATGTTTTTAAAGATGCACTTTTATAGTTCTAAGTTTTTTTTCTCCACCAAAATATCTGAATTCTCTACAAATAGGTTGGCAGTGGCAGTGGCTGTTCATGATTGGTCTTGTTCTTTACTCTGGCATATATCTACCTCAGCCTTTGAGAAGGCTTATCCTGCTGAGCAAAGTTAATCTTTTTTAAGTGCTCAGGCTATTACTTGATGCCACGAAACATCGAAAGCATACCACTAATGTTTTCTCTGATCCTTTGCTCACCATGCAGTCAGTTTAGATTTTCCAGATTTCGTTCAGGCCAGTTATAAATACTTGGCCTATTTCAGAGAAATATTTCTAATTTCATAACTTTATTAAAATTTTTTGAATTTTTTTATTCTTTAAAGATTTTATTTATTTGAGAGAGAGAAAGCACAAAGGGAGAGTGAGAGGGAGAAACAGACTCCTTTCTGAGCAGAGAGCCTCATATAGGGCTCAATCCCAGGACCCTGAGATCATGACCTGAGCCAAAGGCAAATACTTAACCAACTGAGCCACCCAGGCTCCCCGACCCCATTACTTTTTTTTTTTTTTTTAAAGAGCATTTCTTTGCCACCAATAGTAATCTTCATTTCCTAAATGGTAATTCTTATGATAGTCATCATGGCACTGTTTCATTCAGTTCATCCAGCATGCGCTGAGTCACCTTGTCTGGTTTGTACCCTGCTCTCCATCCCCAAAGCCTGTGTTAGTTTGGACCCATATCCTCTTTCCTGCTAGTCCGTGACTGGTCACCTCTCTCCACTTTCCCTTTCTCATACCCCCTCTTCCAGGCTGTCATCAGTTCCCTCTCAGCCTAGAGTGAACTTATTTAAAATGCAAGTCTCTGCAATGGCCTCCTGGGCTTAAAATCTATCAAGAGTGCTCCGTTCTCTTCTGGATCAATTCCAGACTCTTGCACAGGCAGGTAGGACACTTCCCCTTAGTTGTTTGGAGATGCCTCTTCAGATGCATTTCCGCAGGCAGCTTCCGATACCAGCTTTCTGACCTGCAGCCACACCAAACACAGTTCTTCATGCCACTCTGAGCCTTGTGTGCTGCTTTCTCTGCAGTAAAATGTCTTTTTACAGTTTTTCCACCTGGCAGTTTCTGCCTACTGAAAGGTTTATGTTCCTTAAAATCTTTTCTGGAATGCCTTGTACCATAAATAGGTAGGTAGCTATAGAGACTGGGTGAGTGCATTTTGCCTGTAGAGACTGAGTGAGTGTGCCTTTTCTTCTATAATATGGCTTCTAAATCTACTTGTTACTGGGGTACCTGGCTGCCTCACTTGGTAAAGCATGTGATTCCTGATCTCAGGGCTGTGAGTTTGGGCCCCACGTTGGATGTACAGATTATTTAAAAATAAAAAAAAAATTGTAAAAAGTAAAATAAATCTACCTGTTACTATTTGCTTTCTGATTGATGGCTTGTTCTGTGTTCCTTCCTTCCCTGTGTCTTTGGATTGTTTGAGTATTTTTAATAATTCTGCTTTTCCTCTTTTTAAGCTTGATAGTTAAAGCTTGCTCTCTCTTCGTGTAGTTACCCTAAAGACCACAACATGTGTCCTGAACTTGTTGAAGTATGACATACATGAACAGATTTGCCTCTTTCAGGGCTTGAGCTCCTGAGTGGGGTGTAGATGCTGTCTGAGTAACATAACTTAGTTCTCTGTACACCTCCAGCACTTTCTGGCCAGTTCTGCTGACACACACGTGCATAGTTCCTGTGTAGCCCTTCATTCTCTCCCCCATCTGTAGTCTTTCCTTGGGGGTCCCTTTTATTCTCCAGAAGGACATCCTTTAGTTACAGATTTGATCAGTTTATCTTTGTATGAAGATATCTTTTTAAGGATTGTTACAGGATGGCTGTAAGATGGTTGCAGTTACTTAATATCATTACTTTGAAAATAACCAGTTACTTTCTGGTTTGATAGTTCCTTTGAGGAGTCCAGTGTCTGTCATCTCATCCCTACTCAGTTTCTCATCACTGCCCTTGCAGCTTGCAGCCTTCCGTCATGCTTTCTGCTGCTGCAGCAGTGTTATGGGGAGGTGTGCAGGTGTGGAGTGGGAAGTTGGGGTTGCATTTTTTGCTTCTCTGCCCTCCCCTATCTTATTTGCATTTATGCTGCTTGAGGTCATTGACACTTCTTAATTTGGGGGACCTTTGTGTATTGATTGTGTTTCATTCTATCTTGTAAGATTCTATTTAAACTTTTTTTTTTTCATCTATGTTTCTTACATTTTTACTTGATTTGCTACATTCTGGATGGTGTTTTTTCTGACCTGTCTACCTTGTGTGCTAAACTCTCTTCACTTCATTTTGTCAAATTGGCTGCTAAAACCATTCATTGGGTTTTTGTTTTTTTTTTTTGAAGATTTATTTGAGAGAGAGTGCACACTTGTGTACATGAACAGGGGCGAGGGATGCATGGGGGGGGGGGGTAGGGGGCTAGCAGGGAGGAGAAAATCCCCAGCAGACCCTCTGCTGAGCCAGGAGCCTGATGCAGGGCTCGATCCCGATCCCAGAACCCTGAGATCAGGACCTGAGCTGAAATCATAAGTCAGATGCTTAACTGACTGAGCCACCTAGGTGCCTCTATTCACTGAGTTCTTAATTTCAATTACTATGTTTCAGTTTTATAGTTCTGCCAAAATTTATAATTTTGACTTTCACTTCTTTGAATATAAAACCATAATTATTTTAAAGTCTGTGTAATGCAGTTATGGGTCAGTCCCTCTTGTTTTTTAGCTTTTGATCACAAGTGTGTCTGGTTAGTTCTCACTGAGTGGCCAAATTGTCTATAATAATTATAGAGGAAACTAAAGGTCCTGGATGCTGTTACTTGCCTACGGAAAAGATTTCAGTTTATTTGTAGCATGAGTTCCTTACTTTAATCCAGTCAGCAATTCAGGTCATTTAAAAAATGGCCTCGTCCCTTCAAAAGACACCGTGTTGCCTCTTTGCACAACTCTTTTTAGTCCAAATCCACAGCCTCAGACTTTTAGTTGGGGGGGGGGTCCCCCTCATTGGCAACCTTGAACTCCACTTCATTTTTCTTTAAACCCAGATCTGTTGAAAGCTCTGCTCAGTCTCCTTATATCTTCATTGTCTTCTGTGCATGGAATGAACCTGGGGAAAAGGTGGCTTCCGATGCCAGGCTTTCTCGTAATTCTGAGATTGCTTTTTTTTCTGGATCTTGGCCTCATATATTAAACTTGTTAGCTAGTATCTTAGCTTTCTGATGCCTTCAAGCACATTCTTTATATAGTTTTGTCCAGTGTACCAATATATTATAGCCATTCATAAAATACTTTGCTGAGTATTGAATGGGCCATTATAAAAGAATACATAAACCTTTTTCTCTTTCCTGTTATTAAACCTTTTTTAACTATATAGCTCTTCTTATTTTGCTTCTCAGAAATTTAAATTTCAAATGTCTTCTGAATTCGATTTCTAGCAAAGATGTACAAGGGTAATAAGAAAATAACGTTTTTAAACTCTTAAATGCTGCCGTCATTGCAATCTATTTTATAGTACATGGACATCTTGAGCTTGAAGGTTAATTGGATTAAAACCAGTTTTCAGTAGGCAAGATTGATTATGGAACAGCTGGGATTCTTTTTCTGTTGCATTCACTAGATGTTGCTTTTTCTGATTTTCTCTTTCTCAAATCACAATTCCATTGAAATGGGTAGTAGTAGGCGTTCCATATCTGAAGTGCAGGAATGTTCTGTGATTAATTGCACAGGTTAGAAGCTAGAAGGCACATTTTAAAAGGCGCCGCCTTTGTTTGGCTCACTGTCTTATCTCGGTACCCATCTTGGGTTAAGAAGCTGTCCTTTCTTGGTAGAAATAATGGAAGTCATTATAGGTTTTTCTGTGGTGAGAAATAAGAGAAGTAATTATCCCTTGCTTTGAGAAGCTTAATTGTGTGAGGTTGATCGGCCATGGCCTTCCACAGTCAAGTTAAATGACCTTTCAGCGTATAAAGCACTAGGAGCTTTCCCATACGTATAGAGTGTGTTTGACATTTGTTAAACTATTTACTAGCGAGTAAACAATCATGAGAAGTTATAAAGTGCGGGTGATTCGCTGACAGCCCAGAGGTTGATTTTTATCCCAGAATGTCAAGTTTGGACTCTTTTCTGACATTGTATGTCTGTGCGTTTTAGCGGGGAGGGGAGGCAATGTGTGACCAGAGGCATTCAGACAGACTGCTGGGAAGGCAGAAACACGTCTGACTGACACCTGATTTTGTCTTAGGAAACTGAGTCAGGAAGAGTATGAGCGGCAGGAGAGAGAGCAGCGGCTGTCAGCTGCAGACGAGAAGGCGCTTCTGGCTGCGGAGGAAGTAAAAACGTACAAGTGAGTTCAGCTTCGAGGGTGGTGTCTGGGACAGGGAACCTCTGTTGGTGTCTTTCAAAAGCAGGTTATGTTGTGTAGAACAGAACAACAGAACATAAGTAAATGGTCACAGGATGTGAATACAGTTTAATTCCTATGAGAAAAAATGAATTTTAAGTTAACAAAGGAAAAAACTTTAACAACCATTGCCTTCTCCCCAGTACTGGCAAGACTGTCAGGGAACTTGGTTTGTGCCAGCAGTTCCACGTGATTCTGCATGTTGGAGGAATTCTTTCAGGAAGCCGCCTTGCTATAGTGATGTTTCTGAAATCATTACAGTGGTTGTGCCACTTGGTAGACACAGTAGTCACAACTCTGGGAACTTTTCTGTGGCTGTAATTATAGGAAGAAAAACCTTTGTGGAGGAAGATAGTCATAGCAGGATTGCTGGAGGACACTGAAGAGCAGTCAAGAAAATTACAGTGTGTCAGCTCAGACTCCAGGCATTAGATAATCAGGAAATTAGGCAGTCTTAGTTTTGATCATGTTATACTGACTGTAACCTTGTAAGTATGTTTCTACGTGTGAATGGAGTCTGCAGGAATGCAGGTGTTACAGGGAGGGAGATAGGGTGAGACGTTCAGATTTTTCTTTAGTTGCACTTTAATTGATAAAAGCACATGTGATTTTTAGGCGTAGAATCGAAGAGATGGAGGATGAGTTGCAGAAGACAGAGCGCTCGTTTAAAAACCAGGTAATTGCCTTGCCTCACCCTGCCCTGCCCTACAGCAGCAGGATTCTTCTTGTCTGATAGAGATGATTGTAGCGGCTGCTGTGAGGAGTCCCCACATGGTTTTCCATGTATTGTCTTTTTCAGATTGCGACTCATGAGAAGAAAGCTCATGATAACTGGGTAAGATTTTTTTTTTCCTTTCTTTCCTTGTGTGTGTAGTCTGCCACAACTGATTCAGATCTGATTTTTCCCCAATAGCTCAAAGCTCGTGCTGCAGAAAGAGCTATAGCCGAGGAGAAGAGGGAAGCTGCCAACTTGAGACACAAGTATGAGATCTGGAATTCCACTTTCTCAGCGCCTTCTCAGGATTCCAAAGGCAGTGCTGCTGGGTATCTAATAAGGAACTGATGCTGTATTTCACATTTAAGTCCATTCTTTTTCTGTATTCAGGTTACTGGAATTAACCCAGAAGATGGCAATGCTGCAAGAGGAGCCTGTGATTGTGAAGCCGAGGCCGGGCCGACCCAGCGCCCAGAACCCTCCGTGGAGAGGTGGGCCGCGCTCTCAGGGAACAGCATCCGGGGCTGTGGTGCAAGTATATATGCACTACATTCTCGTCCTGATGCCCTAGAAGTCATCCCAGAATTTCCTAATGAAAAGTTGCCTCTAAGCGGTAACGTTTGCTGTCATCTTCAGGTCCTTTGAGCCAGAACGGCTCTTTTGGTCCATCCCCTGTGAGTGGGGGGGAGTGCTCCCCACCTCCCACGGCTGACCTGCCTGCGAGACCGCTCTCTGCTACGCTGAATCGAAGAGAGATGCCTAGAGGTGAATTTGGTGAGCATCCACATTTTACTTGGCAGCAAGTTGTTTCTAGAGGTTCCTCCACTTCTATTTGAGAATTCTAATGAAGATAGCGTTTTAGAATTTGGGTCTGTCCCTTATAGAGAAAAAAGTGTTTTAATTTGTTGTGATGTATAGTCTGCTGTAAGATCTGCTTTAGAATAGAACGTGTTTATTGTTATTAACATTAATATAAGTATTTTAGATACATAAAAATATTTTTATAAGAATATATAATTACTGTTTCTTTATTACTGTAAAGTAGAAGTCTTTATCTTTGCATTTCTATAGAGTAACTCCCTTGGATGTTGTAAAAGTAGCTTCAAGCCTATATACTTAATACAGCATACACCCATTTCTCGTTAATACACGGTGATGTCTGTTTCTAATCGTAAACACACGTGCAATACTTGGTAAGATACGGAAGTCCGATCACAGACTGAACACATCAGCCTGTACGACTGTACCAAGCCTGTAACTTGAAGCGCCAGCTGCTGCTGTTAACGTGCAGGTTTTATTGCTGTTCTTTTAATCCAACAGCTTTCAATTCTTTAAGTCTGTGCCTACGTCGGGATTTCCCATCAAGTATGAGGAGACCCATTTTTAATGTCGCTTTCTAGGTAGAGCTGAACCCTGACCTGTCCACAGTTGGTTGGTTTCTTCTGATAAATCCATACAAGGGCTCTGTTCTTTCTTTCTCAAGGGTCAGTGGACGGGCCTCTACCTCGTCCTCGTTGGTCATCTGAGGCATCTGGGAAACCCTCTGCCTCTGGTAAGGGATCCGAGTGTGTTAGAGTGTAAAGTCATGGAGGAAGTGGGCAGAAGAGCCCTTATTCTTCCTCAAAGGGAATATACATCAGGATAAGTCTAAATCCGTTCTCTGGCCTTCCTCAGATCTGGGATCTGGTGCAGCTCCCACGATGAACAGCAGCTCGAGAAGCTCTTCCCCTACCAAGGTGACGGATGAAGGCAAGGTAAATCCTGCAGTCACTTTGAATTGGAATTAAGTATTTCAGGGAACCTTGAACTTTTGCTATAACCCTCTCTCTGCGTCATCCTTTTGCTGTTTGTGTGTCTGTTATAGCTATAGTATCTCATTTATTTTTTTAAAAAGCAAACTGTTCCCCAAGACCCCGAAGGCCCTTCAGTTCCCAGCAGTTCACCTGTGGCTGAGCAGTCGGTAGTAGTAAGTACTTCGAGGTTGAGGACTGAGCTGAGCTGTTACTTGGGTGTATTTCTGGAAAGGATCTGAAGAGCATGACACTAACCCGCTTTGCTTTAAATTGCATGTTAATGCTGACCTTACTGTTGTCTTGGACTTGGAAGTGTTGCTGGGTTGCTGAAATCTGACTGGTTGGTTGGGTTTTTTTCCTCCTCCTTCCTGACTTGGTTAGGCTGTTAACCCGTTTGGAACATGTTTGTTACTAAAGGACGTGGAAAGTCATCACCCTGACTACATAGTGTGTGTCCTTCGGTGTTCCGAGTTCTGAGGCAACGTAAAACAGTCCTGAACAACTTAATTCACCACTTAGGTGTTTGCAAGTGCGCCAGTTAAGAGTATCTCCAGTTGTATAGCAAGCAGCCTGTTTTGAATAACCTGAGAGTACAGATGCGTAATGGAGGAAGGCAGGCTGGAAGTGAAGTGCTGAGCGCTGAACATCTCTCCTTACCCGTGGCCTCCTTTCCCAGCAGTGGCCTTCGGTGATCTCCACATAAATGTGTTCTCTACTAGAGCTGCGCCAGTCCTCATGGCTCCCTGGGCTTCTCTGGGCTGAAATCGCAGTGTGTGTTCTGATTATTTAGAATTTCTAACCCCGTTTCCCATGTGAAAGTCTCTTACTGTAAAGCACGGCATTAACTGGTGCAGAAGGTAAATATTGGGGGTGTGCCTGCCTCTGCACATGTAACCTTGCTTCTTTTGGAAAATGCTTCCAAGTTTCACCACAGGACTCTAGGAACATGCATTTCTTGAGTTTTTATCCAAAGGCAGCATGGAGACCCCTTTGGAGTGGACGTTAGGGAGGAAGAGGCAGGCTTAGAGGCAGACCTGATACAGAATTGCAGTGTGGCTTCTTACATGCTGTGTGACCTTCAGCAGATTATCGGATACTCTGTCTCTGTGCCCTCATTGAAAACAGGATGCTCCTGCTTAGAGATTGAGAGATCGGAGGATTAAAATTCATGAAAGGAAATTGAGTAGTGGGTACCATTACATGTGTAGAGAGTGGATTTTTCATTGTTGTGTCCTGTCCGTGCTCAGTGTGGCAGTAATGCACCGTGTGGCAGTGGGAAGGACTTGAGGGTCTGTGGTAGGGTTTATTAGTCAGGAGTCATTTCTGTTAATGTCCTTCAACTATCCTCTTGCTTTCTCTTCCCCCTGCATATTCCAGCAGTAAGGGGATTCCGGTGAACCATTCGCTTCCCTGCCATTCCTTTAAGCTGCCAGTGGGAACAGACGGGAGGGCTCAAGTTTTTTTGCGCCAGTTCTGTTCTTTGGACAGGTGCCTGACATCTGCTTCGTTGTGTTTCAGCTTTTACTGGTGTTGGTGCTTTTGTGCGTCATACCAGAGTCTCTCAGAACTGTAACTACTTCTGTTCTGCAGGTTCCTATGGCTGCAAAAGGGCCGCCTCCTTTCCCAGGGGTGCCCCTCATGGGCTCCCCCGTGGGCGGCCCTCTACCACCACCCATTCGCTACGGACCACCCCCTCAACTTTGCGGGCCTTTCGGGCCTCGGCCGCTTCCTCCACCATTTGGTATGATGATTGAATAGTAGTAATTGACTTGGAGAGTGCAATTCATCCACTGCAGTTCTCTGTTCCTTTTTGAAACTTTATAATAATGGCTTTTACAGGCCTAGGTAATGAAAGTACAAAGCAAGCGGAGTACATTTTTAACTTGATTCCTCAAGTTTTTAGGACACACGGGGTGCTGCCTAATTCCCCCGTACTGAGATGGGCAGATCTCTCTTGTAGACGAGAGGTAGTAATAGAAATATTCTGCAGATGGGTAGAACTAATTCTCCCAACTTGAGAGCTTACAGAGTCCTCTAGAACAGATGCACGTATTAGGAAACATGAAGTGTGTAATCACCGTGACGGAAGTATAAGCAGTGGGTCAGAGAGAGGAGGGAACTGATTAAAGTTACACTCCTTGCTTTGGGAACAAATAAGGAAGTGTTAGCTCTAGGGAAGGTCGAGTTTAATGCCAGATAAATGTCGTTGAGCTTGATTAGGGGGGAGGGAGCTAGACGGTCTTTCCCTAATAGGGCAGGCACCTGGATTTGGATGGCATGTTAGGTCCGTGGGGAGTTACTGCATGGATTGTTCAGAAGTGGACACTGGAAGTTTCATTTGTTGCAGTAAAGCCCTTATTTTGTAATCCATCATCTTGCTGTGACCAGGGGTACTTTCAAGTACTAAACCAATCCCTTGTGAGAGAAAGATGGCAGACCTGTGTAACAGGAAACACAAGCTCACTAGAGCCGTGTTTAAGTCCTGCCTGTGTGGCTTCCTGGCCGGCTGGCCATCAGCACAAAATTTACCTCTTCTCTGACATCAGGAGAAATTTAAGACTAACCTACCTAGAGTCCTCTACATTTGCCTGTGTTCATATGTATTTTTATTTTTCCAGGTCCTGCTTTACGTCCACCACTAGGCTTAAGAGAATACGCACCAGGCATTCCACCTGGAAAACGGGACCTGTCTCTTGATCCTCGAGAATTTTTACCGGGACATGCACCTTTTAGACCTTTAGGCTCTTTTGGCCCAAGAGAGTACTTTATTCCCGGTACCCGACTACCACCCCCTGCCCATGGTCCCCAGGATTATCCACCTCCACCTGCTGCAAGAGACTTACTGCCTTCTGGCTCCAGAGACGAGCCTCCACCTGCCTCCCAGGGCAGTAGCCAGGACTGTTCACAGGCTTTAAAACAGAGCCCGTGACTCTGACCTCTAACGTGTAGTCTGAGAAAGTGGACTGTGCACTATTCGTTACAGTAAAGGATTTCATTGGCTTCAAAATCAAAAGTTTATTTTAAAAGGTTTGTTTTTAGAACTAAGCTGCCCTGGCAGTGTGCATTTTTGAGCCAAACAATTGAAAAATATCATTTCCCCCCTGAATAAAAACCACCTCATAAGCTAGAGCCTCCTTACAACTTTGAAATGTGCAATAAAGAATACCTGTGTTTTAGTTAATGTAGCGTATGTAATTGCTAAATGATTTAGAATGTCATGAAAAATATGAACATTTCCTGTGGAAATGCTAGAACATGTATTTCCATTTACTATCCTATTTTTAGTGTACACCAGTTGAACACAGAGCAATGGTGTTTATTAGCTTGGTTTTTTAAAATACTGGTCGCAAAGACTGTTATGCTAAAAATATTTACTAAAAGATCACTAAATTTTCTCTCCCTTCTTGCTGAAGTTCTTTGTAGTAATAGTTCATAAAAATTTGGTTATTAGTATCTCCCGAGTGTCTGTTGCTTCATTGGACTGTTTTCTCATGAGACTGGTGCCCCTCCGAAACCACGTCAAGTCAGGCTCCCTGCTGCTCAACGCTTAGGAGGGTCAGCCTAAAGTCACCTGGGAACACCACAGCCGTGTTCTTGTCCAGCCCAGGTGCGTTCCGGTGACTTCAGCTGCTAAGAATGGTTTCCTGGCTATGAGCTTCTATTAGTAGCAGGAGCTGTTTGACTGGGTTTTCTGTTGCTCTTACCGCTTTTACCATTCTTGAAGGAAAGGTGCATAACAGAAAACTGAGAATGTTATGTTGTGACCATAAGCAGGAATTCCTTTTTCCAAAAGTAGTCTATTATTTCTCCCATACCTTGCCTCTGTTTTTTAAGGTAAAACCAGGCAAAAAAAGATCAGAAGAGTGTAATACTGTAAGAAAGAACAATTTAGGATTCTCTAAGGCTCGTCTGTGCTACTCCAAAATTAGTATCTGAATGCTGGCATTTCTATTTAAAAATCAGTAAATCTGAGCCTGATATTACATCATATTTAAAGTATCCCTTATGCCCATTATGACCTGTCTTTTAAAACAACGTTTAAGATTTAATCAGATTTCTGAAAGGCTGGTAGTATTCACCACTTAGAGCATACTGTCCCCTTCTCCAAAGTTCTGTGTCATGATACTGCTGAAACCTAGACCATGACTTGTCACCATTACAACATCTAATGTTCTAATACCCTATAAAATAAAAAGCAGCAAAAGCTTCACTGAAACAAAGGTCTTTTTTTACACTAAACTACTAAAAGATACCACTTTGGAAAGATAAGGAGCATTGAAAGAAGACAACTCTTCAAAACTCATAAGAAAAACATAGTTCTCTGGAAGAGAATTCATAGGTCTTACCATTTAATATCAAGAACAGAGGAAACTGAAGGGAACACTGCATAGTTAATAGAGGTTATTTTCAACCATGTAAAATAAGGTTAAATCCACAAATATAATTTTTCAGTAGGTGAGTCTCAGGACAAAATAATGAAGTTAGTATAATCGCTAATTTTATATAGTAATGAATAGATAGACCTGATAACAAAAATAACCAAGTAGGAAAGTTAAATTAGCTCTATTTTAAAACCAAAGCTAATCTTCTGTGCCTCTGAATTGTGTGTGTGTGTGTGTGTGTGTGTGTGTCCTGTTTCTCCTTGTTCCTGAAAGTCCATAAGCTGTAGAACAATTCCAGTGTTGCTCACCTGAGCTGGGGCGGCCGCCTCTCCGTGCCTCCTTCGGCCCCGGGGCGCCCTCCCGTCACAGCTCTTTCACAGGGCCTCCAGCTAACCGGGGGTCTGGGCTTGGTTGCTAAAACCATCTTTTATGAAGCAGCAGTGTTTCAGCATGAGAGCATTTCTACTACAGTTCTTGTCCAATAGCTGCTTTTTTCCGTTGGAAAACAAAAAAATAATTTGTGGGAAGCACAGTATCCAGTATTGTGTCTACTGCTTCAAGATAACCACTTGTCATCCCATTCAGGGCTGAATTAAAGCTACGCTAATCCCATTCGAGCTTCACTACTGCTGAAAGGCCTGTAGTCCATACATGTCGACGACAGCAGATGCGGCTTCGTACAAATTATCACTGACATACATGTCTTACGGTCTATGAGAAAAGAGAAAGACCAACAACAGATCAGTTTTGCTACATTTTAATAGTAGGTACTTTAAGGGATTATTTTTTTTAGGTCTCGTCAGCAACATCCGACAGAAGGTACTGAGTACTCCACAGGGTACAGAGCGCTGCCAAGCACCTTAGAACATGTACAGGACTTGAAGAAAATGTGGTTCTTGCCCCTTGAGAAGCTGACAGTCGGGGGCTGACAACTCAGTCTAAGGGTTGAGTGAACAAACAAGGTAATTTATTAAGGCAAATTCTTCATCCCCTTGAGCTATTGTGGACTGAATCATTTTTGGAATTAATCTAATTAAGACAGACAAGACTCAATTTTGGTTGTGAATTCTTTCAGGCTCCAAGTTTTTAACATCCATCTCTAACAGAACAGACAGACAACCGGAAGTAAAGACCAGCTTTCTTGAAGTATAAGGACCAGAACACTTCACTGTGGCTACTTTAAAAAGCACACATCCAGCAGTAGGACTCGGGTTAATACACTAGTTTAGGAACAGGCCCAGTACTGGCGCTGCATTGCCCTCCTACCAGCAGTGGTCGTTAACACGGGGAATGTTGAACGTGTGGGTCTGCATCCAACCCCCCCATCCTAATGTTCTGCGGATCACATATCCATCCACCTCATGTGTCCTCTGAAAGTTTTATTTATGCCCCATTAAGTCAAAAGTAATGTAAATAGTCAAATTATAATAAGCTAATGACCTGCATATTCCCATATGGATGAAAGTCAATATATCTACAGAGGAAATAAATGGCAATCCTATCTACCTATATAGAAACAACTAGAGGAGCTCCAGCTTTTGCATACTCACCACCTAAGAGGTATGCAGGCTTTAAGGTTTCACAATCAGTTGTCAGGAAAACAGCAGTTACCCCTGCACTATCTCGTTAGCATCTGACTCAGCTTAGATGACGTGACTTAGAGGGCGTTACAAAGCCATCTAGAAATCTGTAATTACTCTGACATGTTCCATCGTTACCCCTAGAATCACTACCAGAACAAATAACGTGATGGGAAGAACAGCTAATCAACAGGACTACAAATGTGCTCTTTCAGAAAAACAATCTGGTCATCTGGAAAAATCACAGCTACGACCTGGGAACACTCCCATCTGGGATACTGATCTGGCCAAGGCACACGATTTCTAAACAGGAAAACCATGAGAGCAGGGTGAATTTAGGCCACCTCTGAGGAACTGCGTACGTCTCCGGGCTGACCTGCCCTGGGAGCCTACGCGATCCAATTCCTTCTCTCAACACAGTCTCATACGATCCTCCCCCCATCAGCTCAAAGTTTGGCATTCACTCAAAAAACCAAAAAAGCATACTGGAGCAGAAGTGAACGGACGTGTAAACTCTAGCACATTCTTATTGCTGTATTAATTTTGAAGACGAGCACGTCCTACCCACAGCAGTGTTGTTCCAGGAAGCAGGGCAGGAACAGTGGTAAGTTAGGAAAAGAGACTATGAATTGCACAAACACTATAAAAGTTAAAACACGTTTCAAAACTACAAGCCCGCATCCAAAGGAGTCGTCTGTGTCAGTGGCGTGCCGGGCTGTGAGCGGGGCGGGCTCGCTCCGGCCTGCCGGCGCCCGTGCGGCCTGCCCCCCGCCTGCTGGAGGCGAGTGCGCTCCGCGGAGCTGGGATGGTCGCTACTGAGTGGGAGGATTCACAGACGTTCCAGGTGACTCATGTCGGGGTCATTCCTTGTGCAAAGTCTGATGTAGATGAAGATAAAGTGGTTTCTTGGTCAATAACTGCAATTTCTTTCTTTTAAAGTCAGTGGGTTTCTTGTATCTGTAACCACAGCAGAAAAGTCATGGTTTACCAGAGCGGACAAAGGACCTATTCTACAGTCACACGCTAAGAACGAGTCACCACTCAACTGGCACGAAGCCCGCGTGCGCGTCACTTACAGTTCTATTACAATCGGCCCGGCTTTAATTTCATCCATCTCCATGAAAGCAAAGCACTTGGTGCTGGTGAACCTTTTTTTAGGCTTGTAGTGTTTGAATTCAAAGAAGATAGCTGCACCTACGGAATTAAAACAAACCACATCAGCCACAGACGGTGTATTTTCAGCGTGCCCATCATTTTCTGCCATCACCAGAAGCATCCGAGCGAGTAGCATAATTTTACCAAGTAACCTCTGTCAGACAGTCTCTCTGACCACACGACTGTGGTTTCACCTAAAACTCCTCTTCAACTGAACGCAGTGACATTTCTCCACAGCCTCCAATCCTACAAAGCACAGCAACGCGTCCTGAAGCTGGGCGGGCTCAAGAACGCATATAAGTTCACGCACACGTGGGATCCCTTCAACACCACACGAGGAACACAGAGGGTGCTTGTGAAGCACGAACGCTGCCCGCAGACGCTCAGTAAGTAGCAGAGGTATAAGAATTCGTCAAAATATCCAAGCTTAAAGCACTCTTCTCCCTCTGAAACAAAAGCTCCAAAGTTCAATGTTTGTGGGTGTTTTGGAGTTCAAAGAACATACATCATGTGCTGGTTCGGTTTTTTTTAAACTGTTACCTGTTTCCTAAAGCCTTTTATAGTGATCAGAGCACTGTTTTGGTTTTCTTGGAATTACGCGTTTGTGCGCAGACAGCATTCTGGAAGACAAAGGCCTAAAGAGCAAGCCTACTCCTATCCCACTCCTCCCTCAATGAGCAAGCTGCAATGAAAAATTCAGATGTTTTTATCTCCCCAAAGCCCAACAGATAAGCTCTCCCAACAGAAAGAAGCTTAAAACAGAGTAAGTTGCCTCATCAATGTAGCCAAGAACAATTAATTTCTTTTTTAAAAGATTTTATTTGGGACGCCTGGGTGGCTCAGCGGTTGAGCGTCTGACTTCCCGGGATCGAGTCCCGCATCGGGCTGCCTGCAGGGAGCCTGCTTCTCTTTCTGCCTATGTTGCCTGCTGCTGCGCACACTTGCAGCCACTGCGCCAAGAGAAGCCCCGAGAGACAAGTCTTTCAGTGGCAGGGCCCCGGCGCCAGATCTGAGAAGTAAAATGTCGAATATTTTAGAGAATGTGGCAACTGTTCAAAAAGCACTTCTGTGTCCCGTGAAGGCTTCTTGCAAAAGCATGACAAGTCAACAACTGCACCTGAATCCCAGGTGATGGAGGGATTCTGCGGTCCTGTCCTAGAACGCCGGCACCGCGCCGGGCACACGGCAGGGAGAAGCGTTAGTCCCAGGAACCGGCTAACCTGGAAACATAACTTCACCTTTTCATAAATGTGCTTTTGTCCTTTCCCATCCTTCTGCCAACCAAGTACAAATTATGGTATCTTCCTGCCCAATAAAATCAGCTGGGAAAACCGGTTCTTTCAATTCTTGGAGATTTAACCACCAGAGCACCTTAGGGAGCCTCTGCCTCCCTTCACTCTTCAGTAAGAGGCGAGCTTCGTTCTGTTTTGTTCAAGATGATGAAATGTTATAATCAAAGAACATTTATTACATAACTATTATTTATTACACAACCAGGTCATACAGTTCCTAATTCCCACATTTAAAAAAATTGGTATTTCATTCAAGTCAATAAACACTACGTGACAGTTGCTTCTGCCCACCATACGAGGTTACTGGGCGCGCACACACATGTGCACACACACACACACGAGGAGAACCCAGGCCACAAGAAGCCAATGTTTACCATCACAAACCAACCTTTGGTTAATTTTTCAACATGCTTCTGGAGCTCAATGTCCACATTAAAATGAACGTACGTATCTTCTTTTCTTGAAGCCACAGGAGTATCTTGCACAGGAGTTAAATCTATGCCATTCAGATCTACAGAGGAAAGGAAGAGTTTCAAATATATAAACTCCGACACTGCAAACGAACCACAGAGGAGAGTCTCAGCAGACACTCCTTTTGCTGTGAGCACCTACCCAGGGAGCTTCTGGTTTCCAGAGGTTTGTGGCACAGAAATAGTGGATGGGGCGTAGGGGAGAGGCCTCAGGGCCAGGGAAGGCAGCACGGCCATGTATGGGGGCAAAAGAAAGCTTGAAGGACAACAAAAAGCGTGATCCTTATAGTTAAGAGGGGAAAAGAACTGTTGTCTTCCTTATGCCACTATACTGTTGTCTGCAATAAAAATTTGGAACATGAATACTATTCCACAGCGGGGCTCCTACCCATTTCCAACCTTGATCAAGTGCATGGCATGGAAAGGCCTTTCATTGATCATTATCAGAATCGTCCTGCTGTACTTCAGTCAGAACTAAAGCAAAGGACATGAAAGCTGCCAATGAAACCTTTCTCTTTCATTGTAATTTTTTAGACAGAATACCTACATTCTATCTGCTAGAAAATAACCGGATTTATAATCGCCAGATGGTACACTATGTAGGGTGTATGGTTTTACTTTCCTGGAGCCAGGAATCTTCCAGTTTAATCAAATTCAACATGGACTTATTTAGTGATCGAGTGTTTATATATTACTCAACAGACTTCTATCTTAGAGAACTTAAAACAATTTGGTACATTCCATTATTTCAGTCCCTAAAAATACTTACGCAAAAACAGATTTCAGTTCAGTGTGGGTGCAAAGGTAACATAATATCTATCACATCCATCGTTTGTTACATTCTGTTTTACTGTGTCCCGTCCCAGGTGAGTCCCAAGTGAGGCCTTTACAGACTGCCTATCCGATAACTGCTGTGGGCCGTGGGGTCTCTATGTTAGAATTCTCTGCATCTGGATTCATTTCTCTTTTATTCGGTACTACTGAACCCCGGGGCCTGAATTTGTTTCTATGATTGATAAAAGTTCCATTTCAGTCCTTATCTGTTTCTTTGGTTTGTCTCAAAGTGCAGATAAACTGTAGATGAAGACTGATGGTGCAGTAATTTCTGAGTAATAGTGTGACAACCTCACTGTCAATCACTTAATAAGTATTTTTAAAAGACCGCCGGGCGCTTTGCTAGTAAGGTGCCGTATAAATGCCTGACACCAACCAAAGAATCCTATCAGTGCAGATTCTGTTTTAAACCAAAGACTCAAAAAGTTGTTTTCAAGGAATAAATGGCATGCCACACTGGACAGTAGAAAACAAATCCTGAGGACAACGTTGCTTACTTCATAGGGAATACATTGCTTCTGTAATCTCCCCAGCATTAGGCTCAGGGTATGAGGTTTATGGACGTGGCTGTCCTCCTCCCCCATCTCCACCGGAGGCCCGGCTCTCATGCACCCCTGCAGGGGCCCCGTGTCCAGGGCGCCGCAGCGGGAATCAGAGGGCCCCGAAGGGGACGTCTGCGGGAAGAGGAGAGCGTGGGGCTTTGCAGAGAAAAGCACACACCCTGAGAAGGTGGCAGGAAGGAAGTATCTGGCGTTAAAGACAGTGTGTATGTATAGTCAGCACCCTGGATGGGATTTTAAGAATATTGAAACGTACCAAAAAATCCTCAAAAGCAAATGTGCATGTATGTTATAAATAATGAAGTATTTTTAGAAAATCATTCAGAAATATTCAGTGAAGGAACGGTGACGGCCGCCCAGTGATTTTACCTCACTGTAGGATGAATGCAAATAAACTGTCACAGAGGCAAGAACCCACCCCATACCCGCCAACGTCCCAGGTGAGAAACAACGTCACACAATTTGCCAGAAGGGAAAACGCAGACGAGTTATTTACCCTTTACACTAACTGTAATATAGGGATCGATGCACTGCCCCGCATCCTTCAGACCGATTTTCTCAATTCTGATAGTGAGCGACGTCATCCCTGGTTCTGCCGGCAGCCTGGGTAGTAAAGTGCCTGGCGAGAGAAGAGCGAGAACGGTGAGCTCCGCCCGCGCCCGCACAGCAAGTACTGGGACAACGCAGAGAAGATACGGCCTTGCTCGTAACGGACTCAGCAACGAGCCAGGCATGGTTCTAGTTCCCCGAACTCCCAAACCTTCAATGTGATTCTTTTGGACAAATACTTCCAAATCTGTTATAGATTCGACTGACTCCGGGCAGCCCCAATTCCTGCATACTTTACGTACTCCTGTACCTATACTTCACGCTTACTCCTATGGCAGAAGGTGTATTTCGTATCTCTATAGAAAGTGGAAGAATAAAGGCAAGGAGCTTTTTATTTTTATTTTTTGGAACATTTTATTTTACTTTAAAGATTTTATTTATTCATGAGAGACACAGAGAGAGAGAGAGAGAGAGGCAGAGACACAGGCAGAGGGAGGAGCAGGCTCCATGCAGGGAGCCCGACGTGGGACTCGATCCCAGGTCTCCAGGATCACGCCCTGGAATGAAAGCGGACACTCAGCTCCTGGGTCACCCACGTGCCCTGACAAAGAGCTTTTTTAGACTTTTGTTCTATTATCCTGAAGTTTGAGAAACTTAATACCAGATTCAGTCAACAAATCTTTTAGTTATTAATGGAATAACTTAATTTGATGTTTACATATTTAATTAAATAATTGTAACTTCCCACCCTTTCTGCATCCTATTGTCTGATCTTTCTCTGGAAAATTAATCCTGCTGAGAATGGCATACACAACAACAGCAACTGTGTATCTGAAACCTCTCGTACATATCTATTAAATTTTTTAAGACGGAAAAATCACCCAGAACCACACGAGAGCATTCCCTACCATTGTGAGCTGCTCCAAGTTTTTAGAATTGTCTGAACAACGCTGCTGTAAATATTCCTGTATACACATTCTAGTGCGTTCTGGACGTCTAACACCAAAGTTTAGTTTTACATGTTAAGCTCCTCTCTATTAGTGGCATCTTCTGATTATGATGAAGTCTCAATGTTAGTAAGTTCAATATTTCTTAATCCCTGAATTCCATACAGTCACCGCTTTCTGTGTCCTATTCCAAGACCATGAGGTGTTTTCTTATCTTGTAAGAACCATTTTTCCATTTGCATTTAATTCCACAATCCACTTTGAATTCACTTATCCTTGGTGTATAGTAGGAGCCAATTTCATTCTATCCAACATGGGATACACAATTGTCCCAGCACTACTTACTTATTTCTTTAAAAAGATTTATCATTTTAGAGAAAGAGTTCGCACACAAGTGGGAGGGGTAGAGGGGAAGGAGAGAGAATCCCAAGCCAAAGCGCCATTGGGTGGGAAGTTTGCTTCTCCCTCTGCCCTTCCCCCTGGCTCCTGATCACCCTCTTTTCCTCCCTCTCTCTCTCAAATAAATAAAATCTTTAAAAAAAAAAAAAAAACAAACCATCACTTCTCCTATTGATCTGCAGTGCACTCTGATCATAAATCAAGTGTGGGCTATTCTGGGCTTTCCGTTCTGTCTCACGGGACTGTTTCCTATCCTTGTATCAGTACCATGGTGTCCTAATCACTGTAATTTTGTCAAATCTTGACATTTGGTAAAACAAATTCTCTCCTCTTGAGATTACTTTCTGAAAGTGAACTACTTTTGGCCCATTGCATTTCCATGTAAAGTATAAAAACAGCTGTCAAGTTCTTCTAAAAAAGTCTACTGGAATAGCAGTGAAGTTCAGATCAACTTTAGAAACAGTCACATCTTTTACAAATTGCTTCTTCCAATCCAGTAACTGAAATACACCTTTTCATGTATTAAAGACTTCTTAATTTCTTGATAGTTTTATTATTTTCTTCACAAAGGTCTTAAACTTCTTTTGTTATTATTACTAGGTATTTGATATTCTATGATACTATAATAAATGTTATAATATTTATTTTCTAAGCAATTACTGCTTGTTTATAGATTAAAAAAATCTATACTTAAGAATTGGTTCTTTCAAAGAGACATGCATGCTCATGCTAAACTCTCTTATTAATCCTAATTACTACTCCTCTGTTTCTTTTACAGGTACTATATACTCATTACATCTACAGATAAAAGAATTTTCTTCTGATTTTTATCTTTTATTTTTCTTGTCCTAGTGTACTTGCTAGGACTTCCAGACAACGTTAATAAAGACAGGTAACAGTACGCACTCTTACTTTTGCCTTGTTCTTGATCTGAAAAGAAAAGCTCCAATTTTCACAAGTATGATTTTGGCTCAGGTCATGATCTCAGGGTTGTGGGATCAAGCCTCGCCTTGGGCTCCTCACTCAGCAGGGAGTCTGCTTGAGATTCTCTCTCTCCCTCCCCACTGCCCCATCCCCACCATGCAAGCACTTGCTCTCCCCAACCCCAAAAAGGGACTGTTTATCTAACTGTCAAAGTCAATGGTAGATTCTCCTTTTATGAAAGATTGTTTTTCCCGAGTAAATATTAAAACTGTTTCCACATTAAAGAGATAAATTTCATTATTTTTAGTTTCAAAAATAAAGATATATACACATATTTAAGCCTATATAGAGATAAATCATCACACTTGTATAATAATTTTGAAACAGCTGAGCCTATATTTGAGCTTGAACATGTCACTCAATTAGAAAATGTTTTTTAGGGATCCCTGGGTGGCGCAGCGGTTTAGTGCCTGCCTTTGGCCCAGGGCGCGATCCTGGAGACCCGGGATCGAATCCCACGTCAGGCTCCTGGTGCATGGGGCCTGCTTCTCCCTCTGCATATGTCTCTGCCTCTCTCTCTCTCTCTCTCTCTCTCTCTGTGTGTGACTATCATAAATAAATAAATTAAATAAATCTTAAAAAAAAAAAAAAGAAAATGTTTTTTAAAATCTTTTTTTTTTTTTCTTTTAATATTTTATTTATTCATGAGAGCCATTCAGAGAGGCAGAGATATAGGCAGAGGGAGAAGCAGGCTCTCCCTGGGAGAGCTCGATTCAGGACTCGATCCCAGGACCCCAGGGATGATGCCCTGAGCCAAAGGCAGATGCTCAACCACTGAGCCACCCAGGTGCCCCTGTTTTTTAAAATCTTAAAAAATTGTGTCTTGGGCTATTTTAAAATTCATATTGTTTTGGCTTATGATTTTAGTAGCTGTACTATTCAACACTGTCAGTAAATTTTCTGGACGTAAATAACAAGTTGTAAAATTTATATCCTTTATTTAAAATGAAATCTACCAGGCCTATCTTTATTTTTTATTTTTAAAATTCTAATTTTTTGAAAGAGACAGAGAGAGAGAGAGAAAAGAATGAGAGGGAGAGGGGAAGCAGACTCCCTGCTGAGCAGGGCTCGATCCCAGGACCCCAAGATCATGATCTGAGCCCAAGTCAGACACTTAACTGACTGAGCCACTGATGTATACCTCAAGCCTACCATTAGACAAATTAAATCTCATTTTGGCTAAAGACAGTTATTTAACAGAAATTTATTATGTTTGCCTTAGGAGTTTTTTTAAATTTTTAAAAAGAGAAAGTAGCATCAAGAAAGCTAAGATTTTTTTTTTAATCTTTCTTTTTCTCAAGAAAGGTTGGCTAAAAGTCATTTTTAATTTTGAATGGGAAAAAACTACTGAGTCATATCCTATCACATACAACACAGTCTTCATCAGCCTTACAGTGGTAGTGTTTACATAACTATGTATTTGTCAAAACTTACACAACCACATATTAAAAAGTGTTAATTTTATACATGTAAATGATACTTCAGTAAATCTGCCTTTAAATTTAAAAAGTCACAATAAACTTACAACTCAATAAATTATAGAAGAACAAAGGTGGTGACAAATAAAAAGTCACAATTCTCAGAAACTTTTGCCACCAAAATGCAGACACTGCCTAGGCATCATGGAAATCCTGTTGAATTCCCTCAGGGTAATAAGGAAAAGCTTTTTTTTTTTCCTGCTTTACAATTAACTGTTAAATGTCATCTTCCTACTTCAATAATGATTTCATTAAGTATAACTTTACAAACTACTTTTTAAAAAAGATGTTATTTATTTATTTGAGGGAGAGTGAGGGAGAGCATGAATGAGGGAGCAGAGGGAGAGGGAGCAGCAGACTCCCTGCTGAGCAGGTAACCCGATGTGGGGCTCGATCCCAGGACCTGAGATCATGACCTGAGCTGAAGGCAGATACTTAACCGACTGAGCCACCCAGGCACCCCTACAAATTACTTTTTAATAACATTCATGTAACTATTAAATACAGTTAAACTACATGTGTTCTTTCTTACTTTTAGGAAAAAGAAATTCAGTGAAGAGAAGGGTTCAGTAATCTTTCTGGATCTCTGAAATAAAATATCACACTGCTTTATAGAATACAAAAATCTATGTAATTCGGACTTAATCCTATGTGGCAAATGGATTTAATTTATGGTACAAGTTTCTTTTCAACTCAGCAACCTGAAACCCACAAAGAGCTTAATCTGTGTCATGGTTTTACATCATCTACTTTAAGGATCTTATTTGCTCTAGAAATATAGCAAGTGAGCAAACCACCAAATCAGACTGAAATTTATAGCACTGGAAGCTACATCAATTACAATATGTGTTTTGAAAAGGGAATTATTCAGTCAATAAAACAGCTAAGTAATTTCTCTTGGCAGCTCAGCAAACTTGAAATTTCCCATGTATAAGACAAAAATAAGAAAAATACACCACTCTTCATAGTGAAGCAGATTGGAAATAATGCCCTTGTACCAAGGAAACATTCACACTAGCTATTCCCTCCCTCTAGTGCCTATAACTTGCCCAGGAACCACCGCCCCCCGCGCCAGCACAGGTCCTGCTACCTTCCGCTGAAGAGGGGGAACAGTCAGAACAACAGGTGTCATGCCACATTCATCATGGGATGCAGCTTTAGCCACAGTGCCACGTTTCGTCTTCACAGTAACCTTACGAGTTAGGCACTGTTATTCTCCCATTTTATAAAGAAAGAAATTGAGCTTCAGACTGGCTTAGGAAACAAGAGCAAAGTCCTTCAACTAGTAACTGTCAGAGCCGAGACTCCAGCCCAAGTATCTATGCTGTTTCTGCTCCATGATGCCTCCTCCCCAAGAAGTATTAAGAACCCTGGAATATTATTCTATTTTTATTAGCAAGTTACCTGAATGACACACAGATTATATTTAGTGCTACTGTAACGCTTCCAGGGTCTATTTCAAAATGCATGATAATCTTATAGAATATTGCTATCATTCCTAAGTGAATTAGTTTGCCAGACATGCAAACTATGCATGTATAAGAATAGGACAGAGGGAGCCAGTGATTTGGAGAGGCAAGAAACTCATCCAGGGTGCCTGCCCAGGTCATATACAGAAATGGAAGATCCTCATCGAGACCTTCTGCTAATAAAAAAGGCTTGCCAAACATTATTTCCTTTCCTAAAACAAGATGGGGAAAAAAAACCATTTGCTTCGTACCCACTCCCCTTGGATCTAGTTTTAATGACTACATTTGATTAACCAAAGAAGTGCTTACAATAATGTACAGAAAAGAGCTGTTGTGGCAGGCCTGAGACTGTTACTCTCAGAAGGCCTGCTGGCAAGGCCACCCCTGGGCTGGAGTTTGGGAACTTGGATTTCAGGCACATTCCCACCATCCCCCACCCCAATAAGAATGGTCTCTATCTGTAAACTGTGCAAACAATATGGTTTACACTGAATATCTGCTTTCCTTCTGGAAGTCTGGAATTCCGGCCAGTGCTAATAAGCACAGGGTGCCTATGTGATCAGCCCCTACAAACAACTCTGGGCACTAAGTCTCTTAAGAGCTTCCCTCAGATACAGCACTTTACATGTAGTACAACCTACGTGATTCTACTAGGAGAGGACGCTCAGAAGCTTGCACCTCATGGGGTTACTGGGTGGTGGCCATTAAGGAGGGCATCTAATGTTATGAGCACTGGGTGTCACATGCAACTGATGAATCACTCAATTCTACATCTGAAACTAATAATTCATTCTATGTTAACTACCATGGATTTAAATAAAATCTTAAAAAAAAAAAAAAAAAGCTTGTGTCTTGTTTCTTCCAGACTTCATTCACTTGCACACCTTTTCCCTTTGCTGACTTTGTTCTTTGTCTTTACTCACGGCAAGAAATCACAGCTGTGAATACAACTATATGCTGAATCCATGAGTCCTCCTAGCAAATCACTGAACTTCAGGGTGGCCCTGTGCATCCCAAAACAGTAAGATACTTTCAGACTCTTCTTATAAAATAGCTCCAGCCAATAACATGGCTATGAAAATTTGCTTAAGATTAGCAGGAGCTTTAGGGAGGTTTTACTTCCCAGTAGAAGTACCAAAATAAATTCTAAACACCCTAAACTTAGATTAAGTTTTGCCTATTTTTATTTTATTAAAATATTTCATTTATTTATTTGACAGAGAGAGAGAGTGAGAGCGCGTACAAGCAGAGGGAGTGGCAGGCAAAGGGAGTGGGAGAAGCAGATTCCCAATGTGGGACTCTATCCCAGAACCCTGAGATCATGACCTCAGCCAAAAGCAGATGCTTAACCAATTGAGCCATCGAGGCACACCAAGTTATACCTATTTTTAATAAGTGATACTCACCAGGAACTCTAGCAGGAAAGGAATCAGGAGACCCTGCTCCAGCACCACCCTCTTCTTCATCTTCTTCAAATTCCAAATGCTCTTCTTCACCGGGTGCTAAAATTCTTCTACATGCAAAATGGCAGAAAAAAACAGTGAGCTACAAAACTACCCTATGAGAGGCATCAGAGTCAAAAGACATGAATACAAAAAATGTAGACATAAAAATGTTGATATATTAAAAATACTAATACTGATATAAAAAATGCAGAAATATCTGAAAACCAGGTACAAAATAATAAATAGGAAGACAAATATTGGTGCATATTTATTTTACCTTAAAGGGACAGGTTGAACATCAAATGGGAACTCTTTATTATATGTAAGAATATTCTTTAGGACTAGAATAAAAATGGAGAGAAAGATACATAAATTCTTCCATGAATCAAAATTAAAAATTTTATTAGAAATACTGATTTTTCATCAATTTTACTATGCATATTAATACTTTAAAAAAATTCCCAATCTTATCATCAGTCAGAGCCACAATACATTGGTCCATTGAAGGTCTTAGCAAAAGAAAATACCCGTAAGTATACTCTAGGTACCATGACTTCGTCAGATCTCCAAGGAGATTAAGTTCCAGAGTCTCAGAGCCCTTATGGAAAATAAACTCCAAAACAGATGTACAAGTCCTAGGTGAGACACAGGGCAGCAAAGAAAGAAAAGATCTCCTCCCTGGAGTACTTCAATTAAAAGACTGGTATCAAAGATAACCAATTAGAGGTACATGAACTTATTTTGGACTATGTCCTGATTAGATTTCCCTCCAACTCCATAAAACTGACAAAATTGGTTAAAATTGGTTATAATTTCTATATGCCATTTATGATAGTTTATTATATACATACATAGACAAATTCACAAAGAGGGATTTACCCTTGAGAAGTCTTCAGATAACATGGCACCCACCACCGTCTGTATCACGGTATGGTCCATGATTACATTTTGGCATATAAACTTAGAGAGATGTCCTGTAACTGTGCCTACATTTAGAGAGCTACTATAAATATGGATACTTCACAGGGTTACTAAACATATATAATTCAGTGCCTCTTATCTGGCATTATGGGTTTTCAGTAACTACCTGCAGTTACATGAAGGTAAAGTAATGGCATTAACTGAGCAATCCAAAAAGTTCCTATGATTTTGTACTCAACTTCCTCAGCCTAATTTTGGAGTGCTGTCATTTACAGAGAAAATAGGTGTATATGTTGTCATCCCCAAGTAGGAAATCCCAGAGCACAGGTTGAAATTTTATGACTTATTCCTACAGGAGTCAGGTGTGTTTTTCAGACTTCTCATACATGCACTCTTACTGAGTCCTTCAGGGAGTAAGGTCTGAGACTTGCGTCTCGCTTCTTATTCATTCTTAGTCTCTCTCTCCCTCCAGCTCTTACCCTCATCTTTCCTTTCTCTTTCTCTCAACAAATGTGCACTGAGTGCTCACAATGTTCCAGTCATCAAGACAGAGGGTTCTTGCTCTCATGTATGGATCTTAGATTCGAGTCAGGAAAAGTGGACAGTAAATAAACCCAAGAGATTAACCAGGAAGCGTTAGACTGTGGTTAGTGTGACAAAGGACAGGATCAGGATGAGTGGGTTTAAGTGGAGTAGAGGGACAACTTCAGCTAAGGTGGACAGGGTAGGCCTTTCAAAACTAACTTGGTAGAAGACAAGTGAGCCATAACCTGGAATGAGAGGAATCATCCATAAGTAGCACTGGAACAATGGCTTTCCAAGTATTAAAAAACAGGGTAGAGGGGTGCCTGGCTGGCTCAGTCAGTGGAGCACGGGACTCTTGATCTTTGGGTTATGAGCTTGAGGCACACTGAGTGGACAGATTACTTGAAAATAAAATCTTTATAGCAATAAGAAAGGCTCTGAGAAAAAAAAAAAAAAGAAGAAGAAAGGCTCTGAGGCAAGTACTAGTTTGGCTTGTTCAAGGAATAAAACAGACTATATAACTGAAGTTTGATAAGCAAAGGGGGAGTGGCACAAGATATGAAATCAGATCTTAGCCTTATAATTACGTCTATTGTCACGTCATTCATCACCTACTCTGAATCTCAGTTTCCCCAATTCTAAAATGCGAATACCACTTCCTTCCTGTGGAAAGAATTAAATTTATATGAAATTGCATGGGAAATTTAAAGTTCCATAGAAGTATAAGCTCATATTAATATATGGTAATTTATTCTCTTGAGAGTTTTCCCTATTTGACTAACTAGAACCCTAGTATTTCAAGTCTAAGAAGGAAATCTTAGAAAAAAAAAAGAAATTATAAAAAATAGGGATCCCTGGGTGGGCTCAGCAGTTTGGCGCCTGCAAGGCCCAGGGCGTGATCCTGGAGTCCCAGGATCGAATCCCGCGTCAGGCTCCGGGCATGGAGCCTGCTTCTCCCTTTGCCTGTGTCTCTGCCTCTCTCTCTCTCTCTCTCTCTCTCTCTATCATGAATAAATATCTTAAAAAAAAAAAAAAAGAAGAAATTATCAAGCCTAGAAGGATTATTCTTAAAATCATAAAAACATCTTTTTTAAACTTGTGAATAAACTATTAATTCAACTCAAATACCAATTAATCATTTATACAGTATTGTGCTAGATCCTAAGAACAGGGGAGTGGGAGACAAGAAGCAGCCCACGTAGCATTCATATCAGAAACGAAAGCACTGAAATGATATTTTGATAGTAAAAGGGGGAAAAATCTTTACAAGTATGAAAAATCAATTAAAAAAGTCAAATACTCTATCAGTTATTAAGAATACCATATGTTTTTACTGTAATGTGAGAATGAAACAGTATTTATTTTCTCAGGTACCAATGCTTTCAAAGGAAAGGTGTGTTTTGGCATAGCAGCCTGTCATTAGTTTCTATTTACAAGAATTGAACATATCAGATATTTAATTTGTATCCTTTTGGAAGAAAATAACAGGTGCTTTCTTATTTTCTGTAACTGCAGGATAGGTTTCTATTCTCACCAACTATGGAGTAACAGAGATTCTAATGTCCTTTGACAATAGGGTTCTACTTAAATTTTACATAGGATTTTTCTTCCACTGATAGTAGTGCTAATTATTTTAGGAAGATTTGAAAAGGAGGGGCAGTTTATAATTTCTGGCAAGGTATTGTCATGAGCACAGAGTCCATCATGGTTTGGGGACCACTAAGCTCAATCAGTACAATGTACACACACAGGCCCACCCTGTGGCTGACATCTGATGGTACATCTTTGCAGGAAAAATTCAGCACTCCCAGCCCACTCTCACAGAGCACGGCCTGCCACCCTCCTGAACGTCACTCTAAAAATGACAGACACAAAGTCAACAAAGTATGTTCTGCTTTTGTGGCTGATTTGTTTCATTTTTCTGGTGGACAAAATGAACAAGTTTCTTCCCATCTGAAAGGTTATTTTTTAAATTATAGGAGATGATTCTCTGAAGACATTCAACCCTTTTCAACTTAAAAATTTGCCAAGTTCATACGATATGCAGAGCAATGAATTAGCCTCTGTGGAGAAAATGCAAAGATTATTGACAATCTCCTTTAGGAGCAAGATGACTTTAAGTGAGCATCATACAGGGCAGACTACAATCATGGATATAAATAGGACAGGAGGTAGAGTTTAATTAGGGATGGGGGAGCAGAAAAAGCTTTCAGAGAAAAGGTGGGATTTCATTGGGGCCTTGAAGGATTGATCAATCGAAGGAATTTTACAGAGTGGTGCAGGGCGGGGGGAGGGGAAAGATAAGTTTCAGTAAGAAGTGTATCTTGATAATATACTATCAAGGATTAGCATAAGAAAATGAAATAAATAATACTTTCAAAATCTTAGTTGTAGGACCAATCTGACAGGATTAAGACATTTTTTTTAAACCTTGAAGGAAAAATACATTAACACAATAAACCAAGTCCCACATATTAATTTTCCTTTCCTTATAGTCTTAGCAGAGGCAGAAACTAACTTGATTTAATTTGAAATATACTCAAATACCAATTTGTAGAAAATGTTTAATGCTGAGAAAATAACTCCTCACAAGTGCCTAGCTTTGATAAATGCAAAATTACAGAGCATATCCTGAGATAATAATATACACATTCACATTCTTTTAAGAGGTAATAGCAAATTAAAATCACCTAAAAATATAATTAAGTACCAAGAAGGCAAAAGTCCAAATGAAAAGCACTATATAAATTCAAAACATAACAAAATAAATCCCAATACTATCTTTCCTTTCCACTCTCACCCCAATCTTAAGAAAACAAACAAACAAAAAAGAAATAGAAGACTAATGCATATTTTAACCCAATCTGCCACTAATAAAGGGGTTAATAATCTCTCAGGAGCTTGAACTGGAAACCCATATTTAGGGTTGATGTCAATATTGCACCATTATAAATATCAGAACAGAATATGGTGGAAAGAACATAGGCTTTGGGGTCACTCAGAACCCTGGTCAAAACCCAGTTCTGCCATTTCCAAGCTATAAGGTCACAGGCAAGTGTCAGCAAACTGTAGCTGGCTGGAGTTATTGGAGCGTTTTGTCCATTGCTGCTACTCTAAAAAATGGTAACCATTAATGCCAATGGAAGATCCTATAAGGCAATAGGAGAAATCTGTAAAATTTTAAAATTATATTTGGAAACAAACTGAGAAACAAAAACTAACAAAAAACTGACTAAATAGAAAGCCAAAATCCTAATTATTCTTATTGTTAAAAAAAAAAAAAAATTCTTTAAAACCATTACACAATACAGACATCCTCACTGTGGTGTAATCGTTTTTAAAAGACATCAATGTGCTTTTCTTAAAATAATCTTATACGTAATCAGTCACAAAAGACCGTATATGGTATGATTCCATTTATACAAATGCCCAGAACAGGCAAATTCACAAGACAGAAAGTAGATTAATGGTTGCCTACGGCCAGGAATTGAGGAGTTGGGGAAGCAGGTATGTGCTAAACCAGGACAGGGTTTCCTTCTGTTCTAAAGTGGACTGTGGTGATACTCCATACTTTTGCCTTTGCCTGCACTGCAAACACTTCTAAGAGAACATTCATGTGAACCAATAAGAAAAATTTATCTGGCACATTCTAACTACCAACACATTTGAAGCAATTGTTTACTTCAAAAAAGCTTTCAAGAAGGGACAGGAAAATAGGGACAAGGAAATCTTTTGTAGAGTATTGCAAACAGCTAGACTGTAGTTTTAAAGGACGTGTAGTATAATAGAGCCTTAATGACCGTAACTTTATACTCTCCAGTGAACTCTACTGTAAATCCTTACCAAAGTAATTATAGTCTTATTAAAGTTATTAAAACAAAACAAAGGCTAAAACACATGAATGAGGCACAACCTGGAATCAAATAATTTTTCATATTCTATAATGGTAAACAATAATTACTAGAAATATCACAGGAATTATAAAAGCACAAAGAAATCACATAGGACTAGAGAGTAACAGAAATGAATAAATATCTATGCTAGAAAATCTTAATATGTACAATAGATTAATTATTTTTCTAAAGGAGTGCCACTAAAAATATAAAATAAAACTTACTTGGTTCTAGCTTCTTCAGGTCCTCCAGTTTAAATTCTTCTTGAGACTGTGTGGACTGAATTTAAAATATGCATATTATATCTTTTTATTACAAGGATTTCACTACACCCTGTGCCTTTTGTGGCAAAAACTAAATATTCAAAAAGTAGCCAAAATAAATAAATCCACTTCTTGCTTTCAAAGTAGAAAATGAAAAGTCCTAAACTGGCTTTTGTTTTTATATTTTAGAACATCCAATCTAACAATAACAAAAAACTGAAGTTATATCTTTTCTCTCTACAGTTTATTAAATATGAACTAAATCTTTTAATAGGAGTTTAACCCAGGAATTCTTATTGCTAGAAATATCTTCTGAAACAATACTGCTTTCAGCATTACCCAAGGTTTATTAGAATAGTTCATAATAATTTTTTCTTATACTAGAAAGCAGGAAGAAAACCAAGCTTTGTTTACCTGCAAAGCTGCACTTCGTAATTCCAAGCATGTTGCAATTTTGCCTATGGTTTTCTGTAGGAAAAAGAAAAAGCTTTAAGTACCGAATATATTCAAAACCATGGAGTTCATTTATTAATAAAGGATCTGTAATTTTTTAAAAATTTGTATTTTACTTCTTTGTAGCATCTTGCAAATTTTAGAGAAGAGAAACAGGTGGCAAAGGGCTGGGATAAGGGAGAGAAGGTGAGTCTATATTCTCTCCCGACCTAACTGTACCATGACCATTTTTTATAATCAAGTTTGCTTCGGTGACAGCTTTAGATTTATTTCCTAAGCTTTGCCTTCTCTTCTTCTCCATTAATTCTGAAATTCGCTAAAAGATTTAAAATAAAAATATCTGAAAGTTAGCATAATGGTATCATTTAATTTTGATGGAAGTCCAATCTTGACCTGTCTAATCAAAGACAGAGGTAATACTCAGCAAAATCAATAGCTGTGATGAATTGTGGCCAATCTTAGAGTCAGATCTGTTTTAGAGGAGTTATGATGGATATAAATGATGGTGTAGTCCTTGCTTTCAACAAGCTCAAGTTCTATTATGTGAGAGGAGACACTACAAAATCACTATAATATAAAGAAGAGACACTTGATTCTTAGGAGACACTTGATTCTTAGAAGTTTCAGCAAAGTGAGCCATTATGTAAGTTGTGAAGAAACAGTACAAGAATGTTAGAAATCAAGCCCCAGTGACTGGGAGGATTTGTAAAACTGAAGAGTTTAGGAAACTGTCAAGGTTCATTGTCTAAAGTCTCAAACTGAAAGCAGAGGGAACATAGGTTTGAAAAGTGGGGAGAGAGAGAGAGAGTGTGTGTGTGTGTGTGCGCGCGTGCGTGCACACGCTGGGGGCAACAGTGGTCTTTCTAAATGGGATCTTCTATGACTGGCTGAACAATCTGTTATTACTTTGGCAACAAATTACACAGAGGCTTTTTTTTTTCTTTTTAAAGCTGTTTATTTGACAGAAAGAGAGAGAACACAAGTGGGGGGAGGCTGCCGAAGGAGAAGTAGACTTCCCGCTGAGTGGGGAGCCAAGGCAGGGCTCAATCCCAGACCCTGAGATCATGACCTGAGGCCAAGGCAGACGCTTAGACAGACCTTTATCCACCTGAGCCATGCAGGCGCCCCTCCACAGAGGTTTTTGAACAGAAGAATGACAATCAGATCTGCCCTTTAAGAAAACTTAGGACAACAGTCTCCATAAGCGGGGGCAGAAAGGGGAAAAGACTAAAGGCAAAAGCGGCCAGGTTACTCTAGCTGTCCAGGTAAACGTGAAGCAGAAAAAAAAGAAATGAACAACTAGGGTGGAAATGAAGAGGAGACCCACAGAAGAAATATCTGTAAGAGCAGGCAGCTGAATTATGCCCATCAACATTTTTAAGTTCTTCCCAAAAAGGCATTTCTTATGTTTTTATATATTTTTTGCAATGCCTTCACCACAAAATATTCTTAGGGGAAAAAATGACATGTACTGATCATTCGCAAAAGTTTAGTAAATTGGATTTTCTCTTCGGTCACTTTCTTTATAAGATAAATGAGGAACAAAGAGGTGTAGCAAGTACTGTCCCAGCCCTTGGAACTCAGGCTGGCAGGAACTAGGCAATTATCTGATCAACAATCAACAGCTGGTAAAGCCACTCCTGAGCAAGACGGGACCCTTCACCGAGGAACAAGTAATACTCTTTAATTACCTTCACAATCTTTAAAAATTCCTTTTAATCTCAACATCACAGTATAGAAAATACCCAATTTTACTCTGAAATTTTATATTTAAAGATTACATTTAAGTATATTAACTGTAAAAGGACTCAAGATAACTCATATATTTACTCTCTCAAATAGCTATTGCATAGAAACCAGCAATAGTTTTTTCTACATAAAATGTTTGTTGTTCAAACATACCACTCAACTCTGGCAAAACTAAGTGATTTAAATATATACAAGTAAAATTTATATTATATATTTATATTTTGTACATATATTTATTTATACATATTAGTCATACATATTATTTATACATATAAATAAACATATATAAAAAACATAGTAATGGCTAAACAGTTTTTGAGAACTTAGGCTCTCCTAAGAACAAGCATTAATTCATGTAAATCTCACTGTAACCCTGAATTACAATCACTTTATCAATGTGAAAACTGAAAAGAGGTTAAACAACTTGCCCTAGGTATCAATGTCTTCTATACATAAAATAGTAATACGTACAATAAAGCAATATAATTATTTTAATACCATTTGGTTACACTTTTACATTCTTTTAAAAATGCTTTTTAAAAAAGATTTCATATTACATGAGATGTATCAATGAGTAAGTCTTTAGAAATATTAGTTAACTCCTTTTCTTTCATTTACTATAAAAGCCACTTGATTTGGAGCTGTTAACATTCAAGGTAAAAGTTTAACAAGTACAATTCCACTAATAACTTATTTTAAATTTAAGCATTTCTGCAAGTTAAGTAGAAGCAACAGCTTTTTATACAGAATCTACTGCACTATGGCAAAATACCAATAGGCATTATTCATAACTACTTTAAGGAACCACACCCAACATCAGTATTAAAAAGGGAGCGAAATATTATCATTTTCAGCTGCAGCAATGACTTTTAAAACATGTAGCATTTATTGCTGTCAAAATCAAGTGCTTACTACTGAAATTATGTCACCTTTCTCAGAAAAAAATGGTTAGGAAAAATTATGAAGCAGCACAAGGTCACTTGTGTCTGAGTATAAGTACTATTAACTAATGTAAATTAAGATTAAGTACTGCAGGTGAAGAAGTTTAATTTTAAAAGATTTAAATTATTTGCGCCTCATTCAAATTAACTGCTCATGCCTCATATGGTATAGAAATGGAAAATGTCATTTTCAGAATATTGGCTATTTTGTCATTGGAAGAGAAATTAATAAAAAGAGCAGCGAAAGATGGAATAAAAATGGAGCCAAGTTAATTTTCCTAAAACATATGCAATTTACATGAGGAAAAAGAAGTTTAAAAAGTACACATAAAGTAGTACAGTCTCAACCCAGACTTAATTTTTTTATTTAAACAGCCAGTCATATACTCTCTGGCTGGGGGGAGGCCAGGGTGGGAGAAAATGGGGAAGAGGGAGGCAGAGAAAAGGAAAAATCTATAAAATATAAAACAAGCACATAGTGCTGGAACTCTCATTACTACCAAATTTGATTCAAAACAGGGAAAAACTTTCTAAGCATCATGAGACAGGATGTTCTAGTCTGTCCAGAAACTTACATGAGAAAATCTACGACACCAAAGTAGGGAATGTAATGGAATGAAAGCTTTTGGCAGCTATTCTTTGGCTACTAAACTCAGTTGTTATAATGACAAAACTATTGAGGACTGAAATGAAAGCTAAGTCAACTAATCATGAGGGAGGATCAAATAAGAATCATAAACTTTCTCATTTTCCACCAGAAATCTTTGAGAATATTGTAAATAGCAAATCCATATGAAGAATTTTAAAAATCACCAATTAATAAAGTTTAGAGAAATCGGTAGTTCTGCTCTTTAGATTTAAAATACTATGAAGATGCATAATATATTATTTACCCAAAGCTTAGGATTTCTTTGATCTTAAAATAATTATATATGGATAAATATCAGTAACCTGAGATCCAACAAAGCATTTAATCATCATCTATTTTTCAAAGCTTATTGTGAGATAATAAAAAGCTCCACAAAGAAATAATGGTTTTTAAAAAATTTTTCAAAGTCCCATAAACTATGGTTAGCATAATTCTAAGATTTATCACTGCTACAAAACCAGAGACTAGTAAAAGCATAAAAAATAGAATTCAAAATAGAAAATATAAAGAACTTTGCTTAGAATAATATAAGGTATATTCTACATTTTCCTCTTTTGAGGAAAACACAATTGAGTTTCTTCTCCTTTGGCTTATATACCAGGGCTGGCATTCAATTAATTTTGCAGATCTAACAGTTGATTTCAAAATCCTCCATAACATGTTCTTGGGAACACTAGACCCAATGAAGTGTTCTATAAAGGAAAGAGGTGAGGCTTCCAAAAGCAAACAAATTCAAGAAACACTCCATTACCCAAAGTCTTTAAAAAATTCAACTTACACATTAGTATATTAAAAGCCCTGACAAGTCCACATACTCTCTCTGTTCAAAGAACGTCTCTTAATTTTTCAGAGCCAGTGTTCCCCGAGATCACAGCTGGGAAATCTGTTTCCTAATCGTTTACTTGGAGCCTCTAACTTTTTCCTTATGTGACATTAAAAAATAAGGTCTATATGTCAGTATGAGTTTTTTGGCACACTGTAAATGTTTCATGTGTATTTTTAATGAAAATTAAATTTGTAAATGCATGCAACTTGCCTTATGTTCCCAGTGTAGTACAGAATGATTTGGGGGTCCTTCTTCAAGACCAAGGACTAGGCAGCCACAAACTCTCTGTAGTCACAAGGGGCAGCCATAAGTGCCCCCTAGGCAGTTAAATTATAAATAACAAATCCTCAGAAATCAGGTCTCCAGGAAAGGAAAAGGTTCTTGCAAAGGCAGATGTCATTAGAAGATGTAGGGGTATCTTTTAAGATCATTTAGGGTTATCTAATCCCTCATTTCATGCATAAGGAAATTAGGGCTGGGGACAGAGCCCAGATTCAAGATCAAGTCTTCTGACTCCAGATTTTAGGCTTTTCCTGAAGGTCATGCTGTCTCCCAGCCCTTATGGAGTATAAGACCTGTGGGTCTATGTAAACTGAAAAGAAGGCAGTGTCGATGGCTACTATGGAACAGCTATAAAAATTAAGGAATAAAGAGCATTATCGAACACTAGCTTCAGCCTTAGAAAGTTAAAGAAAATTAAGAAAAAGTTTATTTTTTCTCGTTAGTCTAATCATTGAATAGATGCTGGTGACAAAGCATGTGAGTAAAGCGAGTCAAACAGGTGATTAAAGTATGGGAGGGGGCATTAAACTTTTTAAAAATTCCCTAAGCTTTCATCTGTTTCCATATTCAAAAGATACTTTGTCAGCTATTAATTTACATACTCAGATATTTGAGATTCTGTTTCAAAATTAAGGTGTTTTACCCCTCAATTTTGTGATGCCAGTTGATCACTTCCTAATCAATTCCTAGAGTTCACAAATACTATAAGAGGTGATAAAGCATATAGTCCCTGTTTCTTTCCTCAAGCAAACCAATCATTTCCTCTGTGGTAATTATTTTCCTGGACTAGGATCCTAAATTTCTTTAATCTACTTCACAAGGAAGGAAAAAAATACAAAAAAAAAAAATTACAAAAAAAAGTATATTAGATGATGTAGATACTAAATATAAGTATATAAGAGTCAAATGAATACACACAAAAGGACTAAAATAAATTTGTTCAGGCTTACTTAAAACACGTGTATAAAACCACTCCCACCCCTTGTACAGAAAAAGGATTAATAAAGTCACTTTTTCACTATGTCTTAAGAGGTGAGGGAAAAACTGACACAGTAATATTTTTTTCATTATCTACAAAATTAAAATTTGACTTAACACTAGATACTGAGCCAGGGAAAAATGGGACTTCTTTCTTCTCACTATTTGAAAGCAAAGCTTCTTAAAGTATTCCACTTTTTATAATCTCTAAAGGTTCAGACTGACTTGACACATTAAAATTTTAATTCAAGGAGAAAGAGTCCCATTGAGACATTTTGCAACCATACGCATTTATTTTGCTGATGGATTCTGATGCCAAATTCTTCACTTGAACTATTTTTTTTAATCATTATTTTACTATTAATTTTTTTCAGTGATGGCTTTTGGGTTTTGTTTTGTTTTTTGTTTTTTACTTTGAGAGGAGGAAGGAGTTAAGAAAATTCAGAGTTAAATAAGTATTGAAGTTGGACATAATTACTCACAAACTTCAGTCTGGAATCTACTCCTCTTCCAAATGTGTAGACCGTCTCCACTAAAGTTAAGGTCTAAATGGCTGAGTTGAGAAATTCATCAAGTGAGAAAGTCACTAAGTGGTAAATCATGTTATCTCTCAGTGATCACTTTATGTTCCCCAAAGTATAATCAGTGTCATTCTTTGTACTTAAGTATAACAGTTTCTGTTGTTTTTGGTTAATGGATTTGAAAGAATCTTTTTCATTTGAAATCTGATATATGTAGAGATTTTATACCTTTTGTTCTTCTGTGAATTCAGAATTATTGTGTTGAGCTTGGGCCTCTTTTTGTAGATGTCTTGCTAATCTGCAAGAAGAAAAAAATATATCCTTTAGAATTGAAGGAAGGCAAACTATCTCAAGTGCAACAAGGTGAAATAATTTAAATCTTTTAAAAAATAGATAATGATGGGTGCCTGGGTGGCTCAGTTGGTTAAGCATCTGCCTTCGTGCGGCTCAGGTAATGATCCCAGAGACCTGGGATCCAGTCTGTGTTGGGCTCTCTACTCCAAGCAGAGTCAGCTTCTCCCTCTGCCCCTCCTCCCACTCGCCCACTCATTCTTGCTCTCTCTCTCAAATAAATAAAATCTTAAAAAAAAAAAAAAAGAAGTACAATACTTTGCTGTATTTTTAAAGTATAAATCTACATTATCTTTAGAATCAAACTCTTTAAACAACAACAATGAAAATGAGATATATTACTTTTTATACCATTTCACTGGGACAAATTTCAGCTCTAGGCAGTAAAAACAGAATCTCAGAGCTGGAAAGAATCTCAAATGGCAACTAATCCAACTTTCTTTAGTATGCATGAATTTCTTCTTTTAACAAGCCAATAAGCAGTTGTCCAGACTTTGCTTAAACACTTCTAATAAGCACCAGTAATAATAGTATCAGCCAATCATAATTTGCTGATAAGATTAGTCCAAAATAACAGCCATTATAAAATGGTAAGTCTATTAAATTATGCTTTTCAAAATATTTTTCATGAAAAATAAAGAAAATTCTCCACCAACCAGACATGAATATCATTGTTTGCCCAATTATCATTCTTAAAAATAGCAGCTGGGCCTTGGGTGAGTTTTCAAGGATGGATCTGTGTTACTAGCCCAAACTCAACAGTAAGGATCAAGTTCCTTCTGAGACAACAAACACTAAAAAATTGACTCTTACAACTAAACAATAAAAGGACAAATAACTCAATTTAAAAATGGGGAAAAAATTGAACTTTTTTTAAAAGATTTGTTTTAGAAAAAGCAGGTGAGAGTGAGCAAGCACGAATGGGGGGGGGGGGGAGAGACAATAGGGAGGGGAGCAGACTCCCTATTGAGCACGGTGCCTGACTCAAGGCTCCACCTCACAACCTTGGGATCATGACCTGAGCTAAAACCATGAGTCCGTCACTTGGAGTCACACAGGTGCCCCTTGAATATTTTTCCAAAGCAGTTATAAAAATGGTCAATAAACACATGAATATCAGTGTTAGTCATTAGGGAAATATAAATCAAAACCAAAATGAGATATGACTTCACACCCACTAGGATGGATATAATTTCTAAAAAGAGAAAGAGAAAAAATAATGGTCTTGGCAAGGATATGGAAAATTTGGAACCTTCATACAGTGTGGTAGGAATGTAAAATGATGCAGTCGCTGTGGAAAAAAGTTTGGCAGTTCCTCAAAAGTTAAACATAGAGTTACCATACATATAACCCAGCAATTTCAAAATTCTAGGTATAGTCCAAGAACTGAAAACATGCTCACACAAAAACCTGTACACGAATGTTCACAGCTGCAGTCTCATGCACACTAGCCCCAAATGGAAACATCCATAATGTCCATCAACTGCAGAATGGATAAACAAAATGTGGTGCATCCCAATGAAATAGAATTTGGCCGTAAAGAGGAATAAAGATTGATACATGCTACAACACGGATGAACCTCAAAAACATTATGCTAAATGAAACAAGCCAGGTGCAAAAAAATAAAAAATAAGTAAATCACAGGATTCCATTTACACAAAATGTCCAAAATGGATAAATCAATAGAAACAGCAAATTTGTGGGTGGGGGACTGAGGTAAGGAAGGAATTGACAATGACTGATAATAATACTGTGAATATACTAGAACCACCAGATTGTACAGCTTTACAATGAGAAATTTATGTTACATGATTTTTATCTCAATTCTTTGGTGAAACATCTCATAACTGGCAAAAAAATTTAAAACTGTAATTCTCAAGCATACTATACTGTTCTGGGTGGAGAGTGGAAGCAAGAATGCAAAGGGTAGTAAGTGTCAGAATTCCTACCAAGCCCACTGCAAAAGACACTGAGTTTCAAAAAATAAAAAGTCTTAGATAAGAGTTCTATTCTATGCAATCACGTCTTTAAAGATCAGGTGTAAAGTTCATTATATTTGATGGCCTCTATCCGATCTATGAAAGCTTTGCATCCTCATCATAAAATAAGTAAACGCCTACATGAAATCATTGACATTTGCCAGGAATCACTCCACCATACTACTTAAACTGTTTCCATCCCTTTGTTTATTTTACCTCAAAGGTAGAAACCCCATATTTTCCTATGATGTAATTTAGAGACCCACTCTTTGTGGATTCGATACAGGAGAAAGTACAAATAGAAACAGGCATAACCATTATTCTTGTCCTTGCTCTGTACTTGGTTTCTAACTCTTGTTGGCCTACCACATATATGAAGTTCTCTTTCAGAAATTACAGTCTACGTTTAACGACGTCAACTACACATCCTCAAACTCAGGGAAGTTAGAATGTGGCACGTTATCTTTATTTGAATACTTCTACACATTATATGCTAATAGTGACTCTTAACCTAAGCAGGGTCACTGTCAGAAGAAAAGGGGGTAGTTCTAAACTCCTGCTCAACTGCTGAAAGTCAGCAGACAAGGATGTTAAATTCAAACAGAATCCTGCTTTTAAAAATTAGGCAACAGACTGGAAGGAAATGTTTGCAAATCATATTATCTGATAAAGGACCCGTATCCAGGGACACCTGGGTGGCTCAGCGGTTGAGCACCTGCCTTCGGCGCAGGGCGTGATCCTGGAGTCCCGGGATCAAGTCTCACATCAGGCTCCCTGCATGGAGCCTTCTTCTCTCTCTGTGTCTCTCATGAATAAATAAATAAAATATATATATATTTTTTAAAAAGGACCTGTATCCAGAATATATAAAGAACCTTTTTTTTTTTTTTTTAAAAAGGACCTGTATCCAGAATATTTAAAGAACCTTATAAACTCAATAGGTAAAAGACAAACAACTTGATAAAAAAAAAAAAATAGGCAAAAGACTTGAAGACATTTCCCAAACCAGATTTACAGAGGGAAAAATAAGCATCCTAAGAAAAGCTGCTCAGCATTAGTCATAAGAGAAAGGCAAATTAAAACCACAGTGACGTACACAATACACCTACTAGAATGGCTATAATAGAAAAGACAATGACAAATACATGAAGGTGGAGAATGTGTAACTCTGATACACTACTGAGACAGAAATGTAAACTTGAACAGCCAGTCTGGATAATACTGCAGTTTCCTTCAAAAAGTACACATTAGAAAAAAATACGCAGTTACCAATATTTAACTATAAATTTCACTCTTTGATATCCACTCAAAAAGAATGAAAATATATATGCACACAAAAACTTACATTGAATATTCACAACAGCATTTCTGATAATAGTAAAAAAAGTAGAAACTCAAACCGCTTAACTAGTGAATGGATACATAAATGTGGTATATTCATACAACATAATGCTGTTCAGCAGACAAAAGGAACAAAGTATTCATATAATGTTCAACATGGATGAACCTCAAACACATACATCCTAAATCAAAGAAGTCACATACAAAAGATCACATTTTATATGATTCAATTTACATGAAATATCCAGAAAAGACAACTTTAAAGACAGAATTTAGATTAGTGGCTGCCTGGGGCTGGAGCAGGAATATGGAGTGATTGTAAATGGGCACAAAGGATCTTTGCAGGGTAATGGAAATGTTATAAAATTTCATTGTAGTGATGGTTATACGACTTAGTAAATTTACTAAAAATTCATTGAATTGTATCTGTAAAATGGGTGAATTCTATGGTATGTAAGTTTTACTGTTTTAAAAAACTTTTTTAAAGACCTAGGTAAAAAAAAAATTCTAAATCCCTAAATGATTACACCATTTTAAGACAAAGCAAGACATGATTTTGTCCACTGAGGGAAAATCCACACGCTTTGGATAGTAGATGAGTAGCTCAAAGAGATGACATTAGGAAAGGTGAGAAACCTCTCAAATATTCTTCTCTAGAGAATAATCTCCTCTTCCAAGGACGCCTATAGGTCAAACAGCACTATTCTCAAGAGGGAGTTTAAAATATACTTTAGAGACATAAACAAGTGATTGAAAGAAACCCCACAATAGGGGCACCTGGGTGGCTCAAGTGGTTGAGTGGCTGCCTTTGGCTCAGAGCGTGATGGGGCTCCCTGCGGGAAGCCTGGTTCTCAGTCTGCCTATGTCTCTCCCTCTATCTTTCATGAATAAATAAAATCTTAAAAACAAAAAGAAACCCCACACAATAGATAACAGAAATTAGTGCTCCTCAAACTATCCATAGTGAAAAAAAAAAAAAAAAAAAACTATCCATAGTGAAGAACTAACTAGTCCTTTCCCCAATCTGTTCCAAGTTAACACTTGTATAAATTCAATAAAAACTCTCATGGAGATGTCAAATTGCTATAAAGTTTCTAAATCTTAGATCTCAATTCCTTTATCTTATTGCAGACCAGCACCCATCTGTGGACCCACTCTGAGTAGCACTGATGAAGGCATAGGAAAGATGATTAAGGGCAAGTATTATTCAGTCTTCAAACCCACTCATTCATTTAACAAATATTTATTGAGCATCCATGTGCTAGATTAATACCTCACCACTGATCCTGTGAAATATCTGATTCTGAGCAAAAGAGTCCATACCATTCTACCATAAGTTAGGGGTCATGTATCCCCAGGTTGCTGAAAGAGCTGGCCTGCTTCACGGAATTTTTTTTTTTTTTTAAGATTTTATTTATTTATTCATGAGAGAGACAGAGAGAGAAAGGCAGACACAGGCAGAGGGAGAAGCAGGCTCCATGCAGGAAGCTGGAGGCGGGACTCGATCCCAGGTCTCCAGGATCACGCCCTGGGCTGAAGGCGGCGCTAAACCGCTGAGCCACTGGGGCTGCCCGAATTTTCTTTTTTTTTATTAAATTTTTCTTCATGGAATTGTTTTCAACTGACCACATATACTTTGGCTAGCAATTCTAGTTTCGACATATTCGTTTAAATCTTCCAACAGCACTTTAATTTCGACTCAATGCTCCCACAGCATACTTCTGAATCCATACTCATTCAAAAGAATATATAATATCTAAAGAAACAATTACATAACAACAGTCTAGCATCACTAGGACACTAAGTATACAGTAAAGAACAAGACAACACCTCCAACTCTGCCCTCTCAGAGTTTACATTCAAGTGGGGAGACACAATAAGCCAAATGAATATGTAACATATACTGTATTTTAAATGATAAATATTATGAAAGAAAATTAAGCAGGATTGGGGAGGGGTGACTAGAATGTGCAAGACTGAGGGAGTGGGAGTGGATAACAGGTTTCGCATTTTTAAGTAGGGTAGCCAGAGGACTGAGAAGATATTGTATGTACAAAGACTGAAGGAGGTGACCAAGTGAGCCAAGCAGATAGAGAAGAATCTTCCAGAAAAAGTACAAAAGCCCTAAGGGAGAAGCACGCTCCTGGAAACAGTATGTAGTGTGTGGTAGCACATACTCTCTTCATACTTCCATAACAGCAAAACCTTTAAAGCAAAACTTTAAAATCCTCCATTAGACTCTCAGGGCTTTGAGGGTGGGAATCAAATATTCATCATCTTTATATTCCCTGCTCTCACTTGTTGAATGGTGACATTGTTTAAGCTATAGTATTCTTACACTGTGATGGTATAAACATGCTTATTTCCTCCCCGACATCCCTTCTCCTATAAATTTGCTGTTGCAGGACTATAAAGTCCTGCGGCCTACCCCATTAGAAACGCCAATTATCTTAGACTTCTTCCTCCTTCACTCTCAACGTTCGGTCACTACTGTCCATTCTTTTCTACATGCCTTAGTTGCCCCCAAATGGCCTTCTTTTCTGCAGCCTTTCTTCCCAAACAGATAACTGATATTAAAAAGACGATTTGCCTTCACTTTTGAATATGTTAATTTTAAATCCAACCTCGCTTTATATGTAGCCTACGTGTTTACAAAATTTAAAGCCAATTCTTACTCCTCAGATTTGACACTGGCGTTTTTTAAAATCTGAGAACCACTCTGAATGGTGAAGTTCAAAGGTCAGTACTGTGGTCCAACAATAGATTTGCATGTGACTATTACTCTCATTGAGATGTTTCTAGAAATTCCAGCTAAACATCTTGCACACTCAATTTTCCTTTGTAATTTCAATTGGACACGGTATTCTTCACTTTCCATTGTGAAGTCTGCTGCGGACTGCCAACAGCTGCTAGGTCCCACCGCATCGCAAGTGAAGGCAGCTTTACATTTCGGGGTATGCGATTCTAGTTCACATGCGGAATGAGCATACACAGGTGCTCACCAGCTGGCTAAGGGATGGTTAAGGCAGTTCCCTGGTAACGAAGGAAACCTCATTTGTCCAATTCACTTACCCAAGCACCTTAAATCAAGTGTCTTAAGGGCGGCCCCGGTGGCTCAGCGGTTTAGCCCCTTCAGCCCAGGGCATGATCCTGGAGACCCCGGATCGAGTCCCCTGTGGGGCTCCCTGCATGAAGCCTGCTTCTCCCTCTGCCTCTCTCTCTAATAAATAAATAAAATCTTAAAAAAATAAAAAGTGTCTTAAGCATTAAGGGAGCAGTCAGGATTTGGAGTAAAAAAAAAAAAAAAATCCCGATTTCAGGTCCTGTAGTTTTAGGACCCCCCCTCCCGCCCCCGTTAATCCGTTTAACCTGAGCTTCAGTTTCCTCATTTTGCAAAATGAGACTCATTTTCTCACTAAGTAGTTGCAGAAGCGAGTGAGATCACATGAAGATGCAAGACCAACGCTAGTACTTGTTACTACACCTGGCAGCATGGGGCCCAGAGCTCGGCTTTTGGGGGGGGGGGGGGGCCCGGGATGACTTCAGAAAGTCATCTCTGAAACGACAAGTCAGTAGCACCGTGGAGTACAAAACTCCTGCACGCTTAAGTGATCTTAATGGTCAAATGGAAACAAGTAGCTACGGTAGAGAAAGGAAAACCAATTTAAAGGTTCCAGGTCTCCATCGCATATTATTTCCAGAAGACACTGGAGCAGGGGGAGGTGGGGGGGAGGTATTACTCAAGAGGATGCTGACCTCCGTCACCCCTCAACCAAGAAGCAATTTAACGGCAGCAGCAGCAGCAGCTTGCCCCCGATTGCATTTCAGCAGGCAGTTCTTATTTGCAGCAAAAGGTGCGAGAAAGTAAGCATGGAGATTTTTCTTCTTTTTTTTTTCCGGAGGGGCGGGGTGGCGGGGCGTAGCCAGCGAGGCTGCAAGCAATCGGACCTCGGGTCAAAGATCAAAGAAACTGGTACCCAGAGGGTCCCCCGCGGCCGGACATGCGACGCGGGAGCAGGGGCCCGCGCGCGGTCTGCGGATCCCGTCCGCTCTCCGCCGTTCACATCCTGCGCCGGCTCCACCCAAAGCAACCGAGCGAGAGCGAGAGCGAGGGGGTGGGTGGGAGCCACACACTCGGCCGAGCAAATAACAGTCCCAGAAACCGAAAGGGAGTCGAGGTGGGCTGCGACGACGCGGCTCGGCCGGACGAGGGGGGCGGGGAAGGGGCGCCGGGGCGGGGGGGGGGTGGGGGGGAGGCGGGAACCCCAGCGCCGGCCGGCGGGGCGCCCCCCCACACCCCCCGCGCCCGGGAGCAGCGAGCACCGGCCCGCGCGGGGGCCACGCATCCGCGGAGCGTGGGCGGGGAGCGCGCCAGCATCCCTCCGGGCGGACCCGGGGCACAGGCCCCCGAGGGGCGGCCTGCGAGGGCGGGAGGGAGGGGCCACCTGTTGAATGGACCCGGCCCCGCGGCGGGGGAGGCGGCGGGGGAGGGCGAAGCCCGGGCAGCGCCCGCCGTCCGCAGGGCAGCTCGGCCGCGCCCGCGGGGGCCCCGCCCCGGGCAGCGACCCCGCCGGCCCGCTCCCGCCCGCTCACTCACATCTGATACTCGTCTATCGCCTCCACCAGCTGGCCCCAGGAGTCGAAGTCGGCGCCCCTCCTGAAGCTGGCGCCCCAGCGCTGCAGCAGACTGCGGGTCACCTCCGACATGGCCGGCGCCCGCCCGTCCCCGCGAGCCCGGGCTCTAGGGCGCCATCCTCCCCGGGCCCGGCCCCGACATCAGCAGGGCCAGGACGCACCGCTCCGGCCACCGCCGCCACCCGCCGAGGAGCCGCCCAAGCCCATTCGCAGCCGCAGCCAAACTTTGCGGCTCCGAAGCGCCCGCCCCGCCGCGGCCCCGCCCCCGACGCCCCGCCCCGCCCCGCTCCCGCGAGGGCCGCCATCGCTACCGAGGCGTCCCTCTCCGGCTCGCGGGGCCGCGCCGCGTGCCGCTCCTCCTCCCCGGAGGAGACGCTGCAGCAGCTCGCAGAGAAGAGTGCGGAAGAGGAGCCGGGCCGGGGCGCAGGGACGGCGCGACCCCTGGGCGCCCCCGCCCCTCCGCGGCGCGCACTGCCGCCTCGGTAGCTGTCATGGCGGCCCGGGCCACGTGACCGCGGCTCGGCGCAGGCCGCTCGGGCTCGGCCTCCCTCCCCTTCTCGTCCGCCGACTCGGATCCTGCCTTTCTTCCCTCCGGAAGACGGCCGCACCGACTCCCGAGAAACCCGGTAAGTCTGTCATGAGAATGGGCGTTTCCCAGGAACACCCCCGCCCCCCGGCGTTATCCCCGGAGCCCCGAGCGGCAGGGCCCGCCCCCCCTGTGCAGTCTCCATAGACTCCCGGAGAGTGGTCCAAAAAAAAAAGTCTGCTTTTAATGCCTTGAAAGAAAATGCATGTCGGCGCCGCGAATCGACCGTATGAACAGTGAGGTTCGCCGAATCCCCGTGCCCGCGTCTCCGCTGGCAGCGGGGATACTAAAGCTAAGTGGGGGGGGGGGCTGGGTCCGCCGTCGGCTGCCCGCCTCTCCCGGGCGGAACCTATCGGCTTTCCACGAAAATGCCTGGTGGGAGCAGAGGCGCCGAGGCTTGGCGCCTGCGCAGTATCGCCGCGCGCCGCCCCCGGGGGTCGGGGCTCGGCCGGAAGAGGCGGGGGATAAACCGGAAGTGGGCGCTCGGAGCTCGGGGGTGGCGCTCAGGTAGGTTCCTGGGGGGCCAGGGCCTCGCCAGCGGGGGTCCCGTTCAGCCCGTCGGTCATCGGAGGCCGGGGAGGTGGCCCCGCGGGCACCCTTGCCCCTGCGGGAGGCTGTGTCGCTGTCGTCCCCACCCTGCGAAATTCCTGGAAACGGGAATGGCAGGTCTCGGAAGGGGCAAGGTGGGGTCCGGGCGGAGAGTACGGCTCTTAAGCCCTCTTGGTTCCTGGAGTAAACATCCCCACGGCCGCGTCCAGGAAGTGGAAATCCGCCTGGAAAGGGTGTTTGTAGGGAGTTTGCGGTCACGAAATCAAGTCTGGTGTGCCATTCTCCCCGGAAGGCTTGGTTGATGTGCACGTACAAAGAGCTGTATTGATTTAACTTCTAAAGCTGGTTTACACGGATGTTTAGAAGATTATAAATATTCCTTCTTTTTTTTTTTTTGAGATTTTATTTATTTATTCATGAGAGACACAGGCAGAGGGAGCAGCAGGCTCCACGCAGGGAGCCCGACGTGGGACTCGATCCCGGGTCTCCAGGGTCACGCCCTGGGCCGAAGGCGGCGCTGACCCGCGGAGCCGCCCGGGCTGCCCTGAAGATCGTAAATATTCTTAAAAGAACTCGTTAAATGTCTTGAGCCATAAGTGAACTCGCTCAGTTTTTCGTTGAGTATACAATGCATCGGCCCTCTGGTGCTCTCCCACATAAATATTCTCAGGGAGGTGCTCGAGGAGGTATTTCGTACACCGCGCAGCCTACGGTTGTGTGCCCCCTCCTCCTCCCCCCCCCCCCCCCCCAAGAAAAGTGCATCAACAACATTGTATGATGCCTTTAAGTAAATTAAACCTTATCAGGATTTCTTGTCTCTGACTTCCCGGAATCTACTGGCCACATTTACATGTTCTGCTAGACCTTCCTGTGTTTGCATTATCTACCCAAGGACTTGGAGGCAAGTGACACGCTTTTTTTTTTTTTTTTTCCTCCATAAAAGGAGTGGAACTTTTTTTTTTTTTTAAAGATTTTATTTATTTATTCATGAGAGGCACACAGAGAGAGGCAGAGGCACAGGCACAGGCAGAGGGAGAAGCAGGCTCCATGCTGGGAGCCTGACGTGGGACTGATCCCAGGTCTCCAGGACCACACCCAGGACCCAGGGCCCAAGGCAGGTGCTAAGCTGCTGAGCCCCCCCACCCCCGGCTGCCCAAAGGAGTGGAATTTATTTATTTATTTACTTGAGAGAGTGTTTACAGGGGGAGGGGCTCAGGGATGGAGAGAGAGAGAGTCCTGAGCAGGCTCAAGGCTCAGTGTGGAGCCCATCTGGTGCCCATCTCGTGACTGGATCTCACCACCCCGAGATGATGATCTGAGCTGAAACCAAAAGTCGGACACTTAACCACCAGGAGCCCTTAGGACTATTCTTTTTAAGTTGGCATTTCACTTAGGTAGTTTTTCGAGTATTTTGGGTTTTATAGAAGTTATTGATCAAGTATCGTGTTTTTTTATTCATGGAAGTTCCGATTTCTATTAGCTATTCTGCGGGAAGTATATTTATTGTAGAAACACGGGCTGTAACCAGTGAATTGGCATCAGCAATCCTGTGTTGGAAATAATAGTTAATTTAACACCTATTTCAGGGATCCCTGGGTGGCACAGCGGTTTGGCGCCTGCCTTTGGCCCAGGGCGCGATCCTGGAGACCCAGGATTGAATCCCACGTCGGGCTCCCGGTGCATGGAGCCTGCTTCTCCCTGTGCCTGTGTCTCTGCCTCTTTCTCTCTCTCTCTCTGTGTGTGTGACTATCATAAATGAATTAAAAAAATAAATAAAACCTATTTCAGGTAACCTTAGCAGTCTATATAAGGATTATCTGTACCTGTGTATGTCATGTATGCATATATATGCTTTTATTGTATGTGTATATGTTTGGTAAACTTCTAATTTTTTTTATGCATATCCTTTTACATTTATAGGAGACAGCTGGAGAAAATGACACATTGGTTTCATAGGAACCCATTAAAAGCCACAGCTCCCGTTGCTTTTAACTACTATGGTGTAGCTGCTGGTCCTGCCGCTTCAAAAATTTGCAGGTTAGTTTTAGTCAATCTCAGATACTGATGGAGCCACTTTTGGATACAAGGTACTTTGTTAGGTGTCATGGGCAATATAGAAGTATGTAATACATTACCCTACCCTTAGATTCCTTATAAACTTACAAATGACTTGTGAAGAGTGAAATCCTAGATTATTTAAACTTTGGCAGTCGTCTAGGCTGCAGTCCTTAATTTTAGATTGGTGAGTCCCAGAGAGGCTATAACAATCTTAATAAAAGAGTTAAGCTATATATTACAACTGTACAAGAGACTTCACACACCGCTGTATATGTATGGATAGTTGATTAGCCAGATAGTAACTTCATGGAGTTCTGAGCAGGGAGAGATCCCAATAACCTGAAATAGGCTTTACAGTGTTCATATAGGAGAAAGGACTTGAGGTGGAGTTTAAATAAATTGTGTGGCTCAGTTCAGGAGTTGGCAAACTGTCATCAAGGTTTGGCCGACTGCCTATTTTTGTAAATAAAGTTTTATTGGAGCACAGCTACGTTACCTCACTACATTTATTTATATATTGTGTGTGGCTGCCTTTGGCTGCTTTCCTCTCCTATAGCAGAGTGGGGTAGTTTCAGGAGAGACTTTATGAACCACAAAACCTAAAATATTTACTTTCAGGCTCTTTACAGAAAAGGTTTGCTGATACTTGATTTAGGCTGTTAAGAATGGACAGGAGAAAATCATTTCTGTCAGGAAAAACTTTTATTCTAGGGGTAGTGAGTAGAGCAGCTTGAAACATATTATGCAGGAGATATTTCACAGAGGAGTCAACTGGTCAGAGTGTCTAATTTGCTGTGGGAAGTGGAAAAGGATTCAGCCTATATGAAATACAGAACCATGATGGGACCAGTATGGTAAATTGAGAATGTTGCTGCTTTTTGTGGAAAGAAGTAATTAGAACAAATGATAGGAAAACTGGCTTATTTATTTTGATCAGAGGTTATCAGACTTTTTCTGTGAAGAGCTGAGTAGTAAACATTTTAGGCTTCGTGGGGCTAAATACAGTTGCTGTTGTATATTTTTCTTTGTTCATTTTTACAAAATAAGCTGTGGGCTGTACAAAAACAAGTTATGGGTTGTCATTTGCCAACCCCTGATCTGAGCTAGAGGTTGGTTCCCACTTAATTGTTTTATCTGTAGCACTGGGCAGGTCCCTTAACTTCTTTGGGCCTACTTATCTATAAAATGGACAGCCTGAAATGGGTATTTCTAAGGTACCATTTTTTTCTGATATTCTGTAATTTTAAGGTAGATATAACTTTACACAGTTGGGTTGCAGATGATTTGAGTGCCTACCCAGAAATAGCTAGTAAACTCTGAATCTAGAATAGGCCTTAAGAATTCAACTTTTTTTCCCCCCTAGTCCAGGAATTACTCTTGCCTAGCTTCTAGTTAAATAACAATGACAAATTCATGAGGTAGCCCTATTTCTGGTCATCTGTGTGCAATTGTTGGTATGTACTTCCTTGGAATAAGCCTTCATGGAACTTGTACCAGCGAGTAAACATTCCATCCAGACCACTTCAGTTTCTTTCTTCTAAACATACTGCTACATTATAGCCCGTGTAAATCTTAAAATATTTGAAATGTTACTATTTCATTCAAAAAAGAACTTTGAGTATGTGCTTTGTCCCAGGCACCTCCTAAGTTCTGGCTATACAGTCCCCAGTCTCTCCAACTAACAACTTAAGTGTAGTCTTTCCTTAGTCATTTACACGCAAGTGTCTTCTCTTCAGTCATTGTCCTTGCAGTATGATTTCTGAACCCTTGTTAAACAAGTTGCCTTCTGAAATTGTATGTGGAACTGGAAGCCAACCAAGTTAGTGCTGATGATGGTGATCTCAGATTGGATGTAAAATTGAGACCTCAAAAGAGAAGAGGGGAAAGCCAAAGACTAAACATTTTTGAAGGTAGGAATAGAAAGGGGACACAGAAAACATGTGAAAGGAACTTTTAGAGGTAAGAAGAGAGCCTGGAAAATTTAGTGTTAGTGGAATAAAGAGAGAAGAGACTAATTTTAAGAAGGAATTGGTGGATCTGCAACATTTATTGTTTACTTTCGTAAAGGGAAAATGGGGATAAGAGAGCACCTTTAAAATGACTAGTGGCCGTGTGTTCTCACACACTCTTGATGTGTATGTTGGATTATAGAATGCAATTCAAGAATAGAGTTTTCTACTTAATAAAGTATATTGATATGTCAAGTTTTGAGATTTTTAAGGAGATGCTAAAACTGCATAAACATGTTAAATTTCCATTTTTCAAGAAACTTTCATTCTGAACTGGTCTGTTTAATTTACTTGTTCTTGATTCTCTTCTCCCATCTTAAATGTTTGTGTTTGGTTTTTTAAAAATTATAACTTGCTGTGTATTTTTATTACATAATTATATACATGATTTGCCCCTTATATTAGACTTAGTTTATTTTAGTACAGTTTTTAAAACAATGTTATTAGAAATTTCACTTACCTTCAGTTGTCTATCCTATTTAAATTCACTCCCATGTACTCTCAGTAATAATACCTTAGAGGAAGTGTGTGCATGTGTATTATTTTAAAGCTTTTACAATAGAAACTTCTAAGCCACTTTTACATCATAATGCAGTTTACTTAACTTTACTACCTCTTTCTGCCTAATATAAGTGACTTGAGATCATCCAGAGCACGACTGCTCGAACTCTTCACTGATTTGAGCTGTAATCCAGAAATGATGAAGAATGCAGCAGATTCCTATTTTTCACTTTTACAAGGTTAGTTATTTATGGGAACTTCAGAGTTTTAAAAAAAAACAACTCTGTAGAAATTCACATTTAATTCTTAGATTTTACAAATTTGAATAGTTTAGTCTTCTAGGCTGTATTCTTTGGTATACTTGAGTTTCAGAGACATGAGAATGTCAGGGTGGTATTGGTCCTTCTAACTTTTTGAAAATTAAATGTGTACATATTTCACATTACGTTACCTTAGAAAGGGAGGGAGGGTCTAGGTAGTTTTCTTTATGTGTCTGGAAAAGTCATTATCTGAAAAAATTTCTAAACAGAATACTTGGTATATTTCTTCTAAAACTGAAATGCCGTACCTTTTTATAGGTTTCATAAATTCATTGGATGAATCTACCCAAGAGAGCAAGTTACGATATATTCAAAATTTCAAGTGGACTGATACATTACAAGGACAGGTTCCAAGGTAGGCAAGCTAACAGTAGTAGACGAAAGCCGTTTGTAACTGTTTAGCCAGTGGTTAACCCGTAGCCTCTGTATTTGAAGAAATAGAACATATATCTGATTAGCATTTTACCTTATCAGGAAATTGGTTAAAAATATTTGACCTAAACTACTAATACATTCTATTAAGTAAAAATACAATTTATTTCTTCTGGGCCAAATCTGTTTTTGGGATAATCAATATAAATGTCAACCAGACTTGATCAGTCTTGGCTTTATTAATAACACACAAAGAAAGGTTTGAGAATTTGGAACCCAAATCTATCTTTTAGTCCTTGCCTGCCTTCCAGGAGAACAGAATTTTGCTTTTCATCTAGTTTTCTTTTCTGATGGATAGTTCAGATGTCTTTGGTCAGTCTCTTTTGTCCCTGGTTCTACCCCAGCTCCATACTCTTTGGAGTCATAGTTCTGTTTTCTCCTGAATTTCTCTTCACTGTTTCGCTGTTTTCAAAAAATTTCCTCTCAAAACTTTCTCATCACTCACTTGAAACTAATCATAAGAGGTTTAGTTATAACAGAAAACATTGTAGTCATGCTAAATTTATATTGAGCTTTTTTTTTTTTTTTTTAAACACCATTGTGTTATTTAAATGACCATGTATCTTGATCCCAATTTGCTGTAGAAAATTGTATAAAGTCAGAAGGGAAGGAAGTGAAGATTGCCAAGAGACCCAGGGCAGGCATTGCAGTGGAAGGAGTCCAGTGGACTTTGAATCCCTACGTATTCAGGTGCAATCTCAGGTCTCCTACTATGTGAACACCTGCTTCTTCAACTCAGTTGGGGTTACAGATACAGGACTTTTGTGAGGAGCAAAACAGGCAAATTTATGTTAAGTGACTCAAATAATGCCAGGTATATAATAGGTTTTAGTAAATTGTTAGTTTCCTTCCTTGTTGGGGACTGTGGATTCTTTCCAGATTTTATTCTGGGATGCTAAGGTTTTTTGAGTCCTCACTTAGGTTTTTCTTTTTGTGACCCCTTTGTACTTTATCTAAAATTGAGGAACGTTTTTCTTAAGAATGTTTTTTAGAGTCAAACCTCTGTCATTATTACATCACAAAATTTTGGCAGATTCTAAAGTGTTTGCATTACATGCATTCCATCCTTTTGCACACCATCCCAAATTTTGATTACTTGTGACACAGCATTTTGCAACACAGTTTTATGAGACAGTGAAGAATTAGGTGATGAAGGCCTTCAGGAGTCATATCCAATATTCTCTATATCTGAGATTTTTAAGCTACTTTATCTTTGATTGCTACTTACTCAGTAGAAAATGTGTTGTGAATATATCTATTCTGAAAAATGTTTTTTCAACTGTATTCTGATTACTAAGATGTGTACAATAGAAATGGAGTGTTTGGGAGCAAGGCAAACTGAAATAAATGAAACCTAAAGAGAGAGAGTTATTCTTAAGACTTAACATGATAGTTTTGGTAATTTATATGATTTAAAGGCAAATTTAGGGATGCCTGGGTGGCTCAGTGGTTGAGCATCTGCTTTTGGCTCAGGGCATGATCCCAGAGTCCTGGGTTCAAGTCCCACATCAGGATCCTGCTTCTCCCTCTGCCTATGTCTCTACCTCTTTCTGTGTATCTTATCTGAATAAATAAATAAATAAATAAATAAATAAATCTTTAAAGTAAAAGTAAACAGTAGTTTAAAAGAAGAAAGTAGGGATCCCTGGGTGGCGCAGCGGTTTGGCGCCTGCCTTTGGCCCGGGGCGCGATTCTGGAGACCCAGGATCGAATCCCACATCGGGCTCCCGGTGCATGGAGCCTGCTTCTCCCTCTGCCTATGTCTCTGCCTCTCTCTCTCTCTCTCTCTGTGACTATCGTAAATAAAAAAATAAATAAATAAATAAAAATAAAAAAGAAGAAAGTAGTTAAAGTAAGCTTATAAATTATGATGTGCCTGACATCGCCAGATGTAATTCATTTGAAAGTTCTGAATGCTAAAAAGGAGCTTTTAAACTATGCATAAAATTTTTTTCAGTGGGGTAGAACTGCTTTGAGGAGTTTGTTCAGGGGGACACCTGGGTGGCTCAGTGGTTGAGCGTCTGCCTTCGGCTCAGGGTGTGATCCCAGGGTCCTGGGATTGAGTCCCACATCAGGCTCTCCATAGGGAGCCTGCTTCTCCCTCTGTCTGTGTGTCTGCCTCCCTCTCTCTCTCTCTCTCTCTCTTTCTCTGTGTCCGTCATGAATAAATAAATAAAATCTAAAAAAAAAAAAACATGATTATTTTCTTCATTTTTAGAATTAGCATATAGCTCTTTTATAATTCTGAGTGGATATACAGTGGTCTTCATATAGCAATGTCATAGTAATTGACATAACTGACAAGTTAATGACACCTGTGTTTATAATTCTAGTGCCCAGCAGGATGCTGTTTTTGAATTAATTTCCATGGGATTTAATGTAGCTTTATGGTATACCAAATATGCTTCAAGACTGGCTGGAAAAGAAAAGTAAGTCTAAAGGGGAGGGCTATATACATATGTGTTATTTTTCAAATGCATAGAGATTCATTATTAAAAAGTCTAGACTTGATAAAAAAGTATGTCATAATGTTGGTGTTTTAAGTATCAATTATGGAGCCCAGTGTTAAAAGGGAAAAAATACTAATATTGTCATGAGGAAGGTCTATCCAAATAAAACCCCAAACCAAGAAATGGAAAAAATAAAATATTTGACTGCATAAAAGTACCATAAGCAAAATTAAGAAACAAATGACAGATGGTCAAAAAAATTGCATGTATGTGACAAATTGTTTTTATAATGGAAAAGGAAAGAAAAAGACCAAATCAGTTGAAAATAAACGAAGGACATAGACAACTCAAAAAGAAATACGAAGATGTGAATAATGTTTTGAAGGATTAAAGAACTGTGAAATAAAATAAGATGCAATTTTTATAATAGTAAAAGTTGATGTTAACAATATAAACATGGAGACTACCAACTACGGTGCATCTGAACTTGCATATAATACAGCCATTTAAACATAAAGTTGAGGGGGGCTGGCTTAGTCTGTGGAGCATGCAACTCTTGATCTTGGGGTTTTGAGTTCGAGCACCACTGGGGTAGAGATTGGGGGTAGAGATTACTCAAAAATAAAATCTTTAAAAATAAATAAGGGACACCTGGGTGGCTCAGTGGTTGAGCATCCGCCTTTAGCTCAGGGCGTGATCCTGGGGTCCGGGATCGAGTACTGCACTGGGCTCCTTGCAGGGAACCCGCTTCTCCTGCTACCTGTGTCTCTGCCTCTCTGTTTGTGCCTCTCATGAATAAATAAGAAAATCTGGGATCCCTGGGTGGCGCAGCGGTTTGGCGCCTGCCTTTGGCCCAGGGCGCGATCCTGGAGACCCGGGATCGAATCCCATGTCGGGCTCCCGGTGCATGGAGCCTGCTTCTCCCTCTGCCTATGTCTCTGCCTCTCTCTCTCTCTCTCTCTCTCTCTCTCTCTCTCTCTCTCTGACTATCATAAATTAAAAAAAAAAAAAAATCTTTTAAAAATAAAGTTAAAAAAATTGAATTGTCAGGGCACCTAGTGGGCTCAGTCAATAGAGCATACAACTCTTGATCACAGGGTTGTAAGTTTGAACCCCACAGTGGGTTAGAGATTACTTAAAAATAAAATCTTACAAGTAAAATAAAGTTGAATTATATGTACAAATGTAAAGTTATTTTTAAAGTAATTAGATGACTAAAACAAGAGTAGAATAATGAATATTGTGTATGTATCTTTTTTAAGCATATACATGCATTAAGTGTGGAATGTTTTGTGCTTGTTTAATGCACAGAAGATTATCTGGAAAGAACAACAAGAAGCCTTTGTCCAAAACCTATAGACAGGATCTCTCTTTTTTTCATTTGTAGTATCTTCTGTGGATATTTTTCATGTGTGTTTGTTACTTTTTTAAGTGTCAAATTAGATTTTTTTAAAAGGGAGAAAAACCAAATGACTAATTTGGTTTTGTGAAAATATAGTAGTAGTTGGTTTTAGTACAAGAAACAGGATTCATCATCTAACTAATGTAACCACTATCTTTAAGCATAACAGAAGATGAAGCAAAAGAAGTCCATCGAAGCCTAAAAATTGCAGCGGGGATTTTTAAACATTTAAAGGTAAAATAACAATAAAATATATCTGTATTGCTTTAGTTCTTGAATAATTTTTCTTTCTTTGGGGGATGGAGGAAGAAATTAACTTCACTACGTAAAAAGAACCTATTATGTGTTTTGTTAAATACCTTGTTGATGATGGTAGCCAATTAGAATATTAAGTATCTTCATTTTAGGAAATCATCAGTGAATTTTACGATTAGAAAATTCAAGTCATAATTCACTGGTTATTTTTGTGTCTCTTCAGTAAAGATAGAAGAAAACAAAGAGCAAAAATTTACTCTCCTTACCATTTCTCATTGTGGTCTTGTAGCAGTTGCCAGGATCAATCATGATTCTGCAAAACTGAACTTCTGAGTGTATTCTCTGTATCTCAGTAAAAACACTAGAGGGGCAGTAGGTACCCACTGGTTATATTAAATCTGAAGATGTGATAGAGATTAGGAGAAAGACTGATATGTTTAGTGATCAAGACGACCCCCACCTCATCCTAATTAAACCACTATTTATGAAACACCTTCTAGAGGCCAATGGTGGGTTGTCTCATGATAAAATAAGATGCTTTTACAGTGATTAAAAACCTATGATCCTGAGTTACCTGTAGCATTGTAGACCTCTTTCTACTCTACGGTTATTAATATGAGTGAATAATTCTGGTGTCATGCAAAAGAGAACTTTGGTTACTTTTTCAGTTAAACATTTTCTGAGATGAAAATAGAACTTGTGTATCTAAGCTATCTATTTTGACTCGAGTTCTGCAGATGCATATGAGAAGCTTTAAAAATTTTAGTATGTGAGAGCTTTTAATCTATAAGCTTAATAATTGCTCCTTTTTCACAATTTTGGTGTCCTGAGTTTTTCTTCTTTTAGGATTTTTTTTTCTTAAAGACTTTTTAAGATTTCATTATTTTTTATTTTTCTTTTATCCTTTTTTTTTTTTTTTTTAAGATGTATTTATTCTAGAGAGAGAGAAAATGGGAAGGGAGGGGAGAGGAGAGGGAGAGGGAAAGGGAAAGAGAAACCCAAGCGGACTCCATGCTGAGCACAGAGCCCCATGTGGGGGGCTTGGTCTCAGGATCCTGAAATCACAGCCAGCACTAAAACCAAGAATTGTATACTTAACCAACTGGGTTAACCATACTTAACCAACTGGGGTGCTAGCCAGGCACCCCAAGATTTTATTTTTAAGTCCTCTCTGCACCCAACATGGGGCTTGAACTCACAACCCTGAGATCAAGAGTCACATGCTCTACCAACTGACCCAGCCAGGCACCCCCTGAATTTCTGTTAAATCCCCAAATTGTATGTCTCATAACTTCCATTTTGTTCATTTTTAACTACTGGGTTAAAATAAAATGTGGTTTCTTTGTTGTTGTTTTTTTTTTCTCTCAGGAAAGTCAGATCCCAAAGCTTATTACACCTGCAGAAAAGGGGAGGGACTTAGAGGCACGACTTCTAGAAGCTTATGTTGTCCAGTGTCAGGCTGAAGCTCAAGAAGGTATCCTACATATTGTAAGATTTTTTTTTTTTTTTTTTTTTTTTTTGGAGGAATCTGTTGGCATCTATTTTTTTTTTTTTTTTTAAATCAGAATTAGCTGTATTTGAGTCTCACATTTGAGAAATTTGTAGTGAGGAACAAGTCACACCTTCAGCATTCAACTTCATGGATACTTAGCAGGAAAAGAAAAGGCCTTGCAATTTAATGGCTCTTTTAAAAAGGATTTTGAGGTCATGCCATTTCTGACAACATCAGATTAATTCTGTAACTCCTCTTTTCCTCTCTGCCTTACTCGTTGGTTTTCCTCTTGCACTGTTTGGCCTGCTTTTCAATCTTCACCTTTCCATGACCTGGAAATAAATGAAGACTCAAGTAAAACCAGTAAAGAAAGTTTGTAGGCTTTTGGCTTTTCTTTATTTCAGGTCCCAGTGCCCTGGGAGTGTTTGTTTTCCTCTGACATGCTATCTTGTAGTAGTAAGTTTTTGTGATTAACTAGTAATTGGCTAGCGATTTAAAGAAACGGTATCAGAACCAGCAAGCTCAGTGTGTTCTGTTTATGTTTGCATTTTCTGTAACTTACTCTTCATGTTAAAATTCTTAACAAACTATTAAAATTCCAAATAGATTGTTGGGCTGTCTTTTGCTACAATAACTAATTTAGTGTGAATGCAAGTGGACTTAAGTATACATTCAGTTTGTTGTGCTTTGATTATAGTAACAATTGCTCGAGCCATTGAACTGAAACATGCTCCTGGGCTTATTGCTGCCCTGGCATATGAAACTGCCAACTTCTATCAAAAAGCTGGTGAGTTTATAAGTTTGTCGTTATATTTATCATCTTTTTTTTTTTTTTTAAGATTTATTTATTTATTTGAGAAAGATTGAGAGAGGAGAGACCAAGCACAGAGGGAGGGTAAGTGGGAGAAGCAGACTCCCTGCGGAGCAGGGAGCCTAATGCAGGTCTTGATCCCAAGACTCTGGGATCATGACCTGAGCCGAAGGCAGATTTTTAACCAATGAGCTACCCAGGTGGCCCATATTTATAGTCTTTAGATTTGCAGTTTAAACTCCTCGCCTAATAGGGAACAAGCAAAACAAAAAGGTTCTCAGATTGTTTCGTCATTTGCAAAACTGGAATAATATCTGCATTATTTTATTATTTTATTTGAAGGAATGAGAGCTGTTCACAGTTAATATGCTGCATAATTTTTAATGGAAAGGACAGTGCAGTCTTTCTTAAGTTGTATGTAATAACTATACAGGTGTTTTAGCTTTGAATTTTTGTTTTGTTTTAATAATAATCTTATAGATGCTGTCATTAAAGAAACTGAACTCCAGAAAATTAACCTGTAATTTAACTGTTAGAGGCGTGAAGTTGGGACTAGAACTTAGGTCTTCTCATTAGCCTATTATTCTTTTCATTCACTCTTTTGCTTTTTAAGATATTATTTATTCATTCATCAGAGACACACACAGAGAGAGAGGCAGAGACACAGGGAGAGAGAGAAGCAGGCTCCATGCAGGGAGCCTGATATGGGATTCGATCCTGGGACTCCAGGATCACATCCTCAGCTGAAGGCACGTGTTCAACTGCTGAGCCACCTGTAGGGTCCCTCTTTTCATCACTTATTTAGGAAATGTGAATTTGTTTCTACTTATAGGGTGGTTACTGTTTTAGTTTCTAGCTATACAAAGATCAGTAGAACAGATTCACAGTCTGGGAACACATAGCTACATTATTATAGCATAAAATAAGATGTTATTAACAGCTGTGAAATAAAAACCTAAAGGATCTAGGCATTCTAGAGGAGGCTTTCTAGGGGAAAGTAGCGTTTGAGCCTTACTCAAACACAAATAGAAGTTCTAAGTTTGCTAGGAAGCTTTACCATATGGGAAGCGTAGAACATTCTGTAGTATGTACAGAGAAAGGAAAGAATTTAGCACATTCTGGGACCTGTAACAGACGCCTCAGCTGAAACACAGGGCGAGTGATAGAAAATGTTAGGAAAGTATGCATGTATGAGATCCTGAATTGGTTTGTAAGCCTATTTAAGAAGTTTGGCTTTTGTTTGGTAGATAATTGAACCCATTAAAATATATGAAGCAAATCTGACTTGACTGGATTTGAATTTAAGGAAAGTCCCTCTTGGGACACCTGGGTGGCTCAGCGGTTGAGCGCCTGCCTTCAGCTCAGGGCGTGATCCTGGAGACCTGGGATCGAGTCCCACACCAGGCTCCCTGCATGGAGCCTGCTTCTCCCTCTGCCTGTGTCTCTGCCTCTCTCTCTTTCTGTGTCTCTCATGAATAAATAAATAAAATCTTTAAAAAAAAAAAAAAAGAGAAAGAAAGAAAGAAAGAAAGAAAGAAAAAGAAAGAAAGAAAGAAAGAAAGAAAAAGAAAGAAAGAAAGAAAGAAAGAAAGAAAGAAAGAAAAGTCCCTCTAATTGCAGAATGAGAAGTGGGTTCCTAGTGAAGGACTAGTAGACTGACTCCACTTAGCATTTAGGAAGAAGTGATTATAGTCTATGGAGGAAGTGGTGGAAGTATTGACAAAGACTGTGAAGTGAGAAGCGGGAGAAAAACAGATGAGAGAGAAGTTGGCAGGATGTGAACGTATGTCTTAGGCAAGGTTCAGTGTTGCCATGATGGGGCCGGTAAGGAGAGTGTCTGTGTTTCTGACTTGAGTGACTACGCTGTGCATTGCTATATTATATAATGTTAAAAAACAGATAGTAAAATGTATGTATTTTATGTTTATCTTGAAGTTCTATTTTTATCATTATTTTAAACATGTTACATTAACCGTCAAAAGACGGGCCGTGGTGTTTAGGCAGTCTTATTATGTAGTTAAATATAGTTAAGGGAAAATCACTTAAATCAGAGCTTTTAGAAATTGTGTAAATGCTTGAGTTTTAGACTTGAGTGGCATTCTGCTTTTAGCATCTGAACACATGATCTAAAAGTCTTCTAGTGAATCAGGGTGAAATTATATTTTGCTTTTTAAAATGTAACTTTAGATCATACTTTATCCAGTTTGGAGCCTGCTTATTCTGCTAAATGGAGAAAATATCTTCACTTGAAAATGTGTTTCTACACAGCTTATGTAAGTATTTATAATCTGAAAAACCATGTAAATTACTATCTTTCCAGGCCCTCGAGTGCTAGGTCTGTCATCTTGTCAGGCTCTTAATTGGCATTTTACAAATAACGGACAGTAATGTCTCAGTAAATGTTCAGGGACAGTGCAGCCATTGTGAGCCCAAGTGGGTGGAAAGAGATGATGTGAACTGTAGAAGGGCGAATAGCAGTGGAATTACTATTTGAGTGAAACCCACTTTTAGGCTGGAACCTTCCACGTACTTAATGAGAAGTCTCTCCTTTCATCTTACACGTTGAAGAAGGTATTTACTGATTCTCATCTTTAGACGTTCCACCCAATATGTCCCCTGGATCTGTGCAGAACCATTACTAAGCACTCTTTGAGAAGTTACCAGTCTCTTACACCCGCCAAACAAACTTACTTGTTTGTTGCTTAGAATATCACGTGAGACATAATCAAACACCTTTTTTGGATCCAGGTAGATATTTTTATTTCTTATACCTTAAAATCTGTTTTCAAGCATACAGTGTTGGACCATGTGCAATCCCTGCATTTGAGACAGATGTTTAAAGAGTGAGCATGTGTCCTACTACAGGCTGATAAGATTTCTTTTGAAAATTGTTTAGTCATTAACCTTAGAATCCTCCCTCCCCGTCCTTCTGCATTAGCACCATGATTTCCTTCCTTTATCTGCTGTGCCCAAATTGTAGAAAGATTTCATTATTCAGAATGCTTTTTGCTCTCAGCCTGTAGTTAGAAAGTTAGTTTGGCTCAGAGTTTAACATAATCCCACCTTTTATAGTTCCAGAAATTGGGGGAAGCTTACAGGTCATGACAAAATAAGAGCAGACATACAGTATGTGCCTCTAGTAAAGAAGTGTAAGGGCTAGCATTGATAACCTACAACAGTGGACAAAGGCGGTAATTCATCTGATGCGTATATAAAACAATGATAGCAGAAAGCATAATTGTGGAGAGAATGAATAAAAATTTGTTTCTTTATCAGGCTTACTGTTATCATGGTCAAACTTTGTTGGCTAGTGATAAATGTGGTGAAGCAATCAGGTCTCTCCAAGAAGCAGAAAAATGTAAGTATTCCTGCCAGAATATTAACTCCCTTTTTAAAAACAAATGTTTTATCATAAAAGGAAATAAGCAGTTAAAAGAGATTCTGGCTGAGTTCATGAAAGAGAATGGGTCCGTGTAAGGGAACTGGAGAGAAACAAAGTTTAAAAACCAAAAAACCTGTAGAAAATACCCCCTTCCCCTTAACTCTATTACTGATACTGTCATACTAAGTAAGGAGCAGAAAAGTTCTTATGATCTCTGATTTAAAGCCTTTTTAGTATAGTCAGTAATTAATTATAATCCAATGATTCTATATCCCTTTCACATGCAGTTTATGCAAAGGCAGAAGCATTGTGCAAAGAATATGGAGAAACCAAAGGACCTGGGCCAACAGTCAAACCTTCAGGACACTTATTCTTTAGGAAACTTGGAAATCTTGTGAAGAATACCCTCGAGAAATGTCAGAGAGAAAATGGATTTATGTGTGTACAGCTCGGTATTATTTTAGTAATGTTAATACAGTATATATACTTATAATGTTTAAATATTTATTATGTCAGTGATGTCACATTTTCTGTTAGTCTCTACCCCCAAAGACTTTATGTCAGATTGCATTTAACTCTAATTTTATCTTTCAATTGGTGATAAAATTCCCTTGTGTTGGACCTGACTTTATTCTACTTCTGATGATATATAAAAGCAGATTTTAAAATTTGAACTTTAGTTACTAACATACAGCTCACTTATAGTGTCTTAATTTTCTCTTTGCTTCACCTCCCTGCTGTTTCTCCACCGTATGTTATGTATGGCTTTGCTCCCTTTGCATATTCATCTCCCTCTGGTTGCAGCTGCCTGTAAATCGGGGAGATGGTTTTCTGTCAGTCTTGCGCAGTCCTATGAAGCAGCTTTCCATTGTTAAGTCAGCATTGTTCAAACTGTAGATCACCACCTGTGTAGGTTGGTAGAATCAATTTTGTCGTCCCCCCCTTTTTAAGATTTTATTTATTCATGAGAGACACAGAGCGAGAGAGAGAGAGAGAGAGGCAGAGACACAGGCAGAGGGAGAAGCAGACTTCATGCAGGGATCCCAACATGGGACTCGATCCCGGGTCCCCAGGATCACAACCTGGGCCAAAGGCGGGGCTAAACCGCTGGGCCACCCGGGCTACCCAATTTTGTCCCCCTTTTATCTTTACATTGTTGCCCATACATTCTGCACTGTCACTTAAACATACCTAGTATAACTTCTATCACTTCTCTCGGAAAGCATTCCTGAACCAACCCTGCCCCCCAGCTTTGGGGTTAATTGCATCACTTTTGTGTTCTTACAGCACGTGACATGTCATAGCTTTGGTTAGGTTGCGTTGTTGTCAACAACTTTTCGTCCACTCACGCAAACTACGTGAGGCAGGAAAATCTTGTCTGTCTTACTCATCATTAAGTTGTCTTTTCTCTTGTACAGGGCCTTGAACATAGTAGATGCTCAAGTAATTGATGAATGAATGAATTGCTGTTTAAATTGCTTTTTGCAGTTACTTTCAAAAAATTCCAACAGAAGCCCCACAGCTGGAACTCAAAGCAAATTATGGTCTCGTAGAGCCAGTACCTTTTGAATTTCCTCCTACAAGTGCACACTGGACACCAGACACACTGGCTGCATTTGATCTCACCAAAAGACCCAAGGATGACAGTGTATGAGATTGGCTTTCTTCCATTTGTTCACTAAAGTTCAAAAAGAATTTAGAATTAACAATTTGATATTTTTCTCTACTTACGTAGAAATATATGTTTGTCTAAACAGTGGTGTAATGTGTGTTGTTGAACTCTCAGAGAGAAGATCTCTAGGCCTTAATTATCTTCTGATTTTCTACATAATTGAGGTTGTTTTCAAACACATTATCTTGCCTTTCTGTAGTTTATCAGAGCTTCCTTTCAGAAGAGTGTGGGAGAAGAGGTCTAAAACAGATGGCTTATCCATGTTTATATTGCTATAGCAATACTTTGTTTTTGAGTTAGCATACCGCAGGGTATTTGAAGATTTGACCTAATTTCAACATTCCATGAAATCATTCAGGAGTAAAAGAAGACTGGTTTATTCACTTTATATCTAAGTATATCTAGGTATATGAAATCAAATAGTAGGTTAAGTGGAAAATGTGAGGCTTGACTGCCAAAAGAGGTGGGGTCTGTGAAAAAAAGGGAATGGAAATTAATTAGCAGCCATAGCTCCTTACTTGGAATTTTTAAATACAATTTCATAATATAATTTTTTAAATATAATTTCTTCCCCATTCTAAAACCATTATTACTTAAAATGACTTTTTTTATACCCCAAATTAATGCTGTAAGAGGTAGCCTGTTAACTATCATGAGGTATTTTCCGCATGCATAGATTGATCACTCAGTTTCTCCCTCCTCAGAGTAAGAGCACCATTAGCTTGATGTTTGCCTACCCATCAAGTGTCTCCTCTTCACTGAAATGTTGCTTTCTGATTATGTCTTGAATTGATAACATAGTTTCTGGAACAACTTCGTTAATCTCAGTGTTGTGTAATTTAATACAGTATCTCTTAAAAGTCTAAGGTGGAAAAGATAGAGTATTTTGTTTTCCAAATTTCTGGGTATGTTTTCCAAATCTTAGTTTATGCCCTTAACACTGTATTTCTCTTTCTCCCTAGACCAAATCCAAACCAGAAGAAACGGTGAAACCTGTGAAAGAGCCAGATATCAAACCTCAGAAGGACACAGGGTGCTCCATCTCCTAAAGTACATTGATAAAATGTGCACTTTGAATTTCTCTACTAGTGGATGAGATAAACCGTGGAAGTTCAGTTCCTATTTCTTGAAGTGTTTTGTCTGAAGCCTGTAGAATGATTTAGTACATTCAGAGGGAATCTGCCTTCAGTTTATTTGTTCTTGATTTTTAATATAGTAGAGATGTCTCATGCTTTGTTTCCAGACTCCTTTTCAATCAGGACAACATGTAAGGATTTTATTGTGCATATTAGGTTGAAGGGCATATTAGGTTGTTGGTTTTTGTCTCCGAACTCTGGGTAGAAATAAGTTTTGGTTAATGTATTACAGGCCAGAATCATGTGGTTTCAGGTATCTTTTTCTGTCTTCACACACAAAAGTTTATCATCTTTTGACACCAGAAGAATGACAGGAGTTGGTTTTTCAGAGTTTTTCCCCCCTCACCATTATGTTGTCTCACAGACTTGTTATGTTCTGAGTCCATTATCTTTTCTGGTGGGAAAATCATTTACAGTTAAGGATCAGAAAATCTTCATACCAAATTCCTTACATATGTAAGAAGCTATAATTTGTTCCAGTATCACTGTTCATAGGTATTTTGAGGCCATTTAGGAACTTACTCCAGGGGTGCCTGGCTGGTTCAGTGGGAGGGAGCATGTGACTCTTGATCGTGGGGTTCTGAGTTCAAGCGCCATGTTGGACATAGAGGTAACGTAGATAAATAAATGAATCTTAAAAAAAAAAAAAATACTCCTCTTCTGGTAGCCCTGCACTTTATTTCAGTCTCAATAAACATATAGTGATTTTTACAGCTACCTTTCCTAATGGGTTTTTTTCATTTAGAAGACAGAACTTTGTGATAGCTCTTAACACAGGATGAAAATGTTTTTGCAGAAGTGAGATACTGCATGATGTGAAGAAGAAACTTTAAACCTAAATGAGATAGGTTGTCCTGAGTTACACTGGTAACTGCATTTTGATAACAGAAGTTATGGTAAAATGCCTTCGTTACCTGACTTCAGTGTGCATTGTTTATATATGGCTTTCTAATAGATATGTATACATGTCCTATCCTAATCGTATTGCTTTAGGCCAAAGGTCATGACAAAATAAGAGCAGACATACAGTATGATCTAAAAACTGTACAATCTGAAATGATTAGTTTAGCATATACATGCATTTGGGAAATAGTGGATGCATAATACTATAACAAAAGTCACACACTTGTAGGTTTATCTTTTGATGATTCTTCTGAGTGTTATCTAATTTTTCTATCATTTCCAATCCTAACAGATTGGTTCACTTAATAGAGATAATAGTAGTATATATTGGGAGCTTACTATGTGCCAGGCCCTCTGCTAAACACATAAGTAGATAAACCAGGGATCCCTGGGTGGCGCAGCGGTTTGGCGCCTGCCTTTGGCCCAGGGCGCAATCCTGGGGACCCGGGATCGAGTCCCACGTCAGGCTCCCAGTGCATGGAGCCTGCTTCTCTCTCTGCCTGTGTCTCTGTCTCTGTCTCTCTCTCTCTCTCTCTCTCTCTCTGTGACTATCATAAATTAAAAAAAAAAAAAAAACCTGTTTAAGTAGATAAACCATTGAATCTACACAGCAGCCCTGTGACAAGTAAAATCTGCATAAAGTGCTGAAATAAACATTTCATGATGAATAAATAGGGGCGCCTGGCTGGCTGAGTTTGGTGAAGCATATGACTCTTGATCTTGGGGTCATGAGTTCAAGTGCCACGTTGTCTATAGAGATTACAAAAAAAAAATACACTTAAAAAATAGATTATGCCTAACTGAATCAATATTGTGTTCAAATAAATGATCACTTAAATCCTAGTTTTCACTCTTGAAAATACATAGAATCAGTGAGGGTTTTTTTAAAATGTATGGAAATGCTAGTTACCCCTTACTGTATAACGTATAATATTTGAAGCTGCGGATTATAAGTGGAATAATAACTGGACAGACAATTAATTTGTTTTGCTGTGTATAGAAAAATTTTAATTAAATTTCACCATATTTTGTGTGCTACTACAAAATCATTGGTTTGCTGTATGCCATTTACTGACAAAACTTTAAACGATACTTGATGCCAGCTTGTTGCTCTTGGCCTATAGGACCTATTTATCTTGGATACTAGCGTTTATTAACCTAGTTCACTAAAGTTTCACATTGACATTTTTGTGACTTATACTACCATATATGGAATGAAACCTTGTCATATGGTCAGTGCTTCTGTAAAATGCAGGAAATACTGGTATTACTTTAAATCAGTAATTGGCAACTTGCCCCTGAGCAAGTAATAGTATGTTGACTCAGCATAAGTGACACTTTGTGACTAGAATCCCCCAGTATTTGTCATATTCTTTAAAATGGTGTTGGAAATTTTGGGAAGTTAACAAATGTAAAGCAGTTGCATGAAGGCTGTAGAGGAATGTAACTTTGTGTTAACTATGCATACATTTCATACTTCGTTTGAACTGGATAATGACAGCTAACATAACTCTGCTAAAAGTGGTGTTTGTATAATGAATTATCTTTTTATTTATGAAAATAAATCTTAATTTTACTTACAGTTTCATCAGGATTTTGTTTTTTGACAAATATTTTTCTATTTATTAAACCAATAACCGTTAATACGACACAAAAGCCCCAATTCTTCACAGTAATGTTTTAAATGACAGACACGTGTATCAGTTGTTTCACACCACATAAGTTCATTAAATGTTCAGCACTCCTCAACCTACTTGGTTTCTATTTATATTTATTGGTACTTATCACTTTTGAATCTTGAAGTGTAGGATTCATTTGGCCTGTATCTACCGTACTTGTAGCATTCTCCAGTGTGACGCAGTGGTGTGTCCTGTGGGAAACGGCCAGAGAGCCCGTCCTCGTGGCTGTGCAGTGCTCTGTACACAACTTTGGACACCTGCGGTGGCATTTTCAGTATTATATAAATGTACTGAGACATAAAACCCCATTCAGCAATCTTACTTTCCAGAGTGAGCTTTAGAAAATACCATAGTCCGCCATTGTCCCAAGTTGTGATTCCAGGGTCCTGGGATTGAGCCCTGGGTCATGGTCCTTTGCACCCTGCTCACAGAGTCTGCTTCTCCCTCCCTCTCTGCCACTCCCCTTGCTGTGCTCTCTCTCAAAATCTTTAAAAAAGAAACTTACAATGTCATTTGGGTTACCATAATTTTGTGTCTAAAGACTTGATATTTGAGTAATTTGCTTAGAATCTACATTTAAATTTAATTTTTTTTTTTTTTTTTTTAAATTTTATTATTAGAGCACAAGAAGGGGGGATTGACTTGAGGCTCCATTCAAGGACTGGGATCATGACCTGATCCAAAGGCAGACACTTAACCAATGGAGCCACCCAGGTGCCCTTCCATTTTTGTTTTTAGAAACGTTTTAGTAGTAAACTAAAGTGACTAAATTAAGGGGAGTCTCCTCTGAATTATAGAACAAAAGCTCACTTAACCAAAAGGCCAGAGCTATCACTTAAATGCAATTCACTACATCTAAAGCCTTTGATGTGCTCGAGGTAGGTGTGAGTTCATTTGGCATTCTGAGTGGGCTCCCCGGAGAAAATGTTCACCGGTAGTTTGAGTTTTATTCTCTAAAAAAGTTTTTTTGTTAAGTTTTATTTAAGTGATCTCTTCTTGCAACATGGGGCTGGAACTGCCCCTGGCCCCAGCCAGGTGCCCCTTGGGCTTTATTCTCTAGAGCTTCCCAAGTAGTTTGCTTCAAGCTACTGCTCCCAGCCAACTCAGCTTCTCAGCAGGGCAGAGCCTAAGGTGGCTGGAGCTCCCGCTGGTCCCTTCCAGATTGTCGGGGCATTCCCTATATCATCTACCACTAAGTAGAAAAAGTTGAGAAATGCCCTGGTAGTGCAGGCCTGTCAGTAATGTCGCTCTGTCCACAGTGATTGGGTGCGAGGAAAGGGCTCAACACTGAAAATAAAGATACAAAGATCCTGCCGGGTGACATTCTGTCCGTAGTTCTCACGGGGAGCAGTGGTTTCCTGATACATATATTCAGGATACATATGTTCCTCAGGGGTAATGGGCTGCAGGCAGCCGGAGCTCATGGTTCTCTGCCAGGTGGGGCTTTGGTGTCTCATCGCTGCCTTCCCAGAGGCTCGGCCTTTAGACCCCCCTCCGGAAGCTGGGCCCGACCTACCCAGCGCTGCTGCTTCACTTCATTCTAACCTGGTTCATTTGAAGCCATGTTTTGATTAGTGAAAACCGAAAGAACTCCAGGAAGTTTTAGGTATGATGTCTTCCTGAAGTCAAATGCCGGGATGTAGAGCTAGTGCCTTAATTTGTCGGTATGGATGACAGTGCTGTGTTTGAGCGAAGGAGTTAAGGAAATAATGTGTAAACAGAAGGAGAAAAATATCAAAAGGCAGCCATTTCAGCATCAGATATAAAGCCAGTTACAAGTCTGTTCTCTATTTTTCCAATCGTTGACATAATGCCTGCCCCCACCTGTTCCAATGATCTAAACATATGGCTCATTTATTAAACAAATACTGAGTTCCAGCCACGTCTCAGGTACACAGGAGCAGGAGATACAGCAGGAAGCACACAGGGAAAGCCCCTCCCACTCTGGCCCAGAGGACAGGCTGGGGGGAGGGAGAGAGGGACACAAGCAAAATACAGAGTATGTTCAATGATGAGGGCGAAGGGGAAAACACAGGTAGATTGTTGAGTGGTGGTGGCGGTGGTGAAGGGAAGGGGAAGGGGCTTCCAGAGACAAGAGCTCAGAGCAGACCATCTGCACGGAAGCTCCGAAGGAAGTGAGGGGACAAAGTCCAGGGGAGGAAAGGCTAGTCCTGGGACCTGCGGGCACAAGGTCCCAGCAGGGAGAGTGTGTGCTCAGGGAACAACAGTGTGTGGAAGTGATAGGCACAACATGAGATCAGAAAGTATTGGGGGCCAGAGCTACAGCCTCAAAGGCTATTGTAAGGATGCGGGCTTCTCCCTTGGGTGCCATGTGAGCGGCCCCCCACCCCCACCCCCGGAGGGTTTTCAGCAGAGGAGTGACAGGATCTGATTTAGGATTCAACAACCCTGGCTGCCTTTTGAATATAGACCATGGAAGGCTAGTTAGGATCCAGGGCAACTATCCAGGTGAGAGATGATGGCTCAGGCCAATGTGGAGGGGTGGTAGGAGGAGTCCAGAAATATCCAGGAGCATTTCCTGACGATGTAATGAGAGGTGTAATTAGAAGAAAAGAATCAGGAATGCCTCCAAGGTTTCTGGTCTGAACAACTGGAAGAATAGAATTGCCATTTATTGAAATGGAAAGACTGCCAGCGGAAGAGATTCGAGTTTGTGTCTAGGTAGGATGTGCAGGAAGGAGAGTGCGCTGGAAGCGTGAGCGAAGATTTAGGCATGTCAGGACTGAGCTGTCTGTTAGACAACCAAGAGGTGACATTGAGTAGACAGGAGGAGCTATGAATCTGAGGTCCATGGGAAAGTCTGACCTGGAGATAACACTGTTGGTTATATGTCTGTGTGTAGATAGTACTTGAAGCCATTAGGGTCCAAAAAAGGCCGTCAATGAATAGATAAAAACAGAAGAGATCGGATCACTGAGCCTTGGGGTACTCCAATACTGAAAGGTTAGGGAGATTATATAGTCTGTTAATTATATAGTTAGGCACAGCCCTTGATAAACTGGATTTGGGGGTTTTAAGAAAAAGTAGAGGGGCTCATAAGAATTAAATGTAGGTAAAAAGCATGTTGTGGGACTACTTGGCCTTCTGAAAGGTCCCTGGCAAAACATCCATGTCTACCTACAGAGTGTGAAGTTGGTGATGCTCCCAAGAGTTTTGTAAATTAAGTAGATTCCACACTCTGGTACTTTTGCACAGCACATCCTAAAAAATCCATTAGGTGGCAGAAACACATTCACCAAATCGACTATAAGCTAGGTCTCTCACTTCCTCTTTGTTTTCTCTCTCTCCTTCTCTCTCCTCCCTCCCTCCCCTTGAGCCCCCTGAATTAAAAGATACAAAGGCCTCTTTAACTCCCAACACTGTTGTCACAAAGAACCAGTATTTTCTTCAGAGAGCCAACAGATACCGTTAATCTGCAATACAGGCAACAGGTGAGCCAGGTAGATGGGGGTTGGGGACATCACTTGGTTTGGAAATGTATGAATTGGGAGATGGTCTTCAGAGGAGTAAAGAGCAATAAACGACAGTGGGACTGTTAGGCTTTATTCTTAAACTTTTGATATTTAAGCTTTTTAAGCTCGGAGCAAGTTTGGGGGGGAAGGCTCAGAAAGTAAAAAGCAAAAAACCGGTTTGAAAAAACATGCACAAGATGTCTTGGCACTAGCTTCATGTACACCAAATTACTAAGTCTCTTCCCACTCCCTTGGGGCGCTGGTCCCCAAACCTGCCGGCTCCATGGGATCACCTGGGCAGCTTCAAACATAACTGATGCTCACATTCCATCCATAGAGATTGTGATGTAAGTGGTCTGCCCTTAGAATTTCCTAAAAGACCCTTAGACGATTCTAATCTGGACAACTTTAACCGCCACCGGGTTTGTGGAATGCACAGTATAACTGACCTTCCCACAACTCAAACATGTCCCACCCCGTAAGACACACACACTAGAACACTTCCACGTCAGCTTATTTGAGGGCTCGGTGTGGCCTCGGCCAAGTTTCATGTATTTATCATCTACTGAAAAACTTCCAGTACTTTCAGAACCAAACAATGAATAAAAGCAACAACAACAACAAAAAAAAGCAAAAGGATGAAGGTAGGTGAGTTGCTTTTTTTTTTTTTTTTTTTTTAGGTAAGTTGCTTTTAAACATGTTTTTATTTCCTTTTGATTATTATTGTAGGTTATGCTTTATCTCTCACGGTGCTGACAATTTGGTCTTAAACACCAAATTACAATGGTTGCTTTTTGCTGCTCTTTGGCATCAGACACTAAATGGTAACAACTTTTCTATTACTTGCTGAGGCTTTTTTGTGATACAGTCACTAAGTCAGGCAGGGAAGACCCTGTGTGTTGCTCAAGTCTCCTTAGAAGACCCTGTGCTGCCCTCCCCCATCCCGTCACCTCGCTGCAGATGACAAATTTAACCCTTGACGGGCCTTGTGCAACTCTCACCACCTTTGACAAGGACATAAGCTCCGCATTGTACCAATAAGATCTGGCAATGTATTCACATAGACTGAAGGGAACAGATAATTCTTTTCTATGTCCAAGGTCCTCTGATTGGACTAAGAATTAAATTTACATGAGACAGATTAACAGGAGGTGAAAAAAAAAAACCCAAAGGTTTATTACATGCACACAGAGACCCAATAATGCAATTGAGACCCAAGGAAATGACCGAGGTAGGCAGTTTTTATACTTTGTAGACAGAGAGACAATAAATCTGTGAAGAGTTGAACGGACGAACAAAACTTGCGGAGCTTCAGTTAGTAAGGAACGGAATTCTAAACAGAATTTGGGCTGGGATAGTATAAATCAGTAAAAAGGAACAAAGGTTGTTTGTACAGACTTCTTGGCTCTGCATTTTCCACCTCTGGTGATGGGGAGGTCTCTCTGCCTCCTGGTCCAGGGAGGGGAACTTTCACATAGATTTCCTGCTTGCTGGGGGACAGAGGAGGCTCTGGGCGTCCTTCTTGCACAGGCTGGCTCTTCGGTAACTTTTAATCAAAATAATCAATATGCCATGGTGGCCCATCTTGGGGCAGCCTGCCCTTGGTCCTTACAACACATACGTGTATGAACATTCACATATACATAAACGTGTATTTCTGGTCTCAATTGTTGCTGAAGGGAGGTTGGCCACTGTCTAGTTGCCATTCCTTTGTGAGCAATCTGCCTTCTCTATTGTAAACTTGAAGCTTTCCTGTAATTCCCATGATCTAGGTTTGATTTCATTATTATTTACCCCTAGTAGTTTTCTTCATGTTTTCTATATTTGAGGATTTATGTCTTTCTTCAAATATTGAAAATTCATAGCCATTATCTCCTCAAACATTATGTCCCCTATTCTATCCACTTCTGAACTCCCCAATCAAGTCGTATTGAACTTTCTCACCCAGTCTTCATCTCCAAACTTTTCTTTCCTGTAAATGGAATATATATACCTCTTTATGCTGGGTTATGAGAGATTTTGTCACTGTTCAGTCTACATCCCAGGTTGACTATATATTCCGTTCCTAGAATTTCTGATCAGTTCTTTTCCAAATCAACCTTTTTCTCTTGGGTATTATGTTTTGCTTCCTTTATCTCTTTGAATATATGAGCCATATTCATTGTCAAGCTTTGTGTCATTCTATTATTCCTAACTCTTGGGTGAGGACTCTCCCAATTTTTTCGTCCGCTTACCCTTCCTCTAGATGGTTGGTTTCTTCCTGTGATTTGTAAGTTTTTCATAATGCGTCCTCAGCAAGTGTTTTTAGTGGTGATCCAGTGTACCCTGTCTGGCTGATGTTGCCCTCCAGGGTGACTTTGTGCTTGTTTCCAACAAGTTCTGTGGGTTATGCTGCCTTTAGGTCCTGCAGCCTCACTTCGGGTCCTCATAGCACAGGTGGACTATGAATTTGGCTACAGCCAGCATTTGGTATTGGCCTGGTCTTCCAATATTTTTCACAGGACTCATTCTACCCATGTTGCCAGAAGATGACAAATTACTTTGCCACTTTTGTAAAGCAATAGGCAGTTTTTCTAGTCCATATTTTATTTTATTTTTAAAAGATTTTATTTATTTATGAAAGAGAGAGAGAAAGGCAGAGATACAGGCAGAAGGAGAAGTAGGCTCCATGCAGGGAGCCCGATGTGGGACTCATCCCGGGACCCCAGGATCATGCCCTGAGCCGAAGGCAGGCGCCAAACCACTGAGCCACCTAGGTGCCCCTAGCCCATATTTTATAGATCAAATTGTACTTTATTATCTTAGCTTTATGCAGGTGTTTCACGTTGGCTCCTCACATTCACAGGATCTGTGATTTGGGCTCTCCTAACTCTCTGCACACATATGAAAGCTCCAGCCCCCCCCCCCCCACCACCACCCCGCTCCCTTGGGATGCCTGGGTGGCTCAGCAGTTAAGCATCTGCCTTTGGCTCAGGTTGTGATACCGAGTCAGGAATCAAGTCCTGCATCAGGCTCCCTGTGGGGAGCCTACTTCTCCCTCTGCCTGTGTTTCTGCCTCTCTCTGTGTGTCTCTCATGAATAAACAAATAAAATCTTTAAAAAGGGGATCCCTGGGTGGCGCAGCGGTTTGGCGCCTGCCTTTGGCCCAGGGCGCGATCCTGGAGACTCGGGATCGAATCCCACGTCGGGCTCCCGGTGCATGGAGCCTGCTTCTCCCTCTGCCTATGTCTCTTCCTCTCTCTCTCTCTCTCTATGTGACTATCATAAAAAAAAAAATCTTTAAAAAATATATAAAACTTTAGCCCCCATGACTATACATAGCTCAGAAACCCTCAGGAATCACGTTGGCTTTAGCTCACCCTTAGGATTTTGAGTTTCCCTTCTTTTGCTGACACCTAGGCTTCTTTCTTTCCAGTCTCTCTTATTGCCTTAGCACTGCTTGATTTTATATTTTTGTTTGCGTAATTTTGTGTATTTGGAACAAGATGAAGTCTTTCACATTGGCTCAGTCTACCATATTTGCTGATATCATCTTAAAATATATTAAGTACTAATTAAGACAATAGTGTGCTTACCACATTAAAATAGTGCCTAACATATACACTATTATGTGATAGGTACTTAAAAATAGCTAGCTTTACTAGACACTTGCTATTTGCTAAGAATTCTTCTAATTCCATGGTGTGTCTTTATTCATCGAATTCTCATTTTATAAGGTTGGTACTATATTCAAACACACACTCAATCTGTATTATCCTTATTTTATAGATAAGGAAACCAAAGCACAGAGATAATAAGTAATAGGATATTAAGTGTAGGCAGTCCAGCTCCAAAACTTGTCAGCTTTATTGAGATATGAACCACTATTGAGTGTGGAATTTGATTTGACAAATGTAGATAGTTGAATAACCACTGCTACAATCATAACATCTGTTAACACATTTCTATCACCCCAAAATTTCCCTTTTGTCCCTTTGTAATGGTCTCTTCCCTCATCTTCTCTTCCCTACCAAACCACTCATCTCTTTTCTACAACCATAATTTTGCCTTTTCTAAAATGCTATTTAAATGTAATCATTTAATACACAGCACGTCTAGCTTCTTTCCCTTAGCATAATGCTTTTGGGATTCATTCACAGTGTTGCAAAATTAGTATCCAATACTTTTAATCACGGAGTAGTATTCCATTGAACAGATGGATCACGTTTTGTTTATTCATTGATGGACATTTGGATTGTTTTCAGTTTTTACAAATAAGGCTGCTGTCAATATTCACATACAAATCTTCAGGGGGATATACGTTTTCATTTCTTTTAGGTAAATATCAAGTTATGTGTGATATTGTGATTTATAATAAATATGTATTGTGGTCTTCCCACTTCTAACACAAGGCTTCTAAAACCCTTGAAATTTCCTAAGTGTGGAGAGAGACAAAATGTCTCTTGATACTTTAATGAGGACTTTTTGACCAGGGCTGGTTGCCAGGGGGGAACCAACACGTGATTAGAAGGTTGGGACTTTCAGTTGGCTGAGGCTGAATTTATTGTCAGTGCTCAGTGGCCAATGATTTAGTCAATCATACCTAAGTAATGAAGCCTCCATAAAAACCTAAATAAATAAATAAATAAATAAAACCAAAACAAATAAACAAAAAACCCCAATAAGTAACAGGGTGGGAGAGCTTCCAGGTTGGTGAACATGTGGAGCTTCGTTGAGAGTGTTGTGCTCAAGAAAGGCAGGAAGCTCTGTACCCTTTCCCCATACCTTGCCCTGTGTACTTCTTCTATCTGGCTCCTCCTAAATTATATCCTTTATAATAAACTGGTAATCTAGAGCAAATGGGTTTCCTGAGTTCTGTGAACTGCTCTAGCAAGTTAATCTAACTCAAGGAGGAGAATGTGGGAACCTCTGATTTATAGACAGTAGGTCAGAAATACAAATAACAACCTGGGCTTGTGATTGGCCTCTGAGTTAGGGGAAGAGGGACAGTCCTGTGGAATATGATGCAACCTGTGGGTGGGTAGTGCCAGAATTGAGCTGATTTTTAAGACATCCAGTTGGTGTCCTGACACTTTAAGAATTGCTTGTTGATAGGGGAAATCCCCCCACAGCTTGGAGTTGGGTCCCAGAACCAGAAGAGCATGGAATCACAAAATTATATGGTAGGAATATGTTTAACTTTTAAGAAACTGCCACACTGTTTTCCAAAGTGGCTGTGTACCATTTTGCATCCCCACTACCAACTTATGAGAGTTCTAATTGATCCACTTATTCCTCAACACTTGGTATTATTAGTACTTTTAATTTTAGCCTCCTAGGGAGTATGTTATATCTCATTATTATTTCAATTTGCATGATTAATGATATTAAGCATCTTTTCCTAAGTTTAGTTGGCACCTGTAAATTTTTGATAAAGTGTCTACTCAAATTCTTTGCTCACATTTCAATTGAGTTGTCTTTTACTTATTGAATTGTAATAGTTCTTTACATATTCTGAAAATAAGTCCTTTACTAGGTATATTGACAATTTTTTTCTTCTCTGTGTAAAGCCTGCACTCTTAGTCACTGCATATATTGCCCCTCACTGTTTATTGAAATAATTGGGAAATTTCCACAGGTTAATGGCCTCTTCCTAATAGAGTTTGTTGGTTTTATCATTAATAAGGGGTAAGGGAACCGTGTTGAAATTTTTGTTTGGAGATTCGAGGTTCACATTTTCACTACTAATTGATTTTTTTTTTTTCATTTTGGTGCAGAAATGAACAGTCCTTGTTGGATTTGAAGAACTGATGAGGTCATGCTATGATTCTGAATTGTCTAGCTTTACCATCCATTGAAAATAACTAGATACCTCTCAGCTTTATAAACTTCTCCTAAGGTACCCTGTTTCCAATTCACTACGTGTCTTATTTCCTTATGGAAAAAGACAATTTCCAGAAGTCAGAATTAGAGAAGAGTGGATCTTCCAAAAGAACTACTCCCAAAAGAATTATCCATTTCGTTGATGGAGATGTCATGGAAGAATATAGCACAGAGGAGGAGGAAGATGAAGAGAAAGAGGAACAGGAAACAAAGTCAACACTTGATCCTGTAAGCATAGGGTATTGATACTAGTGAACATGGGGGCTGAATGAATGAGTGGTTAAGACAGGCAAGGTTTGTAGAAAATAAAATTTTAAGCCAATTCTTTGATCCCATTGGGTTGTTTTCTAGATCCATTTATAGTAAACTGATAATTTTTATAACCTTACATTTCTCCTCTTTGAGAAAGAAAATGGAATATAAATATAAATATATAAATATAAAGCATTTTAAGACCTCTACATGAAACACTCTGTATCACCACTCTTGTTATCAACTAGTCTAACTTGATTTCTCTCTCTTTTTCTCTTTTTTTTTTTCCAGTCTACACTTTCATGGGGGCCCTACCTATGGTTTTGGGCAGAGCAAATAGCAAGCACCTCATTTTCTAGTAAGTACTGCCAAGGTTATTTACTTATTTATTTTGTCCAAAATACTCAAAGATAGACTTACAGACCCTCAGAGTTAGTTGGGGCTTCCAATAGTTTAATCTACTCCACAGCATCTTGGAGAAAGGGGATGACCTGGTCCCTTCTTAATCTATGCTTGAAGATTCCCAAAGGCATAGAACCTCATACCTTCAGGCAGACCTTTCCAGCTCTTTCTGACTCTTTTTAGTAAACACTACCTTACATTTTGTCTTCTTTTAAAGTTGTTCCTATTGATCTTAGTTGTCTTTCTTAAGACCATATAAAACAAGTCTAGATTTCCCCTTTCATAGGACAGAGTTTCAAATATTTGAAGATAATAGCCTCTCACCATCCCCCCTTGACTCTTCACCTGAATAAACTTCCAAGTTTTTTCTTTAACTGTTGTTGTGTGACACAGTTCCAAGTCCCTTCATCATAATCACTCTATTATGAACAACAACTTTATTGATGCTTCCCAGGGACATAGCGAATGGCCTAAGTGGCTGGCTATTTATAACACATGAAATACTAAATTTTATTTTGCTCGATGTACACCAATTTTCTTTAAAACATGATTGGCGGCATCTAATTACTGATTCTCTTCTAACTTGCATGATTATATGTACAACAGGGAGGAAATGACTTTAAAAATTTAAGAAATTATGAAGTATAGCTCTAGCTCTGAGGAATTGATCTTCATTCATTCATTAAGTAAACATTTATTGAGTGTCAATGTGTGTTTGGCACCATGTTGGTCCCTGGGACACAAAGACAAATGACAGTCTTTGCTTTCAAGGGACTCAATATTCAATGGATATTATAGGCTAGGAAGCATGCCTATAATTACAATTTGTTGCCACAACTGCCAGGGTAGAAGGAGCATAGGGACTACTGATGGGGTGACTCAATAATGCTGACATATGGAGGCAATACCTTCAGAGTGCTATGAAAGTATGGCTAAGGTCAGCTTGGGGACTGATTGTAAAAGTCACTGGGGGTGGAGGAGAGGAGGAAGGCCTTTAAATTACAGTAAAAAAGTGATGATGGGGTGATTTAGTCAGATGGTAGGAGCCTTAAAAGAGCAAGTGCTTTCACTTTAGGAAAGAGGGTTAGGAATTTGGAAGTTACTTTGGGAATCCAGTGAGATACCAATCTTACCTCAACCATAACACACTGACAGAAAAAATACATCTGCCAGAGAGCTCTGTGCTTTATTTTGGTCAAGACTAATTAAAGAGGTGAAATGTTTTGGAGGTAGAAAGCCTTAGGAGATTAGGTCAGGTGAAAGTAGCAAAACCCAATGCAGTTAATATGAGAATGAGAAGAACAGGTACTGCAGTGATTTCCATGTTGGGCTTTGACTTAAAATGGCAAAGTCAGGATGCAAGGGGAATCAAGCTGCCTTCCAGGTTCCAAGCAGAACTGTAGCATTCAAGTGCATCTGCGTGGGGGCTTCCAGCTATTAGTGGAAGCATAAATATGCCAGCACTCAGCACCCTGGTCTCCACACAGAAACTTTGGAGAGAGCTAACCCCCAGATGAAGCTGTAATTAATGTTTCCAATTTAAAATTCTAGTCGGTCATGAACAAGAAAACTTCCTAAGATTTATTCTAATATTTTAGAAACTTCTCTTATATCCATTTACCAGGCATGGTGGCAAATGAGCAGATTAAAGAGCTAGATATTTTTGAAAAGATAAACCCATTAAAAATGGGGAGCACCATTCTGATGTGCTATATGAGTAATACACCAAGAGGAACAAGCGGTCATGGGGATCAGAAAATCGTGTTATGGGATGGGGGTGGAGTGTCAGATATCCTATAGTTTTAAAGGATAACATTTCTAGGAGATACTTCAGGAAACCACTATTAATGCTAAACCTTTATCCCTAACTTTTACAACCAAAGCATCTATTCTGATTGCCCAGGACCAATGCTGTACCTGGTAGTAAGTATTTTGAAAATCTCTCCTGACATAACCAATATGGAAGGGACAGTTTAGAAGTAATCCCATGTGAAGATAGAAGATTTAACAATTCCTTTTGAGTCCTAGAACTTTTTGAGAGTTTGGAGCAATTGCAATATTTTGTCAGCCTTGAAGGTAAGTGTAGTAATGGGTCACCTGCAGGCATGTTTAAACTCTTGTCCCCTCAACTGACACTAAGGTTTACTTTTTACTTCAGCTTACCAAAAGTGCTTGTTCTTTCCTTTAGCATGTGAATTCCTCGGTGGAAGATTTGCTACCTTCTTTGGCCTTAATCAACCCAAATATCAGTATGTGTTAAACGAATACTATAGGACACAAAGTAAGGTATGTGACATCCTGATGGAGGATACCAAGACCCCTGATGTGGGAAGATTGGTTGCTTCCACTTCAATATAAGTTATTTTCCCACCGGGTAATCATGTACAATTTCACCCCAGGACACTTCTGATTTGCCTTTTCTGTGTAAAGTCAGAATGTCATCAGATGGGGTATAGAAGTTGGTTGAACATGAAGCCTGAGATTGCCTAGATAAAGAAGCTTCTCACAGGGGTGACTCTGCAAGAGGAGTTCAGAGGTATTTAGTTTACAATTAAACTTTGCTATATTTCTCTCCATACCAGGAAAGTGACAAGGAAAGTGAAGGGGATGGATCAAAGGCCCAGCCAGCCAAGATTCCTAATGAAAGGTGTCATCTGGAAGCTAGGGGCCAAGAGTATGGAACTAGACAACAGGACATCATAGAGGGTGTTCCTCAGTGGAGCGCCTCCTCCAGGGAGGGCCTGGCAGCAGATTTCAGCTCATAATGGCCAGCAGGACTATAGTTCCTGTGGATGTCTGTTCCACTGCTATTGGTGACCATGACCAAAGCACCACAGGTAGTGCTCCTGAGCTGATCTGTGATTTATTCAGCAAGCAATAATGAGAATTATGGATGCGTTCTCAATTTTATAAGCCCCCCAAGTCAACTCCCACCCCCCCTTCCGCCCAGCAGTGATGCAAGTCTTGCTAGTCAGTTATGAACTCTTATTATTGATGTTTGCACAGAAATGCAAATGCCCTACGGAATTTGGATCTGGCAGTTTTGGACTGAAACTCTTCATCATGGGGCTAGGGTACAGAAAAGAAGCTCTCTTCCCGAAGATACTTCGGGCATTGTGAAGACTAAATAAGTCTCCTTTCAGCGTTTGATGTAAGGTGTGTGCTTCCCCAAAGCCACCCTGGCTTAGTTGGGGCTTGCTTTACAATAAGCAAACATTGCTAGTAACTTTGTACATCAAAGTCTTTGAGGATTGGGTGCATTTTCCCCACACACAATTAAAAAAAAAAAATCTAGGCTCTAGAAAAAGTATTTGAAAAAACAGATGATTTTATTTATTTGTCAGCAAAATTTTAAAACCTGGGAAGATCACACATGGAAATCATAGCTAGATATCACAAATTGTGCTGGCCAGAGGTCGCTGGGATATAATAGAAAAACACAGGATTTGCAGTAATAAGACCTGAGGTCAAGTCTCAATTTTATCTTATACTAGTTGTGTGATTTTATCTCACTAGTTGTGTGAGCCTTAGTCCCCTTCTTTGTAAAATAGGGGTGGCATATATTTATTCCTCAAGGGTTATTGTTAAACAAAATGATATAAATGTGAAAACACTTTTAAAACTGTAAATATTCAATGTTAACGCTTCCTTAATGGCTGTTATAGACTGTTACCTTGAAAGTCTCCAAAAAACTATGCCTTCTGGAATTCATGCCATGGTACGGTCCCATTTACATTGACCCTGGGCTTGGCCCCATGACTTGTTTCAGCCAATGAGACAGTAGCAAAGGTGATGCAAGTGGAGGCTTGATGAGCACCTGCAGATGGAAACCTGTCATCTTAGAAACTTCACCTTGTGGGCACCTGGGTGGCTCAGTCAGTTAGGCATCTGCCTTCTGCTCAGGTTATGATCCTAATGTCCTGGGATGGAGTCTCACATTGGGCTCCCTGCTCAGCGGGGAGTCTGCTTCCCCCTCTGCCCTCGTCCCTGCTTGTGCTCTGTCTCTCTTTCTCTCTCAGATAAATAAATAAAATATTAAAAAGAAAAAGAACTCCACCTTGTAATGGGCTTGACTTCTCAATAATGAAAGGCCACATGGAAAGAAATTCCCAAGGATGAAAGACTCTCGTGCATTCCAGTCCCAGCCAAGCTCCTCACCAAATGCAGCCACATAAAGGACCTCTTTATCCTACGTGGAGCAGATGAACCCTGCAGCTGAGTCCAGTCAACCCACAGAATCACGAGAAATAATAAATCATTATTGTTTTGGAGTGGTTTGCTATGTAGGAATATGCAGCTGAAATAATAGCTCTAAGAGAAGGGGAACTTGGAATTGATCTGATATAAAATCTAGAAGAAGGCCTGGAGAATAAGGCATTGTTGGTTGAATATATGAGAATAAGACAGGTTTTGTGGCATAATAGGACAACTCTAAGACCTCAGTGGTTTGAAACAACAACACTTTGTTTCCTTCTCATGAGAAGTCCACTGTCAGTTCAGGTGGCTTCCCAGAGTGTTGGCGCAGTGGTACCTGCATCTCTGATCCTACGATTCCTCCAGACTGTGATGCATTCAGGGCTGCTGAAGCAGAAGTGGAGTGGGCAGTTAAGCACTCGCAATCAGCGTCTCCACTAAGAATAAAACATGTCACTTTTGATTATGTTTCTTCCACCACAGCAAATCACATGGACACAATTAACTTCAAGGGGTGTGAGCCTCCTAAGACAGCTGAGAAGGGGAAACACTTTCTTCCAGCAGCAGTACGGGATAAATGACAGACTCAAGCATCGATATGGTATTGATTTCATCTCAGCTCTGTCGCCCCTTTGTAACCCGATGGCCCTGTGCAAGTGACTCAACTTCACAATGTTCTGATGTATAAAGCAGATTTGATACAGGCAGCAAATTCAATTTGGACTAGCTTATGCAACAAAAAAAGAATTTTTTGGAGGGGTATTGAGGTATCTTATGCACCCCAAGGGCGCATAAATTTCAGTACATCTAGAACAAATCTAATAAACACATACATGAGCAACACTCTCTCCATTTCTCATCTTTCTTTCCTGTGAGGAAGAAAGATCACTCCATAGCTCTTTTATTTTTTTATTTATTTATCTTTTACAGTTAATCTTTAACTAATTTTTTTATTTATGATAGTCACACAGAGAGAGAGAGAGAGAGAAGCAGGCTCCATGCACCGGGAGCCCGACATGGGATTCGATCCCGGGTCTCCAGGATCGCGCCCTGGGCCAAAGGCAGGAGCCAAACCGCTGTGCCACCCAGGGATCCCGTCTTTTATTTTTTTTTAATTTTTTAAATTTTATTTTGTTTAAAAGATTTTATTTATTTATTCATGAGAATACACAGAGAGGAGAGAGAGAGAGGCAGAGACACAGGCAGAGGGAGAAGCAGGCTCCATGCAGGGAGCCCGACGTGGGACTCGATCCCGGGTCCCCAGGATCACGCCCTGAGAGAGAAAGAGAGAGAGAGAACATGAAAGCAGTGGGAGGAGCAGAGGGAGAGGGAGATAATCTCCAGCAGACTGTGCTTAGCACAGAGCCCAACGAGGGGCCTAATCCCATGACTCTGAGATCACCACCTGAGCTGAAACCAAGAGTTGGACACCCAATAGAATAAGCTCCTGAGGTGCCCTAGCTCTTTTATTTTGTAATCTTTATTGAGATATAACTTATCTATAATATTGTATTAGTCTTAGGTGTACAACCTAATGATTAATATTTGCTTGTATTATAAAATGATCACTACAATTAGTCTAGTTAACTAACATCCACCACACAGAAGAATTTTTTCTTGGGATGAGAACTTTTAAGATCTACTCTTTTAGCAACTTTCAAATATACAACGTTATTAACCATAGTTATCATGCTGCATCATTACATCATCATGATTTATTTATTTTATAACTGGAAGTCGGTACCTTTTGACCACCTTCACTCATTTCACCCCCTCATCATCCTCCACCTCTGGCAAACACCAATCTGTTCACTCTACCTACGAGTTTGGATTTTTGTTGTTGCTGTGTGTTTTTATTGGTCAGTTTTTAGATTTCACATGTAAGTGGGATCATGTGGTACTTGTCTTTCTTCATCTGACATATTTCGCTTAGCATAAAAATGCCCTCAAGGTCCATCCATATTGTTACAAATAACAAAATTTCCTTTTTTTCATGGCTACAAAATATTTCACTGTGCAAATATATATGTGTATGTGTGTGTCTCTGTGTGTACCCTGTTTCCTTTATCCATTCATGCATCGAGGGTACTTCCATGTTTTGGCTATTGTAAATAGTGCTGCAATAAACATGGTGCGTATATGTTTTTGATTAGTGTCTTCATCTTCTTTGGATAAATGCCCAGAAATGGAATTGCTGAATCATGTAGTGGTTCTACTTTTCAATTTTTGAGGAACCTCCATACTGTTTTCCATAGTAGCTGCACCAACGTACATTGCCACCAAGAATGCACAAATGTTTCTTTTTCTCCACATCCCCTCCAACTTTTGCTCTTTCTTGTCTGATACTAGACACTCTAACAGGAGTGAGGTAATACCCCATTGTGGTTTCAATTTTCATTTCCCTGATGATTAGTGATATTATGCGGTTTTTCATATATCTGTCGGCCATCTGTTTGTCTTCTTTGGAAAAATATCTATTCAGATGCTCTTTCCACTTTTTAAAATTTGATTTTTTGGGAGGGCTATTGAGTTGTAGGAATTCTTTATATATCTTGGACATTAACTCCTTATAAGATACACTATTTGCAAATATTTTCTCCCATTTACGGGGTTGTCTTTTCATTTTGTTGATAGTTTCCTTTGTTGGGTAGAAGCTTTTCAGGTTTAAGTAGTCCCACTTGTTTGCATTTGCTTTTGTTGTTTTTGCTTTTGGTGTCAAATCCATAACATTTTATAACTCACCTGTTCAAGTCACTGCCCCTCTGTCCCAATTCCAAGCATACAGGACATAGAATCTGATCAGGCCTTTTGGCTCAGGTGACCATCCCTCATCTGATCAGTTGTGACCAGGGAAGTGGAGTCATGTAGCAACAACATGAATATAGGATCTACTTCTGAGTGAGCAAGATTCTCAAGAGAGGAAGATTAAGGTGAAGTAGGCAGACACACCCCACGACCATTCTAAGGATAAAATGTGAAAACTGAGGAAAGGCATATGGTTCTAATTAGGTACTTGAACCTTAATATCAGTTGTAATTATTAATACTGATGACAATTGTGGGTTGAAGGAATCTGAGTGGTTTATCCCCATTAAGGAGTCAATCTTAGTTCTTTATCTGACAGGCCCTGTTAGTCTGATTTCAAGATAAAGTAAATCTGAGGTTTTGATGTAGCAGGAAAAAGTGGCTAAGCCTACCAGTTAAGCATTGGTTATTTGTGCCTCAGGTGTCAGATCACACTAAAACTCTGTCCCTGCTTTATTTGCTAAGTTGCTTCAAAACAGACCGTATGATGGATGCTTTTTTATTTTTCTACTTTTCTTAAAAATTAACTGTACCCTGGAATATATCTACTCAGTGTTGATTCTAGAGAACAAGGCAAACCAAAGTGTGATGATATTAGCAGGAGTGAATTTTACCTAGCAAATACTATACTCTCAATCTGTTTTTCTTCTCCCCTGAAAGAATGGAGGTGGCCTACCCTTAAGGTCAGTGACCATATGCAAATCAATCAAATCTTGAGCTAAATATCCTAAAGAAAACAAATGGAAACCAATACCCAGATCTTATCAGGCTATGGCTGCGAGAGAAGTACACATTTTCTTTAATGTTAATTCCTTCTTTTAATATTAATTGTGCATCTTCCACATACCAGTTACTGTTTCAGGTGCTATCAACCAAAGAGACAAAAATCTTGACGTTCCTCTTGGCCTTAAGTTCCAGATAGCTAAATTATCAGGACACCCAGGCTTTGTGGGCCAGACTCGCAAATGGTCCCAATAACCTTCATCTTCTGGCCCTCACATCCTATGTAGCCTTTCCCACATTGAACAAGGGACATCTATGTGACCAATAGAATATGTCAGAAGCCATGGTGTGATACTTCTGAGATAAGAGAGACAATGGCTACTGTTTTGGTCTCCTTAAATCACTTACTTTGGGGAGAACCAGCTGCTACATTGTGAGTACATTCGTGTAGCCTATGGACAGGTCCATTTGGTAAACCCTGAAGTCTCCAACAAACAGCTGGTGAGGAACAGCGGAAATCTAATAGGCCTCAATTTTCCTGAGAGCCAACCACAGTGTCTCTACTCCTCTGAACTAGGTCCTGGTAGCTACCGGGTCACAGACTGGCTGGCCTACCCCCTTGCTCAGACAACTGCCAAGACCTACATGCACAGCTCCCCATCCTGAACCAGGACGCCAGGAGTACAGGCCTTTTGGGCAGTCAGGGCTCCCAGGTGTCTCTCTCATGGAAGGTAACCCCAAACTCAGCCCTGGCAAGACTTTCAACCTCAGAACCTGGCAAGTTCCCCTCAGATATGCCTTCAAGGGAAATAGGCACCATTAGTTAGGTTAAGGCTTGGAATTATTTAGATGTTTTGGGTCTCCCAAGAGCCTGAGCCATTGATCCTGCTGCTTAGGACAAATGCTGAACCGTTCCAAATCTCTGGAAACCACTGCCTAGCATCTAGCTTGCACATACACAGCACACACCCCTTCAGCAGACCCTGGGCAGCCAGGCCCTCCAAGCCTCTGATGCCATGGCTGGGCTAACCACCTGGATCTTCTCCTGGGATGCCTCTATAAAATAATATAGTACTGAGGCTACAAAGGTGTGAAAGTCAATGCCCTTTTAAAAGTGCTGCTAAGGGATGCTTGGGTGGCTCAGCTGTTAAGCACCTGCCCCTGGCCAGGGCATAATCTGCAGTCTCAGGATCGAGTCCCTGCCTCCCTGCCTGAAGCCTGCTTCTCCCTCTGCCTACGTCTCTGCCTTTCTCTCTCTGTGTCTTTCATGAATAAATAAATAAAATCTTAAAAAAAAATAAAAGTGCTGCTAATAGGGACCAAGGTTAGCACTAAACAAAAAGAGCTCCCAGGTGTCTCATTCAAGGACAACTCAGGCCCTCCAAAAAAGGCTTCAGAATTCTCTCCATATCTGGCTTTAGAGAGAACAGGAGCCTTTGTGTAGTGTGAGCTTGGATATTGGCAGATGTGTGCTTATTCCCAAGAGCTCACAACTGTGACTCTGCTCTTAAACTGGGTCCTAGCCCAGAAGCAGGGCACTGAATGGCTCTTCTTACCCCTTGCTCCAGAGCTGTGCTGGGACACCAAACACAAATTTCTCTCTCCCACCAGGCCCCCTGAGCAGGGGCCTCTCCAGCAACCAGTGCTCCTTGCTATCTCTTATCAGAGGATACCCCAACCAGTCAGCTTGGCCCCACCCTGGCAAGGCAGTCCAGTGTCCTCCAGCTCTGCTGTCAGTGGAAATGGGCATATTTGTGTAAGATAAGGCTTGGAATTAAGTAGATGCTAGGTACTCCAAATAGCCTGTTCCTTGGCCTGGCCTCTCCCTACATCTGCTCTGTTCTCTGTCCCTGGCTATCCTGATGCACGCATGAGCAATCTGCACTTTATCTGCTGACTTTGGGCTGAACTGGGCTCTGCAAGCCCAAGGAGCTCTGAGAGGACCCTCAACCATCTGTATGGCTTCAGGGCAGAGGGAGCCCAAGATGGGAAAATCTTTTCTTTCTTTTCTTTTCTTTTCTTTTCTTTTCTTTTCTTTTCTTTTCTTTTCTTTTCTTTTCTTTTCTTTTCTTTTCTTTTCTTTCTTTTCTTTCTTTTTTCTTTTCTTTCTTTCTTTCCTTTTCTTTTCTTTTCTTTTCTTCTTTTCTTTTCTTTTTTCTCTTTTCCTTTCCTTTCCTTCCTTCCTTCCTTCCTTCCTTCCTTCCTTCCTTCCTTCCTTCCTTCCTTCTTTCCTTTCTTTTTTTTTCTTTGACGATTTTTAATTTACTTTGAGAGAGGACGAGAGAGCTAGCGAGCAAGTGAGTGTGTGCGTGGTGGTGGGGAGGGCAGAGGGAGAGGGAGAGAGAGAATCTCAAGCAGACTCCAAGCTATGTGCAGAGCTCAAGGCAGGGCTTGATCCCAGGACACTGAGATCACTACCTAAGGCAAATCAAGAGTCCCACACTCAACCGACTGGGACACCCAGGTGCCCTGATGGGAAAATATTTCTGAAGTGGCAGATTAATATGGCAACAGTCAGCCTCCATTTGGACGGGCTGCCCAATGGGTTTCCAGGGTTCTCCAGCAATCAAGGCTCCCAGGTGTCTCTAATTGGAGGATGTCCCAACCATCCTTGTGACTCACCTGGCAGGGCCGCCGTGTTTTCCCCAGCTCTTCCCTCCAGGGGGAATATACACACTTGTGTAGGTGACAGCTTAGAATTAGGCAGATGCCTCCTATCCGTGACAGCTGGCTCCAGCGACTGGCCTCTCCAGGAACCTGCCACCTTCCAGGTGTCTGGCTTCCCAGAGGTGAGCAGTTGGCACATGTGCAGTACCTGCCCTGCCACTCTGCAGAGGGCAGCTGGCCTGGACCACCTGCACAGCCCCCTGGGCAGAGAGATCCCACCCCTGAAAGCACCTTAATACTGGCAACTGTCAGTCTGCCTTTGGACTGGCTGCCTGATGGGGTCCAGGGCTTGTCCAGCAATCACAGCTCCCCGATGTCTCTTACTGGAGAGTATCCTTGTGTAGTCCAGGCCCTACCACTGTTTGGTGACTTGGATCTCAGAGAAAGAACTCCTGCAAAGATCCCGACCCTTGTTGAGGAGAACAGAAGTGGCGAAACAGGAAAAGATGAAAAACGAACCCTGTAGGGGAGCCTGGATGGCTCAGTAGATTAACAACAGAGTCTTGATTTCTAGTCGGGTCATGATCTGGGAGGAGGGGGAGTTGTTGGATCAAGCCAGCCTATGGCTCCATGGCAGGGGGAGTCTGCTTGAGATTCTTTCTCTCCCTCTGCCCCTCCCCACTGTGCTCTCTCTCTCTAAAATAATAAATTTTTATTTAAAAAGACAACAGGCTTGTAAACATGCTAATTTTATCATTTTGGAATGGCTACATAGCCTAGGGCATCTTTTAGTCAACAGATATATATTTACCTATATTTAAATTTTTATTTAAATACACTTTAGTTTTTTGGAGGACTTTTAGGTTCATAGAAAAATTGATCAGAAGGTACAAAGATTTCCCACATACTTCCTGCCCCTACACATGCACAGCCTCCCCCATTACCACCCCCTCAACCAGAGTGGTACTTTTTTACAATTGATGCACCTGCATCAGCACATCATTATTCAAAGGCCACAGTTGGTGTTAAGATTCACTTTTGTTTTACATTCTATGGGTTTGGATAAACTTATAAGGATCCCCACCATTACAGTATCACACAGAATAGTTTTATTGCCCTAAAAATCCTCTGTGCTCCTCCTATTCACCCCTTTTGCTTCACTAACCTCTGACAACCACTGATGTTTTTACTGTCTCCATAGTTGTATCTTTTCTGAAAGTCATGTAGTTGGAATCACATAATAAGAAGGCTTTCAGATGAACTCCTTTCACTTACTAATAAGAACTTAAGTTTCCTCTATGCATTTTCATGGCTTCATAGATCATTTCTTTTTAGTGCCGAATAATATTACATTGTCTAGATTATTTATTTATTTATTTATTTATTTATTTATTTATTTATTTATTTATCCTTCCTAAGGATGTTTTGATTGTTTTCAAGTTTTAGACTCTCTATTCGGCACTCTAAAGGCCATGAGTCTTGAAAATGATCATCTTTATATAATGACACCATTATTCCATGAGCAAATTGAGACCATAATAAATGCTCATTTAATTAAAACATAATAACTACAGGTTTTGCTTATGAGCAAGTCTTTCTGCTCATTCAATATCTGAATTCCTTGAGCTAAACCTCAGGATAGATTCTCTTACACCAAATTCTTCTTTATCATGGGGAGCCTGGGTGGTTTAGTGGTTGAGCATCTGCCTTTAGCTCGGGTTGTGATCCTGGAGTCCGGGATTGAGTCCCACATCAGGCTCCCTGCAGGTAGCCTGCTTCTCCCTCTGCCTATGTCTCTGCCTCTCTCTCTCTCTCTCTCTCTGTGTGTGTCCCTCATGAATAAATCAAAATCTAAAATTAAAAAAACACAACTCCCCCAAATTCTTCTTTAATAGAAGGTGCTCACAGTTACAGATATCCATATTTCATATAGTTTCTCCTAAATAAGTGTCTTTTATATTTGGACTAAAATTTTTTTTAGTATGTTTTTATCTATCCCATTAGATCAGAAGACTGCAAGGGCTATGGTTTTAGGTGTTCTCTATTTTTAAACATCTTGAAAGAGCCTTAGAGCAGTAAACTTACCTGTATGCATACCATTTATTTAATGAATATATCATTATTGGTTGATTCTGAAACTAGTGTTTGCCAGTGTCCTTGAATCTCAGAAGAAAAGCTACTGTGGACTTAAGAAAACTTCCTTTATCTGTGTTGTAGAAATAGTTAGAAGCCTGTTGAGTCTGGACAAACTACATCTTCGCTTGCAGTAGATTTGTGAAGTAGGAGTGACTTCAGAAGAATTTATCTGAGGCAACCAGGCTTAAATCCTCTGACTATACACAATGCATACCACAGTTAAAAATGTTTTTTATTCTGCAATCATACAAAATTTTGTCTTATTATTTGTTTCCTTAAGCACAGCCCTGCTTATCCTTGCTTTAGACGGGATGATACAATATGGGATTTCATAGGCATTTCAATTGCAGCTATGCTTAGACTTCTAATTCTAATGTCTGGATCCTGACGATTATGCTTTTATTGTGATTTCCTCATGGCTGGGACCTTTTCACCAGTATAGACTGTGTTTGGTGAACCATTAGAGGTTGTGGTCCTACTGAGCAGCTGAGAAACAGAGGAAAACATTCTAAGTGGTTGATTAACTTGTATTCCAGAAACAGAAATGTCTGATTTTAAAAGTGTTTGAGAACACTATGAATCATCTTCAGTAAAAGTGGCATGACACAATGATTTGTTAATCAGATTAAGTGGAGCTGTACGTTGTATGCATAATAACAGGCTACATATTTAGTTGTAGCTGGCTTTGTTTTTATACTACGTATTTTGTCAATCCAAATGCACCCTGTAGAGCAGAAAACTGACCCTAAACAGCTTCCCTTAACTTCAAAATGTGCTTATTTACATACTTTATAACCAGAAATATCTTTTATATCGATAAACCATGAGCTCATTGAAAAATTAAAACAATACAGAAATACATAGAGTGGGGAATAAAATCAAATTCTTGCTTAAAATCCACATGTAAGTGGTTTATAAAAATAGGATTGTAATGTTATGTCATTTCTGCTCAACAATATAGTATGAATCTCTTTCTTTATCCAATTTGTTTTTTGACTAGGCAATGGACATACATGGTAGACAGTTTAGAAGGTATAGAAAGGTATAAGACACCTGGTTCTCCTCTCTGGAGACAACTACTATTACCAATATTTTGGGTAATGACAATTCATACATAACTTTATGTTTTCCCTTTGTTCTTTCACAAATGTTAACATACTCTACACACTGCACATTTGCTCTGTCACTTGCTTTCACTTCTTTCACAGGTGAGGGGGTTGTATTACCCTAGGACTAATGAGGCCAACTTCCAAGAGAAGCTCAACTTGGGACTTAAAACTGGATGATTCATTAAAGCTTTGATATTCAGTTGGTCTGGAAATGTTATGAGTGAATCTGATGAGCGAATCTATTTGTTAAGGGCTGAGAGTGACCAGAAAAACTTTGAGATTTGTCTGAGATTTCATTCAAGTTCCAGTTGACGGGATAGATTTAAAGGGACAGCGGTGCAGAGCAACAGCTGCTTCCAAGCTTTAACTCTCACAAACAATGCCCAGATGACTATCCTTTTAGGCAACAATTTCACACACGTGTCTCTGTAGGTAATGCCCTAGGAATAGATTACTGGATTGATGGACATTTTTGGAACAGATTTGCCCCAATTCTTTATTTAAAGTCATACTATGTTATCTTAGTACCAACAAGACTCAGGATGTCCATGTTCTATGTCCTTGCTAGCAAGGGCATTACTGAAATTTTTGTCTTGAAAAAAGTACACATATATTAGCTCAATACATTTTCATAATTAAACACACCCATTAAAACAAAACCCAGATCAAGAAACAATATTGCCCTTACCGCATGTCCTTCTTTAACACCTACCTAAATCAATTATTACTTTGGTGGTTGGCAACTGATGACTCTGACTTATTTCACTTAGCATAATACACTCTAGCTCCATCCATTGCATTGCAAATGGCAAGATTTTATTCTTTTTGATGGCTGACTAATATTCCATTATATATAGAGAGAGACCACATCTTCTTTATCCATTCATCAGTGGATGGACATTCAGGCTCTTTTCATAGTTTCGCTACTGTTGACAATGCTGCTATAAATATTGGGGTGCATGTACCCCCTCAAATCTGTATTTTTGTATCCTTTGGGTAAATAGTAGTGCAATTGCTGGATTGTAAGATAGTTCAATTTTTAACTTTTTGAGGAACCTTCATACTGTTTTCCAGAGTGGCTGCATCAGCTTGCATTCCCACCTTTCTCTGCATCCTCGCCAACATCGGTTGTTTACTTTGATGTTAATTTTAGCCATTCTGACAGGTGTGAAGTGGTATCTCATTGTGGTTTTGATTGTATTTCCCTGATGATGGGTGATGTTGAACATTTTTTTTTATATGTCTGTTAGTGATCTGGATGTCTTCTTTGGGAACATGTCTATTCATGTCTTCTGCCCATTCCTTAACTGGATTATTTGGGGATTTTTGGGTGTTGAGTTTGATATGTTCTATTTAGATTTCAGATACTAACTCTGTTGGGTACATCATTTGCAAATATCGCCTCCCATTCTGTAGGTTGCCTTTCAGTTTTGTTGATTGTTTCCTTATCTGAGTAGAAGCTTTTTAAATTTTTAAATTTTTTTCAAATATTTTATTTATTTATTCATGAGAGACACAGAGAGAGGCAGAGAGAGAAGGCTCCCTGCAGGGATCCTGATGCAGGGCTTGATCCCAGGACCCTGGGATTATGACCTGAGCCAAAGGCAGATTCTCAACCACTAAGCCACCAAGTGTCTCTCTCTCTCTTTTAAGATTTATTTATTTATTTATTTATTTATTTATTTATTTATTTATATTTATTTGATAGAGAGCACAAGCAGGGGGAGCAGCAGAGGGAGAGGGAGAAGCACGCTCCTCGCTGAGCAGGAGCCCAATGTGGGGCTCGACTCTGGGACACGGGGATCATGACCTGACCCGAAGGACACTTAACCTACTGAGCCACTCAGGGTCCCATGAGTGGAAGCTTTTTATCTTGATGAAGTCCCAATAGTTCATTTTTGCTTTTGTTTCCCTTGCTTCTGGTGATGTGTCTAGTAAGAAGTTGCTATATGGGCCACTTCGTCTTAAATATGACTCCTTTAAACAACTGGAGTTTGATTTCACATTTTAACCCAACATAAGGGAGGGTTTTTGTTTTGTTTTGTTTTGTTTTACTGTAATGTTTTAATTCATTTACCTTAATTTATATAAATCTGTTTCTTCTGTCATCTTGTTGTGTTTTCTTTTTCCTGTGTTATAAAATTTTAAAAAAGTATTTCCTTCCTTTTACTTTATATGCTTTTTGTTTTTGCTTTTTTTGCAGGGGTGGGGGGGTGTCCAAGAAGTTGTCAATCTTCATTAGCGGCCACCTTGATGTGTTTCTGAAATATTTTCAACCTGCATTTTTCTAGAGTCAAGAGTGAAATTGGACTTTGAAATCCTTCCTTTTTTTTGTAACCTTTATACTGTCAATTACCTCACTGTTAGTTACCTCCCATAGGGAGAGCCAGGACTTGGCAAGAGAGGAAAGGCCAGAAGCAAGAGTGGAAACTGCTTGGACAGTATGCACCATTTTGAGCCATTTGGGCCATTTTGAGCCATTTTGCTTTGCCTGTAGTTGTCACAGCAGCAGATCTGCTGGCTTCCTGCTGTATTGAGATGAATGCTTGGAATAGGTTGCCTTTTACTTCACTGAAGTCCTAATACCAGCATGATCGTATGTCTGTACTATTATCACAGACTCTATGTCCATGATCTTTTGTGGGGGTATTTTTGCTTTGAGAGGAAAGGAAAAAGCAGCAATGGCCTAAAAATCAAGTCTAATCCACTAACATGACCTGGAGACTTGCATTAGGCAGGGGGGACCTTACAGTTAGTAAAGAAACTATAAATGAGGCATTTTTATGTTGCTGTGGACACCTAAATGGCTACAGATATAAGAGTCCTGCTAAGAAAAATGAATCTTTTCTCTCAAATCATCCTCCCATAATGGAATGTGGCTAGACTTCAAAGATCCCACAGATTTTGTGAGCTCTCCCAGAAAATTTTAAGGGGATTTTGTAGTTTGGCTCCTAATACATCAACTTTTAATCATTTGATACGGGACTAATGAATGCTTTGATCGTGTTTACACTGGCCATCTATTAGATGTTGATTTTCTTTTTGATGGTTTTTATTAATTATTAAAGGTACATATTATTAATAGTGTTCCAGTAGACATTTAGTTTATCACAGCTCTCGCCAAGAGTAATGAGCATAGACATCTGGAATGGTTTAATGAGACCTGCTAGGTGCTACGGAATAAACTTCCAGAGATCTGTGCTCATACAGAGTTCCTCAATTTTGAATCGTTATTATAAAAATAGAATCACAAGCTCATTTGCCCTAGATTGTAAATGTCTTGAGAGCAGTGGCCATTATCTATCTCATTCATCTTCGTGCCCCAGGGCCGAGGATGGTGTCTGGAATATTGTAAACCCGTAATCACAAATATTGAAAAAATTCCATGCTCTAAACTTGAACATACTCTAGCATTTTCTGATTGTCTTTTAATGCCAGCTTTTCTAAAATGACAAAAAGCTAGAAGGAAGGCCACTGAGATTTAACTGACGTTAATTACATTCAGCAGGTTTTAAGCTCAAATTTATTTTTAGCTTATTTTTGCAAGGGCCCAGGAACTAATTATCTCGGATATTTATCTCTAGATTTAAGTCCTACCTTTGTAGTTAGCAAACTGTGCTACAGAAAGACGTCCTATCTGCTTGTGAAATCTGTTTCTCTTAATTACTTCTTTGTCAGCTACCCCTTGAGCTATTAAATATTATGTTACTCCGTCAAAACTGTTGAGCTGTCTTTGTGAAGCTCATGGGATTATGATTGTATACATTTATAGACAGAGGATTACCTCTGCAGGAGAAAGAAAATGACAAGGTACGAGATTAGGTTAACTTCACAAGGGAAAAATGCAAACAGTTGTCAGCAGTGAAAAGAAATATTCTTAAAAAAAAAGAAATATTCTTGTCACTTTATAAAAATACCTAGATCATGGCCTTATTTTGGAGCAACTGTGTAGCCTTCCTACCTGTCAAAGGGGTATTCAGTATTCACTAATTATACATGGCAGAGAGAGCATTTTAAAGGATGTGTCCCAAATTTAACTTTACTCAGTGGGGTTCACCCTGTTTCATCTGCTTAGTGATCATAATCCTGCTTCTTCTAAAACCCTTATGGTTGGAATTTTTTTTTTCACTCACCAAGTAAATGTTCATAGCACATGCTATGTGCTACTTACTTTTCTGGATGGTAGGGCTAAAAAAGAGGAAAAAAGACATGGTCTCTGTCCTTTACTAACAGCAGCAACCACCTGGGGGGATGCTCCTGACCCTCTGGCTTTGCAGATCTGGTGCACAGGGCTCTGAAGTCCTCCCACACGATTACCTCCCAGTCCAGAAGGGGAAGGCCCATATGGGATCCAGCACTGCCCTTCTGGGCTGGTGGCACCTGGAATTACCAGGTGCTGAGTCAGCCAGGCCCTGGGTGGGGAGACCGGGCTCCAGTCCTGGTTCATCAGTCTCTAGCTCCTGACTTCAGTTTGTTCTCTCTCTGTCTCTCTCTTTCTCATGCACACACAACAATGGAACTAAGACTAGCTGATAAAAAATTAATTGGCTTTCCTTGGAAATTACGTGACTTATTTGCTTATATAAAGTCCACATAATCACGGTGTCTCTAGCAAGCATTTTGCTGGAAGTGTCCACATGGATGTTTGCTTTGCCTCAGCTCACCCCTTCGGTCCTGCCATCAGTCTGGGTATTCATTCGGGCTTCTTGAGAGATCTGCCTGGCACTGAACCTAACACGATGGAAGAAGCAGAAGTTCCTGATCCAGGGAATGAGTTTATAACATTCCGTCGTCTCAGAAAATTCTGGGTCGGCCCTGTCTTGTCCCCGTTTTTGTCCATAGGCGTTGCTGCTACTCATCTGCTCTATAGGTTTGTCTTGGAGAGCACTGGGTGTTATGCTATATGTTGGCAAATTGAACTCCAATAAAAAATAAATAAAAAAATAAAAAAAAGAAAGATCACACGAGACGGCATAATAGGGCGAGTTTCATAATCTTAATTTTGCAAATACAGCTGCAAAAGGGACTTGGTTACCTTGGAAAACTGCCCCTGTGACTCACAATTATGCCACCAGGTGGAAGCGGTGTGCCTGTTTTAGCAATAAAAACAAGTTTCCAGGGCAGCCCGGGTGGCCTGATCCTGGGGACTTGGGGTCGAGTCCCACGTTGGGCTCCCTGCGTGGAGCCTGCTTCTCCCTCTGCCTGTGTCTCTGCCTCTCTCTCTCTCTCTCTCTCTGTGTCTCATGAATAAATAAATAAAATCTTTAAAAACAAAAACAAGTTTCCAGAAAGATTCCAACGATGCCTTTTCTACCCACCTGCTGCTCCCTGTTTTTCTCTCTCCAGCTCTCTTTCCGATTTGGAACAAATTCTTCAGTTTCACATTTCACAGACTTCCCCATTCTGGGAAAAGAAGGGAGAAAGCTTTTATACAAATTACCTGACGATGACCATGCATATTCGGCACACCTACGGAAATATTTATTACTCTGGTTTATATTATTTATACATTTGTTTTCAACTTTGCAAAGGTTTGTATGTTTAGTTGAACTGAGGCTGTCCTCACCTGAAAAGATATCAGATGGGTGTGTTTAATAAAGTTTTGCACTTTTTTTTTTTTTTTTTTTTTGGTGGTGGAGGGGTTGGGGAGAGTGAACAGAATAAAACTTTACTACAAAGCTAACATCTAAAATAACTGGAAGGGAATTTTGAAGGTCACCCAAGCAAGTGGGCACATGAGGCAACCATGGAGATGGGCCAGGGGCTATACGTAAGGGCCAAGGGATAAGTATAGGTGGGAACCGACACGGCGAGTGGAGAGGTTGGGGTGACGGCCCAGTGAGTTGGCCCACTTAAAGAGATGAGCAGAAAGTATCTGTCTTATTTTAGGCTTTCCAACCCTGGTACAGCAGAGCCCTGGCTTCCCTGAAAAGCCATGATTCATTAAGGAAGGATGCTGTGGCCAGGCTCCCACGACTCTTCTTTCAGCTCATACCCTGCCCCTTGTACTAGGTCGTAGTGTGGATTAGGTTCCCGTGGGAATTCAGTACTTCTTGTGCCATGTGTCTAGTTCACCTTCTCAAGTTTTTGAGACTGGGATTTGATGAGTAGTAAAGGGTGTGTCAGGGAGTGGATGGAACACTGGACCACCTGAGGACAGAGGGTAGAAGTAGAACGTCCTGGGGTTAGGAAGGCTCCAGCTGTGTGTTATCTTCAGTGAGGGATGTGTCTGTTTAAGGAGGGGAGCCAGGGCAGCCCGGGTGGCTCAGCGGTTGAGCACCTGCCTTCGGCCCAGGGCGTGATCCTGGAGTCCCAGGATCGAGTCCCACGTCGGGCTCCCTGCATGGAGCCTGCTTCTCCCTCTGCTTGTGTCTCTCCCTCCCTCTCTCTCTCTCTCTGTCTCTCAAGAATAAATGGATAAAATCTTAAAAAAGGGGGGGGCAGATGATGTGTCTTACTCAGATGCTTTTTCTAGTGCTAAGAAGAATAGACCTGGAATCACTTCGTGTGTATTGAACTGGCTCATAGAGTAATACTGTCTCTAGGCGATAATCGATCACGGAGGTGATGGTGGTGCTTATGGGTGTGAAGCAACAGCAGAGGAACCCACAGGTGCTATAAAGGAGTCTTCTGGATGATGTGCAGTAACTGGCTAGGAGCAAACCGGTCCACATGATAGCGATGTTTGGATGTACCATCAACATCTTTCCCAGCCTTTAGACTTTTTAGTTATCTAAAGTTTTCCTTATCTACCATCTCATAGATAATTAATTTCTGATCAGGATTTTTTTTTTATAAATTCCAATATGTTGAAACAAACCAAAGTCCCCCAACTGTCAGGTTCCTGGAATAAATTATAGAAGTTTACAAGAAAGCAGGTATGGTATGTTTCAATTTTTGCTGCAAAATTGTTTGGGTGTTTACACGTATCCAGAAGACACCCAAGTTGCTCACCGTAGTTGGCTCCTTGCCCTCATTCAAGTCTCTGTTGAAAGGTTCTCCCTCGAGGGTCCTTCCTTGATCATTCTATTTGAAAAGCAGCACCTCACCACCCCCCACCCCTGGTCACTTTGCATTCCTTTCCCTCACTTTATTTTTCTTTCTGGTCTTTCCCCTCCTTGGCATTATATTTTTCTGTCTGTTTAGTATCTGTGACCCCCTAGGCTATATAGCTCCATGAGGGCAGGAACTTTGGCTTTCTTGTCCCTTGTTGGATCCCTAATGCTTAGGACAGTGCCTGGAGCTCAATAAATGTTTGTTGTGCTGATGAATGAATAGACGGGGAATGAAATTGCATAAGTGGAGAACACTGCTAGCACAGTGCTTCTTGGGGGTGCAGAGTAGGTGCAGGCTTCAACTGGTTTTGTCTGCTAATTAAACAGAATGCCTTAACCAACTAAGGGAAGGATTTTCTGAGAATATAAGGACCTAGTCACGCTTTGAATTAGATCCAGCTGGGGTATTAAGCTATGAGCCACCCACTTAAATTCCAATCAGCTGGGGAAACGGGGGGCCTGTGATGCCCTGGTGTCATTGCTTGACTGTGAAGCTGCCTTGTGGCAGATGGTGCAAGGCAGCTGGTATCCCCACCTCCTGCATCCCTAGAGTCACCAATTTTCTAAGGATTTCCTTTAAGTCCTTGGAAACAGAGAGTGCAGCTGTGATTCAAATCACAAGATCTACTTGGGGTGTTCCTGGTTCTTAATCCCTCCTAACTGTGGTGCCTTAGGCCAGGCAACTGCATGTACCTGTTTCATTATCTCAAACATGAAGGGATGTTCAGGCTTCTGGGCACCTAAAGGACATGATATAGACTGTAATTAGTTCATGTTTCAAATTGTTTCATATTTATACGTATCATTATTTTGAAACAAACTCCTTCGAAGATTTTGGGAAAACCACATGTCAAAAGTACTAAGCTTATAATCTGACTTCTTACTTCTTCTCCTTGGGCATGGCCTACCAACGGGAGATACTTGGGCAGAAGTGTGTGTTGAGCTTCCACTGGGTACAGTTCCCTGTTGGAGGGTGTCGGAGGAGAAGGAGAGGGTATTTCAGAGGTTATTTCATGTCCTATGAAAGAATCCACTAATTATGAGGGGGTCTCCCTGGAGTGGACTGAGCCATTCTCAGCAATGCATACTTCTGACTGTATATTTGGTTAGGGCTTCCTAGTGGAGTCTGATAGGTTATTCATCCTGAAAAGACAGATCCCAGAGTCCATATGGAGGATGGAGTGCCTGGGGTCGCCTCTTCACCCTACAGTGCCTAAAATGTCTAGAGGAACCACGGGTAGCAGAATATCCCGTAGCCTGTCCCAGGACTCACACGCTGCTGCTGCCAGGCCCAGAGCCCTTTGGAATGGAAAAGGCATGTATGGACCTTGATCCATGTCTTCATGCATAATAAAAATTCTATTTTTGGTCAGTTTACAAAATTTTGGTTTTTTTACTTTCATACAACATCAGGGAGGCAGCATCTGGGTGGCTTCAGTCAGCTGAGCATCTGTCTTTGGCTCAGGTCATGGTCCCAGGGTCCTGGGATCAAGTCCTATATTGGGCTCCCTGCTTAGTGGGAAGCCTGCTTCTCCCTCTCCCTCTGGCTGCTGTTCCCCCTGCTTGTGCTCGTTCTCTCTCTCTCTCTCTCTGTCAAATGAATAAATAAAATCTTTAAAAAAAATTTTTAAAAATAGTTAAAAAGAACAACATCAAGGAAACAAACTTTTTTTTTTTTTTTTTTTAAAGATTTTACTTATTTATTCATGACACAGAGAGAGGCAGAGACACAGGCAGAGGAAGAAGCAGGCTCCATGCAGGGAGCCCAATGTGGGACTCAATCCTGGGACTCTGGGATCACACCCTGAGCCAAAGGCAGACTGTCAACCACTAAGCCACCTAGGCATCCCAACAAAATTAACATTTTTAACAGGCATATTCAGGGTGCTGAAGCACTATCGCTATTCAGGAGGCACTTGGTTTCAGAAAACTATGTGGTCACTCCTCTGAGTGCAGGTTTGGAGAGTTTAAGGAAGTTTAAAAGTATTTTCTTTGAGGATTTGTCACGTTGGCTTGGATAAGCTTTCAGGCATATTACATGAGGCTGAGGGGCTTCTGTTGCCCTGCTGTCTCTGCTTCGTGCACAGTATTTCTCAAAATCAAGATCTAACTTCCATTTCTGACCTCCTTGGTAGAATAGGAATGAATCAGAAAGAGCATAGTAATCTTAACAGCACCTAATGCAAGGTGTTGTGCTAAGATGTGTCACACATGCTTTACTCATTTCATCCTCCTGACTCCCCTGTGGGGTGGGGACTGGCATCCATGTGTCACAGAGGAGGACATGGAAACTCGGTGGGTTGAGGCAACTTGCCGGATCTCACATGTAATAAGGGGAAATACTGGGATTTGAACCCATCAGTTTGGCTTTGGAGTGTGAGGCTTTCAGCCACTATGTAGGTGGAGACGCCTCCCACTGCTTCTGTTTTTGGGGAATTGAGACAGGGCAGCTGAAAACTACTTAGGATATATCAACTACTGTACAGACTTTTGCTATAACTTATTTAAACATAAAAACATTCCTTTTTTAGATGAATAAAATTATCAAAAAAGTGCACAAAAGAAAGAAATTATGAAAACACGAGGGATCCTGATGACCAACCACATGGCACAATGGAATTTATCTTGTCAAAGTTACATTTAAATACTTCTTATTTATGAGTGAGAAGCATTATCTTTTATTGAAAATGTCTTTAAACCAGGGGAAGGGGATCCCTGGGTGGCACAGCGGTTTGGCGCCTGCCTTTGGCCCAGGGCGCGATTCTGGAGACCCGGGATTGAATCCCACGTCGGGCTCCCGGTGCATGGAGCCTGCTTCTCCCTCTGCCTATGTCTCTGCCTCTCTCTCTCTCTCTCTGTGATTATCATAAATAAATAAAAATTAAAAAAAAAACCAGGGGAAGTTGTGTGTACAAACCAGGGGTGCTGAGGCCTCTGCCTTTTTTTTTTTTCCTTTTTTTAACTGAAGTATGATGGACATATAACATTATGGTATTTTCAGGTGTGCATTTTGATGATTTGATTTTTGCATATGTTGCGAGATGATCCCAATAAGCCTTGTTAACATCCATCACCACACATTGTTACAGTCTTTTTGTGGTGAGAATTTTAAAGGTTTACCCTCTTAGCAAATTTCAAATATACAACAGTAGTAACAGTAGTCACCATGTCATTACATCCCCAGGACTTATTTGTCTTGTGACTAAAAGTTTGTACCTTTGACCCGCTTCACCCATGGCATTTATTTTTCTTTAAGATTTTATTTATTTATTCCATGAGAGACACACAGAGAGAGGCAGAGATACAGGCAGAGGGAGAAGCAAGATTCCTGTGGGGAGCCCAATGCAGAACGCGATCGCAGCCCTTACTCCCCACTGGCCATTCAGACTCAGATGCCTGGAAGCTGTCTATCCAGCCACAACTTTGTGGTGCTTTTTCGAAGCAGCTAAAGTAGTATATCCTAGCCTTCTTTTTCGAATGAATTCATAAACAGCAATTCTCAGAAAATAGTGGACTTGAACTAGAGGTGGTGGGGTGGAGAGGAATTGTGAAGTGTCTGGAATGAGGAGGTATCCTGAGAAGTGTTGTGCCCATAAATAAACCTCTGCCAGTAGGACAAAAATAGGAAGTATTGGACTTATAGTTTTCCATGTACTTTACAGATTCAGCCAATCAAAGAATCAGGTGTTGGAAGTAGGACAAAGGGTAACAAAGTGGAACTGAAATCAATGAACGGTGACCCCAAACTGGGTAATGAACTGGAAGCTGAACAAATCAACCAGCCCTAAACTTCTGCTCAGAAAAGACCTCACACCACCCAAAAAGAAAGAGTTGAACCTAGGTCAGAACAATAATGGGGGATTAATCTGGAACAGCACAAGTGTCAAGTATGGGTGACTCGCTGAAATAATGAATAGGTATGTCACAAAAGAATATGTATGGTACAACTCCATTTTTGCAAAAGAAATAATGTAGAGATTCTCAATGAACTCTGACGTGATATCAATTGGAAACACAAATGAGCTTGCCAACTTTGAAGATCACCATGGTGTTGGAGAGGTCATTGAGGGGTTGTGATCGCCAGCTGACCTGTGAGCTGGTTCTGGGCAATCAGAGGCTCCTCACCCTCTCCCCTGTCCTTGGGTCACGACTGCCCTTTGCCTTGCCCACTCCCAGAGGCTGCTCCAAGGACACAGCCTTGAGTTAGCAATGTGGTGTTGAGAGTATCTGGCCAGTATACCCGACTAACCCCAGTTAAGGCCTCTCTATAAACGTTTAAGATTTGGTGGGTGGGTGTGGGGAGGTCATCCAAGATTAGCCTCATATGTAAATTCCCTTGCTTATTAAAACTGCCACCTACCATCCTGGAGGGGCTGCATGTTTCTTGGGTCTCTCCCTGCCCTCCGAACATAGGGGCCAGTTTCAGATTACACCTGGAATGCTCCCAAGGAGCTTGAGAACCAACACTTGGTTTCATATGAAACTTTTTTTTTTTTAAAAAAACACTAAACAATACTGAATCAGGATCACAAATGGATTGGGTATACAGAAGTGTGGCTGAAATAATAGTGAACACTTAGTAACACAGGTACCCTTCTGATTACTCATGGCAGGTACCATTTTGAACATCTTCAGTGTATTAGCTTATTTAGACCGAGATATTATCACCTTCAATGTACAGATGAGAAAACCAAACATGGTGAGGGCAGATAACATGGCTAAGGTCACAGAGCCAGGAAATGGCCAAGCTGGGATTTGAACTTCGGCTCTCTGGCACCAGAACATGACTTCTTAGAAACTAAACTATACTGCTTCTTGCAGAAATAAACAATTTGAAAATTCCAGAGAATTAGATGACAAATATACAGAAATGTGAAATAAGGGGAATGCCCCAATCTCCAGAAGTCTCCAAGAGAGCCTCTTAAATAGATCAAACATTTTAAATATACTTAGATTCTGCTACTGCTTGAGTAGGTGTAGTCACAGATTTACCAGAGAATCTGCCAACTGAATGGGAGAATGTTGAGACAATTAACTAATTCAGGAAAAAATTGCCTCAGACTTACAGCGTTATACCGTAACCTCTTTCTCTTTATTTTTTAACAAAGTTATAAGGTTGCTATAAACTCAAATCATCTCAAAATTTGCTATGAACTCAAATCATTCAAAATTTCTGTTCAGAAGTTAAATGAAAATCATTAATATTTATTAGAGAAAGAAGCTAATCTTGGGCAGCTGTTATAATTTTGAGTTTTTAGAATATTTTCTAAAACTATTTAGAAGTTTTTATTTTCTTTTCCATAGAGAAGTTCAGAAAAGGTGTTTAGGGTGATGTGAACTTCCAATTGCAGATATGTGGAAGTGTGACTTCTGAAAAATACTCATTAATAAATGAATATATATCTAATAAGCTTATATAAATGCAATATATACTAATTATATGGAAATGACTAGGACTTAGGCTGCTAAGTCCCTGTTGAATTTTCTCGTATGAGGTTAACCATACTAAAGTCACACACACACACAAACCCCCAAACAGCTCTACTATTCTTTTTTTTTTCCAGCTCTACTACTCTGAAGTAATTTCTGCCCTATTTCCTTAAGTCATGACTTAGCAAGTTTTGTGTATGTGCTGGTTGGTTGGATAAGGAATCAAACTAACTCTTTGGAATTTTTGCCTAGGCTAAAATGAACGGAAGTGAAAAGGAAAAGCAGAGGAGCTTTTACTAGAAAGGTTAAAGAAAAAGCAAAAAGGGGGGCTCCGTAGAAATGGTAGTGTGACAATAAATGTACTAAGGATGGAGGTAGGAGACAAGCCCCAGACCTAGTCACAGCTATTCTTAGGATACTAGGATACAGGTGACAATCTTGCCCCTAAATGGGCTAACAAGTTAGGGTCTTGACTAGTGAGGTATTTGTACTATGGTCCAGCCTAGTGCAAATAGCCTTCTCATGCTTCATAAGGAATTGATCATGGCATTCCATCTCATCTTCATATCTTGCCATTATTTTGAGGTAACATAATATCTTGGTTGCCACTGTCTCAGTGAGGTTGAGACTCAGTGATAGAAATCCTGTGGTCTTGTCCTGGACTCACAGATTTCCAATGGAAACGTTCTAGCCAAAAGGAAAAGCAAAGTTTCATGGAACCATGGACTTAATAAATTGAGTGTTTAGGAAGAATGAATAGAACGTTTTTTGTTTTTGTTTTTTTTCACCTAGGAATCCTTAAGGGCAATTGAGATATTATATGGAATTTAGTTGGTAAACTGTATCTCTCCTGTTACTAAGGATGGGATACTAGTAGATTTCCTAGATAAATCACCTTAGGATCTCATGTTTCTACATCAAGAATCTTGATGATGATTCCCATTTAATAGTGAAGAGTCTTCCATTTTTGTTCATTTCTCCTGAGAGACTATTAAGGTGCTGGAAGCCAGGGAGAGGTTGTAGGATCTCACTTAGTGTTCTTATACTTTTTCATTTGGGATTTTTTTTCTAACCAATAAATTATCATTTCTTCTACCTTCTTTGGTATTGTAACAGTTGTCCTGATTTCACACGTGATTATAGACTCTCATCATGGTAATAAACCTTGTTAGTGAAAGATGAGGAACCAGATCACAATGAATGGGCTCCTGAGAATAGAGATCCTATTGCAGTTAGCCTAAAGGTGCCATGAAGGATATTGTTTTTATAACACAGTATCCTCATTGAAAGGACTCCCCCATAAAAACTGCCTCATTGTAATACTGAGTATATTTTTTGTTCTTAACAATCTGTTTTATTTCATAAGCTCTATGATTTGCCTATCTACATTTTCCTTTTTGGTTTGATTAATAAAAGTTAAATTTGTGGCCCAACTGTGGCACATAGATAAATCGCTGGAGAGAATATGTTTTTCTGTAATTTTTTTTTGAATTCTCAAACTTAAAAAGAGCTGAAGGAATAGTATAATGAACACTTGTATACCTTTCACCTAGCTTCACTGGTTGTTAATATTTTGTCCCTTTCACTTTCTCTGTTATGCACATGTACACACACACAGGCATACTTTTGGCTGAATCTTTTGAAAATATTGTAGATATCATGATACATTACTCTTACTTCTGCATAAATCTACTAAAAATAAGAATATATATATATCTAAATTTGTATGTACTATTTATAGTATATAAACTTCATTTATTGGGACACCTGGGTGGCTCAGTGGTTGAGCGTGGCTCAGGGCATGATCCTGGAGTCCAGAGATTGAGTCCCGCATTGGGCTCCCCACAGGGAGACTGCTTCTCCCTCTGCCTGTGTCTCTGCCTCTCTCTGTCTTTTGTGAGTCAATAAATAAAATCTTTTTAAAAAATAAACTTCTTTATCACCTAACAATTTTCTGAATACATTTCCATGTACATAGAGGCTCTCAGAATATTTGTTAAATGAATTAATGGATTTTAATGGCTGCAGACATTTCCACTATATAATTTATTATTGTACATTTTAGATTTTTCTGGAATTTCCCTATTATAAATGAGGAAACAATTTCTTACTTTTTCAAAAGATTTTCCAACTATAAAAAGTTGTACTATTCCTTTCCCCTTTCAGGCAATCGGATCTTCATCAATCATTCCTATTACTGACGCTTATGAGTACACAAACCAACCATCTCTCTGGGGCAGTGCCTGGGACACAGAACCTTCTCAGTAGGTAGTAGCCTATGTTATAGTAACTAGTTGGAAAATTCCATGTCTGTATTAAATTTGAATTCAACAAATATCTTTTATTTTATTATTTTATTATTTTTATAAATTTATTTTTTATTGGTATTCAATTTGCCAACATATAGAATAACACCCAGTGCTCATCCCATCAAGTGCTCCCCTCAGGGTCTGTCACCCAGTCACCCCCACCCCCCGCCCTCCTCCCCTTCCACCACCCCTAGTTCGTTTCCCAGAGTTAGGAGTCTCTCATGTTCTGTCTCCCTTTCTGATATTTCCCACATATTTTTTCTCCTTTCCCCTTTATTCCCTTTCACTATTTTTTATATTCCCCAAATGAATGAGACCATATAATGTTTGTCTTTCTCTGATTGACTTATTTCACTCAGCATCATACCCTCCGGTTCCATCCACGTCGAAGCAAATGGTGGGTATTTGTCATTTTTAATGGCTGAGTAACATCCCATTGTATACATAAACCACAGCTTCTTCATCCATTCATCTTTCGATGGACACCAAGGCTCCTTCCACAGTTTGGCTATTGTGGACATTGCTACCATGAACATCGGGGTGCAGGTGTCCTGGCGTTTCACTGCATCTGTATCTTTGGGGTAAATCCCCAGCAGTGCAATTGCTGGGTCGTAGGGCAGGTCTATTTTTAACTCCTTGAGGAACCTCCACACAGTTTTCCAGAGTGGCTGCACCAGTTCACATTCCCACCAACAGTGCAGGAGGGTTCCCCTTTCTCCACATCCTCTCCAACATGTGTGGTTTCCTGCTTTCAACAAATATATTTTAAACAGTCATAAGGTGGAACAGTCTGCTAAGCACCAACAAGGGTACAATAACAAATGAACAAAATAAAAGTGCAAGAAAGAAAGAAAAAAATCCAGAAGCTATAATGTCAATGTTTGAATAATTGTATTGTGGGAGAAATAATCATAAAATCTGATGCTCCCAGTGCTTTTGGCCCAGGAATCTTTCAATTTTTAAAAAGATTTATTTATTTATTTATTTATTTATTTATTTATTTATTTGAGAGAGAGGGAGAGAGCATGAATTGGGGGAGGGACGGGGTGGTGGGGAGAGGAAGAAGCAGACTCCTAGCTGAGCTGGGAGCTGATGCAGGATTCAATGCCAGGACCCTGAGATCATGACCTATGCTGAAGGCAGACACAACCTACTGAGCCACCCAGGCACCCAATCTTTCAATTTTTGTCTTCTTAATTTAGAAGTACAAATAAATGCTATTTATCTTGCCAAGGAAAAAAATGTACTGGAACTATCCACCAAAGGGGTCTTTCACTAGAATCGTCCTTGGATAGAACTAGCAATTGTAACTTCAGTTACACTTTTAGATTTAACTTTTTTAAAAAATGAGGCATAATTGACATATAACATTATATTAGTTTCAGGAGTACAACATAATGATTTGATATTTGTATATATTGTGAAATGATCACTGTAGTAATAATCCATTACCTCACATAGTGCACAGAATTCTTTTTCTTTTTTTAAAAAAAGATTTTATTTATTTATTCATGAGAGACAGAGACAGACAGACAGACATTATTCTGAGAAAGAGAGGGAGGGAGGGAGGGAGGGAGAAGCAGGCTCCATGCAGGGAGCCCGACACGAGACTCGATCTCAGGTCTCCAGGATCACACCCTGGACTGAAGGCGATGCTAAACCACTGAGCCACCTGGGCTGCCCCCAGAATTCTTTTTCTTATGATGAAAACTTTTAAGATCTCTTCTCCTAGCCATTTTCAAATATACAGTTCAGTATTGTTAACTACAGTCACCATGCTGTACATTACATCCCCAGGACTTATTTATTTGTACTTTTTGAACCCCTACACCCATTGTGCCCATCACCCCTCCCCAACTACCACCTATCCATTCTCTGTATCTGTGGCTCCTTTTTTGTTTTGTTTTTTCTTTTTTTTGTTTTTAGATTCCACATATGAGTGAAATCATATGGTATTTGTCTTTCTCTGACTTATTTCACTTAATTAATTGTGATGCCCTCAAGATCTGTCGTATTTAACTCTTAATAACGTTTTGAAGCACCTGTGTATATTGAATTCTGCAGCTTAGGCTCTATACCATTGTCACCTGGAGTGTGATGTGAGTCTCTTCAGGGACTTCTAAACAATATTTCTCCCTGCTGACATTCCCACTGACTGCTTTATTACCTGGATGATAATATACAATGTTTAAATTTACAAAGGTGCCAAGGCATCATATTAATTAAATATTTTTAAGATGATGGTAATATGAGGAGGAAAAAGTTTTTAGAATTAAAGATGTAAAATAATTTTGTGATTTAAAAAGAGTTTGCCTACAAACTTATTTTATGGAACAGAATCAATATTCTATTTAAAAATCAACATAAGGGCACCTGGGTGGCTCAGTTGGTTAAGCATCTGCCTTTGGCTCAGGTCATGATTCCAGGGTCCTGGGAATTGGGCTCCCTGCTCAGTGGGGAGTCTACTTGTCCCTCTGACTCTGCTTCTGCCCCTGCTTGTGCTCTCTCTCTCTCTCTGATAAGTAAATAAAATCTTTAAAAAATCTATATAAAATATATCTATTTCTTCCCCTTTTCTCCAAGGATCAGTGTTCTGTCCCTAAAAGATATTTATCAAGAGCAAGAGCTTGTGTTCTTTGCGTTGAATTATTGTGTGTAAGTGAGTCGTATATAGTCCCTGGTGAGCGAAAAGCTGAAACAGTTGTTAGGAAATCTGAAGAAAGTTACCACGGTGAGGGACTAGAGGAACAGTAGGTGAAGTCTTATGAAATAAATCTGAGAACTCAGCTTAACAGTTGGAGGAAAGAGAAAATACAGGATCACAGAGGGACAACATAAGACATAAAGGTTGGAGTGCCTGGGACTTAACATAGCTAAGCCCAGCCAGTGGAATCACCTCCTCTCAGCTCTGGGACTTGCAGGGTCTTGACATCATCAGATTACTCAGACAAACCCTTGTTCCTCTCAGAACTCTCTTGACTCTTGAGTAATTCTCTGTTGCTCAACAATTGTTTAACATAACACTTGTATTTCCTTCTGGATCATAAGTGGATTATGATATATCCAGGGAAGGTTTGTGGCGATTATGTAATTACAAAGATCACTTTCAAGTCATATGAGGCTAACATGCTCTGTAAAAGGGACTGACAGTCATGCAAAGTCACATATGTGATTCTAGTGAAGCAAAATGCACAGCATGCAATTCAGGGCAATGGTTGGAATTCACTGGGCCTGTCACCAGAAAAAAGCTGGCCAAGTGGCCAAGTCTTGGTAGTTAAGTTGAATGGCACTTCCACAAAGGTATGCATTTTGGTCTATTTTCTCAGTGAGTCTTACAAAAAGATGGAAATGGAAGAAGATGGAGATGTAGTCAGGAGAGGTGGCTACTCTTTGAGCATTTTCCGTGCATGTACTTTACCATATGTGTATGCACTGTGTGAAAGTCAACTTTTAATAACCCAAGTGAACAGCAACACACCCATCCCACATCAGTGACCTTGAGGCCAAGTTTTCCTTACTGCATCTCCTAAGTCCTGCTCTCTTCACATTCCATGTCTGTATATATGTTTGCTCTCTATCTTGTATTAATTCAACTTTGCTCTGTGAATCTGTATTCTTGTGCTACTGAAGGTCGTAGGTCTGTCAGCCTTGCCCACTTCTGTCTTCAGTGCCTGGCATGCAGTAAGCATGATGGTTAGTTTTATGCATCAGTTTGTCTAGGTGTGGTGCCCATGGTCAAACACCAGTCCAGATGTTTCTGTGAAGGTATTTTTTTAGATGTGATTAGAATTTAAGTCAGTAGACTTTGAGTAGGAGATTGCTCTTTATTTTATCTGTGGGCCTCATCTAACCAGTTGAAGACCTTAAGAGGACAGACTAAAGTCCCCCAGGAAGGAATGAATTTTGCCTTTAGACTGTCTTTAGACTCAAGACTATCACATTCTCTCTTTCTTGGGTCTCCATTCTGCCTGCAAATTTCAGACTTGCCAGCCTCCACAATCACATGAGCTATTCCTTTATAATTGATTTCTCTCTGCCTCTGTGTTTCTTTATATATAGATATCTATCTAGATCTGTTTATCTCTCTACTTATATTCTACTGGTTCTGTTTCTCTGAACAGAGAACCTTGGCTAATATATACAGTGGACATTCAATAAATATTTGTGAGAGGAATAAATAGGAGGGGGGTGGGGATGTGTCACAGTCTTGCTTTTTTCCAATAAACAAATTGTCCAAGAGTGTTGGGGAAGGATAGTCAACATTAAGACACCATTTCATGATACTAATTACCTGGGGGAACTCATGGATGTATACACCATCTTTCATAGATGTTCTAAAACTTAGCAGTGGATTGAAATATGTGTAATGGATACATGGGCTCTTTTTTTCGATGACCCAGATGTATTAGAGGAACTGATTTCTTCCAGAGCATGTAAGCTCACTTTAACTTTAGTGGAGAATTCCCTTCAAACTAGGATAGAGCCCTCCAACCCATTAAAAGAGAGGAGCATATATTGCAGATAGGTGAGCTATGATGTTTTCAGATTGTAGTTTAAAAAGTTTAATCCAATATAAGAATAGTGTAAAGATGGAGAAAAATTGCATTTACCTAATTTAAAGAAACACTTTATATAAAGTATTTTGGTTTAATGATGTTGTTAAGGTCTTATGTATGTTGTAAATGCATGCTATTCATAATTCCCTAAAATTTTTCATATGTTCAACCAAGAGATCCCTGGGTGGCGCAGCGGTTTAGCGCCTGCCTTTGGCCCAGGGCGCGATCCTGGAGACCCAGGATCGAATCCCACATCGGGCTCCCGGTGCATGGAGCCTGCTTCTCCCTCTGCCTATGTCTCTGCCTCTCTCTCTCTCTCTGTGTGACTATCATAAATAAATAAAAATTAAAAAAAAATTCATTCCAGCATTATCAAACACTGTGTCCACAGTATTGTGTTGTGGGGTTTACTCAAATACCAGTCTTTGAAAGGAGGCAAATTAGATATTGAATAATTGGTTTAGATAGGAAGAACAACTATTATCTAACCTTCATGATTATAAAGGAAGAATTATGATTTGGGAAATTAAATAAGCCTCTACCTTAAGCAGAGTATTATGTAGTTTAAAAAGAAATTGAAAAAAAAAAGTGAATTGTTCTACTCTGAGCTCATTTTCCTTTTCATTAACACACAGGAATTTTCTATATACTTAGTGAAGGCTGACATTTCATCCCACTTTATTAATATTATAATAATTGTTTATTTCTATTTGTATTCTATATCTTAGTCTATCCTTCATTGTCTAATGTAGAGGTCAGTCAACTTTTTATTTTGTAAAGAGGCAGGTAAATATTTTAGGCTTTGTGGGCCATACGGTTTCTGTTAATATTCCACAGAAAACCACCATGGACAGTACATAAACAGATGGGCATGGTTGAGTTCCAATAAAACTTTATTTATAAAAGTCAAAAGTGGACTGGGCTGGATTTGGCCTATGAGACATAGTTTGCTGTTCCTTGGTCTAACCTTTTGTGTCATTTGTTTTATCATCTGTAGTTAGACTTTGTCTTATTCAATCAGTTTGAGAGTTTATTTATTTATTTTTTTAAAAGATTTTATTTATTTATTCACGTGAGACACACACAGAGAGAGAGAGAGGCAGAGACACAGGCAGAGGGAGAAGCAGGCTCCATGCAGGAAGCCTGATGTGGGACTCGATCCTGGGTCTCCAGGACCATGCCCTGGGCTGAAAGCAGGTGCTTAACCACTGAGCCACCCGGGCATCCCAGTTTGAGAGTTTAACCCATTTACATTTATTTTCAAAAGTGATAAGTTGGACTTTATTTCCATCATTGTGGTTTTTGGCTTCCATTTTTTAAGGTATCCATGTTTATCCTTACTATATAGACAATGCTGTCTTTGCTTCTTTCTCCTCTGGTATTTAGAAAGTTGTATTTATTGTTTTTGGTTTTACTGGTGAAAGTTTTTGGAAGTATTCTGTAACCTATTCCTGTGTCCAGGTCATCAGGACTGTTCAAACATGTTCTAGTTCTCAGAGTTCCTGGGAAACTCTTCTACCTAATGGTGATAGGATTGTGCTTTTCTTCTTGAAAGTCAGGTGTGCCCAGTAATATGCCAGTGGTGGTGACACATGCCACTTTTAGGAAGTAATTGAATAATGAATGCCCAATTTACCATGTTCACTCTCATGTGTCAACAATTTTGGAAGCAGGGATGAGCAGAGATGGAGCTTCTTCTACCAGCCTGGGTCCCTGATTGACTATGATGTGTGGAACCCTCCTGCTGACCTTGCCACAATATACATTGAAATAAACATTTGTGATTCTGAGCTGATGAGACTTGGGGACTGTTTGAATGACAGCAAAATCTGTCATCCTGAGTGATAAACTGATACCTCGAAATATGATGCTGCCATGCCAAAACTCAAGGAAAACATTAATGATCCAAATTAGAGCCGAGACTTTCGGTTAAATGGTCACCCGTGATGACTTGGAATGCATGTCATGAAGCAACTTCGAATTCTAAAGAGGGGTCAGCAAACTGCGGCCCACAGGCTGAAATTTGGCCTGTTCTCTGTTTTCATACAACCCGCAAGCCAAGAATGGTTTTTACATTTTCATATGATTGAAAAAAAGTCAAAAGAAAAATACCATTTCACAATATGTGCAAATGATATGCAATTCAAATTTCAGTGCCCATAAATAAAGTTTTCCTGGAACACAGCCATACTCATCCATGTCATTACTGTCTGGCTGTCTTCGAGCTATAGCAGCCGAGCTTAGTACTTGCTGCAGGACTGTGGCCTGCAGAGGTACAATATTGCCTATCCCAACCTTTATGGAAAGTTTGCTGTCTCTTGCATTAGAACCTAGAGAAAAGGTTAGAAAACAATGTTAGGAATGGTGATATTGTGATTTATAAGAAATATATATTTGGTTTCCATCCCCTGCACAGAGTTCCTCAAATCCTTGGCATTTTCCAAGAGATGAGAGTGATAAAGTATCTTTTGTTATGTTAATGGAGTGACTTAGCCCGCTTTTAAGGATGGGGCTGGTTGCCAGGGCAACCAACCCCGCATAGAAGGTTGGGACTCTCCTTTCCACCCCCTAATTTCCAGAGAGGTTCTGGAGGTTGGATCAGCCACCAATGGCCAATGATTTAATCAATCATGCCTTTGTAACAAGGCCTCTGTAAAAATCCAAAGGATGGTGTTCCTAGAGCTTCCAGGTTGTAAACCGGAACCCCTCCACTTGCCAGCGCAACAGGCCCCAAACTCCACAAGGACAGATGCTCCGTTGTTCAGGAACTCTCCCTATGTATCTCTTCATCTGGCTGTTGGAACTGTTTTCCGAGTTCTGTGAGTCACTCTAGCAAATTAATCAAAGCCAGGGAGAAGGTCTTGGAATCTTTGATTTATAGAGTCAGAAGCACAGACAAACCGGACTTGTGATTGGCATCTGAAGTAGGGGCAAGGTTGTGTGACTGCGCCCATGAGGATCTCATGTCGTCTCTTAATAAGATAGGGTCAGAATTTCATTGAATTGTAGGACACCCCCTGGTGTCAGAGAATTGCTTATTGTGTCAGAGAATTGTTGTGGGGAGAATCCCCACCTTGGAATTGGGGAGTGTAGAAACAGGAATGTGTGTTGATTGCTCTTAGTTGGTTCAGTACCGTAAGAAAGGAACAAGCACAGAAAAGAACTGGCCAGTTAGCAAGCAAGAATAAGAGGAATAAAAAAAATTTAAAAGTTGGGGATTGGAAAAGGCAACTGCTGCTTAATCCAATAAATAAATTATAAAACTGGGAAGACCTTTGAGTGACCAAGGCTGATTAAAACTCAGTCTTGGGAGGCATCAAATTAAGGGGAGAGCCATCCCACTCATTGTTAAAACCTCTGAGTGGATTAAAGTGTCAAGATCCAGCCTTGGCAGTGGTGCTCAGTAAATCCTTTCAATTGAGCAGACGAGCTTGCAATCCACTTAAGATGGGGTGGAGAAAGAGAAAAGAGAGACAGAGGACGCAGGGGTGTGTGTGGGTGTGGGGAGGCAAAGAAATACAGCAAGCTGGCTCTTGGTACTTGCAGCTGGCAAGAACTGAAGAGATAAGCAAAGGTTTGAGAGAGTTGTGCTGTCAAAAGAACCATCTGCCTAAATGAAAACAGACTGGGACAGTTTGAGATAAAATGACGGTTGGACTCCCAGCCATCTATGGGTGTAGACAATAGACAAGAAAAGCTGCTTAGTCAGGAAGGAAGACAGAGTCCCTAAAGCCCGTGTCAGGTATGGCCAAGGAGAAGACCCTAACAAGCAAACTGCCAGGGGGTACAGAGAACAGCAAACTACCAGAAGGTGCCATGAAAGCTAAAGAAGAAACATTCCCCACCCCCAGTGGTATCTCAGAGTCACCGCAGTGTGGTTACAAGGAAAGATTTTGAGCAGTCCTTAGTAAGACTGGTAAATTAGCACAAGCTTAGTCTCTCTCTCTTCATCTCCATCCCAACTTGTCTTAACAAAATGTGACATTTTAGATCAGGTTTCCATTCCTATTTTATATTATTTTTTAGTTTATTTATTTATTTACTTATTTATTTAGATTTTTATTATATATTTGAGGGAGAGGGAGAGTTCAAGTGTGTGTGCGAGATAGGGGGAGCAGAGGAGGAGGGAGAAGGACAAGCAGACCTCACACTGAGCACAGAGCCCAGCATGGGGGCTCAGGGCCCTTATCTCAGGACCATGAGACCAAGACCCTGAAACCAAGAGTCAGATGCTCGAGCCACTGAGCCACCCAGGTGCCCCTTAAGTTTATTTATTTACTTAAGAAATCTCAATACCTCAGGTGGGGCTCAGGTATTGAGGTATTCAGGACCCTGAGATAAAGAGTTGCGTGCTCTGGGGCACCTGATCTGAGTCAGCCAGGCACCCCAACAGTGTTATTTTTTAAAACCATGGTCATTATGTAACTTGTTTTTCCAGAAAACAGTGTTGACATTTGTGTTCAGTATTGTACTCTGAACCGAAGTCATTATGAAACATTTCTATGTTTAGATGGTTTCAGAGAATAATTTCAGTCTAATGTCGTGATTTCTTTATTTCTGAGCTCTTGATTCTCTTCAATTCTTTCAGTAATTTCTTCAGGAAAAGTGAGGGAACAGTGACTGGGCAACTGTATTGATTCAGGCACAATATGGAACTCTTAGAGTTCTAGGGTTTTTAATCTCTACACCTGGCAGTGACTCAGTGTACAGCCTCAGGCCAGACAGCTTAACATATCTGCTTCATTTCTTGGAAATGAAAGGATATTAAAAACTTTCTGACCTCTGAAGGATTTTGTACAAAGTATTATCTGATGTCAAAAATTATAGTATACATGCAATTACTGTTTCTTTGAAATTGACACCATCAAAGATCCAGGATAAGCATAGGGCAAGAAACACATTTCAAAAGTTATTTCCATTGGCACTGAACCCCTCCAGCGTATTTGGGTTTAGTGGAACTTGATCGTTCAGGTATAAGTATTTGCTGTGAGCCTTGATTGAGCTCTGAGGTAGGTGTTACATATGTAGAGGCTGATAGAGTAGGGTGTTTTGTAGCCACTCATGGGCCCACTGGCACCAGGCCTCAGAAAGGATTGTCCGTGACCAAGAAGAATCTCTCCCTAGGTCTTTCTTTTTTTTTTTTTTTTTCCCTAGGTCTTTCAGATGAGGTTAAAACAGAGAACACCTCTGTGGGTCACTTAAAGAGGGTGCTGGGCTGGTTCTCCCAAGGGTCCCTGTGGGTCTGGTATCTGCCGTTCTATATCTGTCTATGCAACTGCTCCAGGATGAATGAGCAGAAGCTGCCATTTTTTCTAAAAACCATACTTTGACATTCTTGGCGGAATTCACTTCCCATGAACATATTAAATGGTTTCAGAGTTAATCACATGGTTATAGCTGTCACAGGACAATGGCTCTCAAATGGTGGCCCCCAGATAGCAGCAGCAACATTGTCTTGGGATTCGTTAGAGATGCCAGTTCTTGGCCTCACGCTAGAACTACCAAATTATAATCTCTGGGGACAGAATGCAGTAATCTGTATTCTCACAAGCTCTCTAGAAGAATCTGGTGCACGCTGAAATTTGAGAACTACTGTTGAAGGAGATCATTTGTCAGGAGGCCAGACCAGAACTACTAAAACAGCGTTTGTATCAGATGTTAATTTGGATCCCAGTATGGCATTTCTGGGTTAATAAAATGAAAAAAAACTTTAATAAAAATGGAATATTTGAGGAGGTTGAAAAGCAAACAAACAAAACACCACAAAATGGAAAATTTTAGGAGGTAGGAAAACAAAACAAACTAAACAAATAAAACACACAAAAAAATGGAAAATTTCACTTCACTTATAACCTTTTTATGTCAGCTAAAGAGTTGAGTTTGGTTCAAAGAACCAATAATGAATGACAATTAGTTTTAATAGGGAATGATGTCTAGACCTGCCTTTGAGAAGTTTAACTCCGCTGGCTCTTTAGGAGATAGCATGATGCGTGGTGGAAGCTGGATGCAGGGTAGGGACATGAGAAATTCTGGTTCCGGTCCAGATGAACCAAGGGAGTGGGGGTAGGTGTGGGGGGCAGAAGTTCCTCCATTTCTGTCTCCAAAACACCTCTTTGGGCTCATTTCTGTCATGCACTCTTGCATACCCTGTGCTAGCATTCTAGGCTGCTCACTCCTCCATTGCATAATTGATGTCCTTCTCTTTTCCCAGAAATAAACTCTTAGGCATCCTTCGAGATCCAAGTCTATTTTCCCTGTCTTTGTGGTTCCTTCCTCACTTCTTCCCCTTCTCTGAGTTCTTTGCTCTGTCTTCTGTATTCCCACAGCACTGGTTCATATATTTGCTATAGACAGATGCATCAATGTTCAAATGTTATTCGTCTGTTCAGGTGGTTACTTTTTCTATTAAATTTTGAGCTCTTTGAGAATAGGGACAATATCCATTTGTTTATTTATTAAACGAATCTTTTTTAAGCTCCTAGTTTGTGCCAGCAACTGTTTGACAGAATAGGGAAAGTCTGCTATGTGGAAGAGGGAGATAGAGAAATAGGTAACAGAGTCACAGTTAAAATGTATTATGATGGCGAGAAAACTAAAGCAAGATAAGGAAGATGGGAATTGCTATTTTATGTAGTCAGGTAAGATCTCACTTCAAAAAAAAAAAAGGAACCAGAGGCACGAGGCACATGGACGGCTCAGTGGTTAAGTGGCTGACTCTTGAGTTTGGCTTGGGTCATGATCTCAGGGTACTGGGATCAATTGCCTAGCTGCCTTTAATAGAGAGTCTGTTTGGGATTCTCTCTCACTCTCTTCCTATGCCCACCCTCCCCACCCCCCAAAATAAATAAATAAATCTTAAAAGAAAAGGAGATGTCTCGTGGCACTATTGGTCGGGCATCTGACTCTTGGTTTCAGCTCAGGTCATGATCTCAAGGTCATGAGATCAAGCCCCGCATCGGGCACTATCAGCAGGGAGTCTGCTTGGGGTTCTCTCTCTCTGCCCCTCCCCCTGCTCTCCCTCTCTCTAAAAATAAATAAATAAATTTTTAAAAAATTAAAAAGAAAAAAGAACCAAACCTTGCAAACCTGCAAACAAAAAAGCTCACAGTTTTGCCTAATGGAATATGATATACACAACAAAAAGAGAAAGGTCTCACTTAAAAAGATGACATTTGAGCAAAGACCTGAAGGAGGTGAAGGAGTGAGCTTTTTGGATATGTAGGAGGAGAAGAGTTCCAGGAAAAGAAACAGCAAGTGCAATGACCGTGGAGGGAGAGTAGGATTGGTCTGTTTAAGGAATGAACATGGAAGAGAGCAGTGGTGGGGAGATCAGAGAAGCAGTGGGGAAGTACGTCATGAAAGGACTGGTAGGATTGTTAGGATTTAGCCATTACTCTGAGTGACAGGGAAGTCACTGGCAATTTTGGCTATGTCATAATCTGGTTTATGTTTTAAACATATCATTTGGCTGCTCTAATGAGAATAAACCACAAAGAGTAGGGGTGAAGCAAGGAGTATGATGAGGAGACTGTTATAATGATAAAAACAAAAGATGGTGGCAGTGGTGGAGGTGATGAGAAGTGGTGATTCTGGATTTACTTTGAAGGTATTAAGATTTGCTGTTCGACTAGATATGGGATATGAAAGAGAAGAATCGAGAGCCTTGAAAAAAGGAAGCCCATTTACACGCTTGGTAGGAGTATAAATCAGTATGGCCTTTGTAGGAAACAGGATGGAGGTTCCCCCCAAAATTAAAAATAGAGCTCCCATATAGAGGATCAGCAATCCCACTTGTGACTACATATCCAAAGGAAATGAAAACGGAATCTTAAAGAGGTATCTGCACTCCCAAGTTTATCACAGTGCCCATCACAAAGCCAGGATAGGGAAGCACCCTAAGTGTTCATGAAGGGATAAAGATGAAGGGATAAAGAAAATATGGTGCGTGTATATACATATAATTGAATATTATTCAGCCTTAGAAAAGGGGATCCTGCCATTTGTGACCTAATGGGTGAAACTGGAGGATATTGTGCTAAATGAGATAAACCAGACACAGAAAGACAAATACTGCATTATCTCACTTGTATGTGGAATTATGAAACATTGAGCTCTCAGAATCAGAACAGAATAGAAGAGTGGTCACCAGGGGCTGATGGTTGGGGGGAAATGGGGAGCTGTTGGTCAAAGGAACAAAGATTTAGTTATAAGATGAATAAGTTCTGGAGATCTAATATACAGTATGGTGACTCTAGTTAATAATACTGTATTACTGAATTATTAAATATTTTATTGAATTTCATACTATTGAAATTTGCTAAAAGGATAGATCTTTAGTGTTCTCAGTTCAAAAATAAATGTGTTGATGTGTGATGATGGATATGTTAATTACCATGGTTATGGTAATCATTTCACCATATATATATATATATACATATACATATACATATATATAACTTTTTCCTCTCACATTCCCCTACATGTTTTTATAGAATTTTGTATGTTTACTGTAGAATTCATGTTTCGATAGTTTTAAGAGAACACAAAATTATGTACATTTCCTGACTTATATTATTCTTTCTTTTTTCCTCCGTGGCAATCTCCATCTCCTAAAATACCCTCAAAAATCCCTGATAAACCCATGCACAAGTACTCTGTTACCTCCACATCCATGATTCTATAGAAGGTGACCCTAGAAGAGAAGGTTTCTGATGAAGACTTTGTCCCTTCTTAGCTATTCAAGATTGTTTGAAGAGATACTTTTTCCTAGGCTGTGCTTTCCATGCAAAATCAAGAATTTGCCAATTGCAAACAGCTGACAAACCATGTGTTTACTATAAAGGGAGGGCCTAGGAGAACTTGGCATAACGGAGAACATCTGTCACATTATGGAAATTAACTTTACACTTCCAAAGCAAAGTTTCATACAAGCCACTTCATTTGAAATCTCTGTTGAAGAAAAATCTCCAGTTTGGCCAAGATACTCACGCAAGAGAATTTTTGGAATTATCAGATAATTTATTGTACTGGTCTAGTCTGAACTGAGGGATAAACACTTGCACATGCCTGTCTCTTAATTAGTGTGTGTCACTCTTCGACTCTAATGGACTAACGATCATAGGATTATCCTTTAATAATGATTAAAGTGAGAACAAAGAGAAGAACAGCACAGATACTTTTAAGCCAAAATGGCACAGAGTATGGGGGCTGGTCATGGCTGAGGGTACGAGTCCTCAGTGGCTTGATGATCCGCTCTCTCTGGGTCAGGATGGCTCTCCGGGCCCCAGCCCACTTCCCTGGCCCCTGCAGGCGGTACTGGTAAGGCGTGCATGGTCCAAAGAAAATGTCCTTAGCCAGTTTAGGATCCCACAGGAAGAGCGAGAGCAGGTTGGGTTTCACTCCTATCTCAGAGGCAATTTCATCCATGTAATCCACGTACTGCACTCTGCATGTGTCACGAGGATTATTCAGGAATCTGAAATCAGAAGGGAAAAAAAAATTAAAAACCTCAAGTCCGATGACAACTCCCATGCCTCCAAGCACAATTTCCTCTAAACATCAGTGGATCTTGTATGAGGGATAATCTATGGGGAAAAGAATTAATGGCTATTGATAATTTCTTGGTGGTTTCTAACAAAATAGTCAGTCACACACTGTATGTTTCACTCTCAAATCCTTCCAAAGGTCTTGGATAGTGATAGGTGGGTTTCAGGAGATTTTTGTCATATTAATGATATTCTTTCCTGAAATCTTCTGTACTTTGGCCATGCATTTGATTATCATTCAGGATATAATCTCCTTTTGGTAAATTGGTGGGAAATATGAATTGTACAGGCCAGTTATTTAGGTATGTGTGACCTAATTAATTTGATTTTTGGTATTGCTGAAATGCAATCCCTGGCTGACCTTCTTAAACCAGCTACTGCATAAGTGAGTATTTTTAGGATGAACCCTTGATCAAAGAGAACAAGCTGTGACTCTCACACGATGGATTCTCAACAGGTATTTGTTTTTTAGAAATTTATTTCCAACCCCAAAGGTTGAGAATAATTTTCTATTAAGAAGATTTGGTACAACCTCCGAGCCTCTGACTTCATGTCAGAATTTTAATTGGATTCTGTAATGATTTGCCAACTCATTTCTCACATTGATTTATCTTTCCAACTCCTTAGAAGAGTGAACAACCCTTCATTTCATCTTACATTTTTATACACTTTGCACCTCTAAGGCTATGCTATGACATAAATTTATAATTGTATGCTTATCCAGCATTACATGAATTTTAAACACAATTCTAAAGTTTCTGTGTTGAATTATTCTGTATCCATTCTTCCCACAAATATTCCATACATTTATATTATGCTTAAGAAGAAATGAAGAAGTTGATAATTTGAGATCTCATCTAGGCAAAGAGACTCAGGTTCTATGATGAGAAAAATATAAAGAAAAAAAGATTAAAAAAAAGAAAAATATAAAGAATGCTTGATAGGCAAGCAATTCCACCTAACACTCATTCTTTCTTCCTTTCTTTCTTCCTTTCTTTCTTTCCGTCTTTCTTTCTTTCTTTCTTTCTTTCTTTCTTTCTTTCTTTCTTTCTTTCTTTCTCTTCTTTCAGATTTTATTTATTTATTCATGAGAGACACAGAAAGAGGCAGAGACACAGGCAGAAGGAGAAGCAGGCTCCCTGCAAGAGCCCGATGCGGGACTCTATCCAGGGACTCCAGGATCATGCCCTGAGCCTGAGGCAGAGGCTCAACTGCCCAGGCATCCCACCCACCTAAACACTTTCAATTGACTTTCACTAAGAAGCAAGTTTCTTACTCTTTTTCAATTTTTTCTCTCTTCTTTCTTATGTCATCCATCATGCCACTCACCGAAGGTAATTTGTTCAATCCTAGGAAAGAAAGATGATGAGGTTCCAAAAGAAATGAATACCCTGAGTAGAGTCAGTTTGGTAGAGAACACCATGAGTGAGGTAGCACAAGAGTGGGGGAGAGATCCAGGAGTTATTCTGGAATGCCCTCCACTCATTGTTTTATTGGGTGCACATGCCTTACGGATGCAAAAGCATGTCCTCTGATGAGTTTGCATCTTGACTAGCAGACCTCAAAGCCCACAAAAAAGGATGGACTGAAAGGAGTCATACTCTAACTGACAAGATACAAAATAGTGTGTGTGTAGTCCCATTACCCATTCATTCTGGCTGACCTTTAAAGATTTTATTTATTTATTCATGAGAGACACAGAGAGAGAGGCAGAGACATAGGCAGAGGGAGAAGCAGGCTCCCCGCAGGGAGCCTGATGAGGGACTTGATGTTCCAGGAACTTTTTAAAGGAGAAACAAATAAATGAGCAGAATCATTATAATGTGATTAACATAATTTCATAAAGGTAGGGCTTTTTTTTTTAAGATTTTGTTTTTAAGCACACTCTACATCCAACCTCAAACTCACAACCCTGAGACCAAGAGCCAGGCCTCCCATAAAGGTAGGTTTTAAATCTGTTTTCATCAATTCATTCTCAACCTTAGAATTAATGATAGGAGACATCAGGCAGAGGGAGAAGCAGGTATAGGACTTGATCTCGGGACCCCAGGATCATGCCCTGAGCCAAAGGCAGATGCTCATCAACTGAGCCACCCAGGTGCCCCAAATATTCCCATTTTTATAAGTGAGAAAATTATGGAGGTCAGGGAATGTGACAAGATCATGCAGTCAGTACATGGAGGAGCTTGGTTTTAATCCCGGGTTTATCAAAGCTCCTGCTCTTTTAATTGTGCTGTCGTGTTCCTCTGGTTATTCTGTGATTCTGTCATAGTTCTCATAATTCACATAATTTACAATTCATAATTCTGTGACTCTGCCTGTCTTCTTTTTATTTTGAACATGAGAGACAGGCAAAATGCTCCCTTTAATTTGGGCTCATTAAAATAATTCTAGCAACATTGGGAAGTAGAATAGTTATTATTTCCCATCTATGCTTCAGGTTGAAACCTTTCTTCTTACTGCCCTCACTTCCTATACTATATCCTGCCCTGAAGTGCTCTAAAGAATTCTTTGCCAATAACTTGTCATTTGACGATAGCTCCCCCACCCCCACTTGTGCTCTCTCTCTAATATAAATAAATAAATCTTTAAAAAAAAAATCCCTCTGTGACCTGGCCCCTGCCTACATCTCTGAACTTATTTCCTACCACTTGTCCTCTCCGAGTAGTCTAGCTACACTGGGTTCCTTGCTCTTCCTTGAATAAATCATGCTCATTCCAGCCTTTGAACTTGGTGTTTCTTCTGCAAGAATGTTATTATTTTTTTTTTAAGATTTCACTTATTTATTCATGAGAGACACAGACAGAGGGAGCAGCAGACTCTGTAGGGAGGCCGATGTGGGACTTGATCCCAGGACTCTAGGATCATGACCTGAGTCGAAGGCAGATGCCCAACCACTGAGCCACCCGGGTGCCCCTAGAATGTCATTCTCATCTTAGATATTTATATATTTAATCTTCATTTTCATATCAGAACCCTACAGGTTAAATAGCTATCAAACCCTAAAGTAACAAATACTCAAGTGGCACAATTTTGGATACTGTAAAGGTTAACTTCAGACATATTTTGCAGCAGAAGAGCTTCACAATGTCTGTGAAGTCACACTATCTCGATGGCCTTCTCTAACTACACAGGTCAGCTCATACCCTTGAATACGCGGACAGCCCATCGACTCTGGAGCTCTGATGTGGGTATGGTGGCTCCCACTGGCTGGAGGATGCCGATGAAAGCTAGGGATGGTTTCTCTAGTTGAGGAGGAAAGACAAATTTAAACATGGAGCGTTGGCTGTCCAGAACTGTTGAATTATTTTCCAAAAAGGGGAAAGAGAAAGTAGTGTATCCTGTGGCAAAAATGATAACATCGAGGTCCTCTTCTGTGCCATCTTCAAAGATGGCAGATGTCTCCGTGAACTCTCTCACATTTGGTTTTATCAGAATTCTTCCAGATATTATGTGATTGGGTAGATCATCACTGAAAGTAGCCTGATGGCTCAGAAATCTGGAGAATAAAAATTAAAATCCAGGAAAATTAATGTGTCTTTTTAGAAATGAGCTCAGAAAATGCTTCAAATGTTTTTTAGTTGAGCTAAGGAAAAAAAGACTTACATTTTGGTTTTAGAAAAGATTTCTTTTACTCAATACTTTTTCTGAATTATTTACTGAATAAACATTCTGTATTTATTAGACTGCCAATAACATTTACTTAATGCTTATTACATGCAAAGGGAAGATTTCAAAACGTGGTAATAAAAGTTATACCAATGGTAATATTGATATCTAACTTCTTTAAAACAATTTTTTGGGGGAGAGATTGTTAAGAGCAGTTGGTGTAAGTGTTCATAATAGAACAGGAAAATCAGATCACGTTCTGATTTCCATCTATTTTAGAACCTAAATACCATCTTTATAAATTTTACTGACATTATTTAATACTGTTAGTAGGTCTCCGATTCCACCTCTGACCTCCCACAATTTCTCTTCCACTTAGCAGCCTGAGTGATCCTTTTAAAATGTAGAGTTATATCCTGATGGGTTTCTGTTTCACTAAAAATGAAACCCAAAGCTATGACCATGCTGTAGCCCTAAAAATCCCTCTGAGGGTGCTTGGGTGGCTCAGTCAGTTGAGTGACTCTTGATTTTGGCTCAGGTTATGATCTCAGGGTTGTGAGATCAAGCCCTGAGTCTGGCTCTGTGCTCAGTGGGGAGTCTGCTTGAAATTCTTTCTCTCACTCTGCTCCTTCCCCCACCTCCACATGTGCTCTCTCTCTAATATAAATAAATAAATCTTTTAAAAAAATCCCTCTGTGACCTGGCCTCTGCCTACATCCCTGAACTTATTTCCTACCACTTGCCCTCTCCTAGTAGTCAAGCTACACTGGGTTCCTTGCTCTTCCTTGAATAAATTATGCTCATTCCAGCCTTTGAACTTGGTGTTTCTTCTGCAAGAATGTTATTTTTTTTTTAAGATTTCATTTATTTATTTTTGAGAGACACAGACAGAGGGAGAAGCAGACTCTATAGGGAAGCCGATGTGGAACTCGATCCCAGGACCCTGGGTCATGACCGGAGTCAAAGGCAGATGCCCAACCACTGAGCCACCTGGGCGCCCCTAGAATGTCATTCTCATCTTAGATATTCTCTCAGGACTCACCTCCTCACATCTTTCAGGTCTGCATTCATATGCTTTTTCATCATGTGAGTATTCCAGAACTATCTCATCTAAAAAAGATTCCTCTCCCCAACTCTGTTTACTATTTCTTCATAGCACATATTGCTCCATGTCATTACATTATGTATTGACTAGTTGGTTTCTCTCCTAATAGAAAGGAGGCCCAGCAAGAGCTAGCACTCTACCTGGCCTTGTCCTTCCACTCCCAGTACCCAGAAACCTACTTGATCATAGTAGGGACCCAGAAATATTTATTAAATTTATGTAGGCTGTACACAGTCAATTTTATGTGCTTCCACATTTATATTTCACAGTGGATAGGTGGATAGGGATTACATTATACCAACATAAAAAGAAAGAAAGAAAGAAAAAATACTTAACTATACCAGGGTTTAAAGGCAGAGACAAAATTACTCTGTAAAAATCCTAGAACATACCTGTGTTGAGGTAGCAAACCATAAACATCATGGTTAAATCGAGCGTTTAATTTATTCTCTGCCCATCTGTTGATTAAGAATGTGGGGTAAAATCTGGTGAGGACAGCATTAAAACGAGTGAAGAGAACAGTGTCCACGGGCATTCCGTTATCCCAGACCCGGTTCCAAATCCACGCACCCCGCCTTGTGCTGAGAAACACCTAGGAGAGAATGCAAATAAATGAAAAATAGATGCCTTGAAATCTAAGAGTTTCCTGTCCCAGTTTTTCAAATGTCTGAATGTAAACATGGAACATACAATCTAAAACAAAACTGTGTGAGGATTTATTCTAATGATGGGCAGACACGGTCCACAGCCCCACATTTGTAGAACAACAAATGAGACGTTTAAATAGGATGGTCTTTGAATCACAGATATCTCTCATTTGGCTCATGAGAAATGGATAAGGACTCTCTTGCTTGTTTTCAAAGACAGATTGATAATTAGAGTCACACAAAATTACACATCTGACTTGTTTGCTATAGTCCCAGAGAGCTCCCCAGGCCTACCTCTGGATCTCACTCACTATCCTTCCTCTCCTTTCTCCAAAGCAGTGTTTGATGCCTGCCATCTCTTAAATTGCAAATCCTGGACAAACATGTTGCAGGAAGACTAGAGATCAACAAATTCACACACACCATTCATCTGCCAATTATGATATTACGGAATTTAGAATACTTAGTTAATCTGTATTCCTTGAAATGTAAGTACAGAAGGAATCAGTTGGGGGAGGTATCAAGTGTCAAGTCGGTGAAAAGGAAAAGGAAAGGGATTTAAAGTGGTTCATATTTGTAACTGTAGGCTGAGCTGATGAAGCCTACACTCTCTGGTAAAAATAAGCAATATGGCAGTCATTAAAATTTGAAATATTTATTTTTATTCCATTCTCTTTTCAGAAAATGTATTGCCAAGATGTCTACCAAGAAAACAAGTGTGAAGAGGTCATTAACGATCGGGATTGAAGCAGTGTGTGGGTACACCTGACACATATTTCACACAATGCTGACATCTCAGAGGGCAGTGGACAGGGTAACATCGGGGAAAGAGAATTTTAGGAACCAAACCTGTGAAGCTACGTGACTGAGCTCAATTGCCAAATCAGTTCCAGAATTTCCAATGCCGACCACAACGATTTTCTTCCCCCGAAATTTCTCTGGATTCTTGTATTCCAAGCTGTGAATATATTGACCTTTGAACCTCTTGATTCCTGTGGGCAAGAAAGTATTGCTCCAGACTTGGTCATTATTTCACATTATTTTTTGCAGTTTATTGTTGAATTCAAAGACCATCCTATTTAAACGTCTCATTTGTTGTTCTACAAATGTGGGGCTGTGGATAATGTCTGCCCATCATTAGAATAAATCCTCACACAGTTTTGTTTTAGACTGTAAGTTCCATGTTTACATTCAGACATCTAATTTCTGCCTCCTTTTTACTTCCCTAAACCCTGCCAAATCTTCAAAGAATTTGGCTCTAATTTAAGTACTACATCTTCCTTATCCTTCATTCTTGTTATTTGCAACAACTGCCTTAGACCCATTTTCCTGTCTTACTTTCTCCACCCAAGCTTCATCCTTGTCTAGATGTTTCCATCTCTTCCTAGGTCCAGTACACCCTTCCCACCAGCACTATTCACTCTGTTCTTCTACTGGGGAAAAATGCACCAACATCACCCATCAGGATCTGAAGCTAATGTATGAACTTAGAATGTAGGAACTTCATTTTTTGCCTAAAAATCTGCTCTGACTTAAACAAAAACCTCATATGGCAAACCAATGAAGGCTGGTTGATTTTACAAAATTTCATCTTTTAAACAACACTGGGGTCTGCACATATGGGCTTCATTTGCTCCTCTTGTGATGCTGGAGCAAATGACTGACACTCTAGTCAGCCCTGAGTCAGTCCTTGCCATGTTCCTTTCTCCCTACAGAATCTGATCCCAAACTCCAGCTTTCCTTTGGAATCAGTCCTTGTGAGCTCCTGGCATGGATCTAATTTTTCCCAAACTCCATCTTTGCAAGTTGGACAGTCCATCAGATTTCTCACTGTGGCTCTTTCAGTATTTCCTCCTCCTCTTGGTCCCACTGTAATCCCTCTCATTTCCTGAAGACAACCTTTCCTCTCATTTTTATGAAACAACAAAGATCTTAAGTGAGTTTCTCAACACCTAAAAGTTACTGTGTGTTCATCCATCCTTCCTCTGTCTCCTTTCCCCAGGAGAAAATATTTCTCTTCTCTTTCAGAATGAACCCTTTGCCCTGTGGGTCAAAAATGAAAGGGGGGTTTTGAGGTCAAACAAGCATAGGCACAAATCTCAGCTTTTTCACTACCAGTGACATTTGCAATGTGTAAAATGGAAATGGTTTCACTTAGCTCATGGTATGAGCTAATGGAATGGTATAAAGATCCCTTAAAATGTTCCTTTATAGGACTTGAGAAATAGGTTTGATGCTCTTCTTTAAATATCTTTAATCTTTCAAAAAATCTTTAATTTCAGCCCACCTTCTCCTATTTTTATTTTATTTATTTATAAAGATTTTATTTATTTATTCATGAGAGAGACAGAGAGGGAAACGCAGAGACATGGGTGGAGGGAGAACCAGGCTCCATGCAGGAAGTCCTACGTGGGACTCGATCCCAGGATTCCAGGATCACGCCCTGAGCTGAAGGCAGGCACTTAACTGCTGAGCCACCCAAGCATCCCTCCTTCTCCCATTTTTAATGAACATCTCTTCAACCTTATTATCTTGCGGCCTCCTCAATGTTTCTCCCTCATACAACCAAAATCAGCTCTTCCTGCAGTCTGCCTATCTCAGAAAATGGCAACTCAGTTGCTTAGACCAACATCATGAGAGCTATCCTCGACACCTCTCTATTACATCTCGCATCCTGTCCATCAGCAAATTCTATCATCTCTATGTTCACACTATACTCAGGATCCAAGCACTTCATTATTTCTCCACTGTCACCCCTCTGGTCCAAACTACCATCATTTCTCACCTGCATTAGTGCAAGAGCCTCTTCCCTGGTCTCTCCATTTCCTCCTTACCACCTCCTTCCCCAACTACTATGAACACAGCAGCTGAAGAGATTAGAGCATGCCTCTCCTCTGCTCAAAGCCTCCTAACAGCTCTTACCTCACTCAAAGTCAAAGCCAGAGTGCAAACAATGGCTCATTGTCTGTCTACTCTCTGGCATCTCTCCTTCCTACCTCTTTCACTCCCACCACACTGGACCTGTGAGCTACACTCCCACCTCCAGGCTTTTGCATCTGCTCTTCCTTTTGCACAGTGAGCTTTCTCTGGATATCTGTATCACGTCTTCAACTCCTTTGGGCATTTGCTCAAATGTCCCTTTCTCCTGGAACCCTTACCTGGCCGCTCCGTCTGATTTTGCACCACAACCCCCATCCCTAATATCCTTTCCCTTTTCCATAGTCATCACCTCTCACATATTTATCCCATTTTTGTCTGTGTCCATCTACTGCACACACATTCCTCAGGGACAGGGGTTTTGCCTGTTTTGCTCTCTGCTGAGCCTCTGGACACCTGGTGCTGGATAGGTGTTCCTTGAATGAATGTTGAATGAATGAATACAGGAATATTTAAATTTCTAACTAACTAACCAGCTAATAGATTTCTCTTGACCAATTTAAATTTCTCTATCTTCTCATACACTGGGACACGGACACTCGTTGCAATGGAAGTGAGAGGAGTCTAGACTCTCCTGAGAAATCCAAAGGAGTCACAGGTTTAGCCCTTTTTGAGAAGACTGAGTGTATATCTCGTTCCTAGAGATAAACAGGGAGATGCTGTGCAGGTAGACCATTCCCACACTATTCCCCATATGCAAGGTGCTTAAGCTCCCAGATAGTAAACAATAGCGTTGCAGTAGCGTGTAAGACGTGTACATGGCTATTTATATTCATCATGTTATGCACATACATACACTTTCAGGAATAAAGCTAAATCGTAATTTATTTTCTGTCCCATTGATTCTACTATTTACTCGAAACTATTTTGAAAGTTTTTATTTACTTATTTAAGTAATGTCTACACTCAACGTGGGGCTCAAACCCGTGTCCCCGAGATCAGGAGTCCCATGTTCTTCCAAATGAACCCACCAGGTACCCCGTATTCACTCCAACTATTACCAACACAAAACAATTCCTGCATTTTATTTTCCAGTTGGAAAAATGTAACACTTTTCTCAAAATAGCCCAGAACTTGTGGCAATAGAGTATTAGTAATTTTTAATTTTCAATGTTATAACATTGTTTTATTTCCATAGACCCTGAAAGAGCATGCATTGCTTTATAATCAGAAAAAAATATTTATTTTGAAAATAAGGTGGCTTTCAGAGTTACAAATTGTCTTCAAAAATAACGATAAGCAACAACGATAAAACCCCACATCACCTTAGCATTCAGTGCGACATACCTGGAAAGTTCTGGAGTGGCAAGAAGGGGTCGCTGTAAAGGCCACTGCACACCATAATCCCATCAAAGACATAGGATTTCTGCTTTCCTGCAGTCTCAACTATGACATCCCACTGTCCTGTGCAAGAGAAGTCGGAGCGCTTCCTCACGCTGCACACCTTTGACTGGGAATAAGACAAACTTGGACTTGCAGCCTCTATTCCCCATTACCTCCTGTCCCCGAAATTTGGGCCTCAGTGAGTAAGGTTGGTTATAACTACTCTCCTTTGGGGTTTCTTGAAAGAGTTTCTTTAAAGCTTGTTTCCTACCGAGGCTTGTTTTTGTTTTTAAAGATTTTATTCATTTATTTGAGAGACAGAGCATGAATGGGGGGCAAGGAGGGGCAGAGAGAGAAGGAGAAGCAGGCTTCACATCGAGCAGGGAGCCCAATGCAGGGCTCAGTCTCAGGACCCTGGGATTGACCTGAGTTGAAGTCAGATGCTTAACTGACTGAGCCATCCAAGAGCCTTTACCAAGGCTTTTAAAAAGTAGATATGTAGGCCAGTGTGTGCCCAGCTGTGTTTCTAAATGTAGTTGGTGGTGAGCCAACATCAGGTGCACAGTCTGGCATTTCACCCAATCTATCCTACTTTTTCCTGAAGGAAATGAGGAGGGAGATCCTGCTCACTTCACTGGAGATGCCTGTAGAATAACCTCCCAGACTGAACAGGTGTGCATTACTGCCCTTCACTCTGGCCTGGCTCTTGACCCGACCAAGAAGGTTCTGCACAAGCTGAGTGCTCCCTGCCCCACTCACCAGAAACTGGATGTGCTTCAGTAGGTGAAAGTGTTGTACATACATCCTGAGGTACTCCATGATTCTAGAATTGTGCAAGTAGTTGGGGAAGTGATCGGGAAACGGGTAATCACTGTAGGCTGTCATCTCCTTTGAAGTGTTGCTAGTGGCAGATTCATAGACACTCGGCCTGCTACTCTTAGCCTTCTCCTACCAAGAAAAAAAGGACATTCCCTGTTTTTTAGAATATAAGAGTAACAGTTAAAAAAAAGTTGACTCCTTTCATTGTCAAGTGATGAAGTTACTGGGATGAATTCCTCCAAAGAAAGGAAAGTTGCTTTTCCAGTACTTTCCCAAGAGGTAAGATACCTTGTCATAAATAGTTTAAAAGAGCAAATAGTTTTGTTGGGCAACAAAAAGAAAAAATATGAAAAGGTGAAGAAAGAACATGAAAAGGACATGAGAAGAAAAATGTATGTAGAATACCAGAGAATGAAAATAAACAGAGGAAGATAGGGCTGCCTCTCTGCCGACAGAGCTTGATGGGGTCAGAGTCCCAGCCAGAGGGTATACAAGATGTCCACGCTGTTTGTAGTGATGAATAGAAAATAATAGAGTGTCAGTTCATTAGGCTTTCTTTTTATTCTTCCTTTTAAAATTTTTTTCTAATTACAACAGCACGTTAGTTAGAATTTTATAGAAAAATCACAGAGACGAATATCATTCTTGGTGATTGCTTTAAATGTTTTGATATATATATATACCCTTCTGGTTTCAGTCTCTCAATCCTTCAGAATCGTTCTATATATTATCTACTTATCTATATGCATACAGACAGGAAATAGTATTTTAGTGCTTTTCAATGTGTTATGGTTTATAATTATATCATATATGGAATATATAATTATATATAATTATAAAATATACATCATATACAAAATTCTATACTGCAAATATGCATATAATTTTTATGATTATATATAATTTTATAATTATGTATAATTATATTTATATAATTTATAATTCTATATTATATTTTCTAATTTTCTTTTTTAAATTTATTTATTTATTTTTTTATTTATTTATGATAGTCACACAGAGAGAGAGAGAGAGAGAGAGAGAGGCAGAGACACAGGCAGAGGGAGAAGCAGGCTCCATGCACCGGGAGCCCGACGTGGGATTCGATCCCGGGTGTCCAATATCGTGCCCTGGGCCAAAGGCAGGCGCCAAACCGCTGCGCCACCCAGAGATCCCCTATTTTCTAATTTTCTATGCAAAATATAATTATTTAGCTATATATTAAATATATATAATTATAATTATATCTAATATATTATTTTTATAACTATATTTATAATTATACATAATAGTATATATGGTATAATATATAATATGTAATATACCATATTTTTATAATTATATACTAGTATATTATGGCATTATATATACTAATGTATATTATTATATGTAATATGATATACATATAATCATATATATTACCTAATTCAATCCTGTGAAGCACATTATCATCTTCATTTTTCAGGTTATAACAGCAGTGCATACAACACACAATATCTGTTATATGCTTTAGCAACCATTCCTGATTTTTTTTTAAATGAAGAATAGAGGGACACCTGGGTGGCTCAGTGGTTGAGTGTCTGCCTTTCGCTTAAGGCGTGATCTGGGGGTCCTGGGATCAAGTCTCACATGGGGTGCCTTGTGAGGAGCCTGCTTCTCCCTCTTCTTATGTTTCTGCCTCTCTCTCTGTCTCTCATGAATGAATAAAAAAATCTTAAAAAAAGAATGAAAGCTAGATATCTAATTTAAGGCTAAGAAAAAAAAATACCCTATCACTTACAATATGCTGTTTTCTCCTAGAAGAATTTACTATAGTCCTAAAATGTAATCATTTTAATATATGTACACAGAAAACACAATTGGGAGATCAATTTTTTCCTGTATCTTTTGTATATTATTGGTGACATAAGGAATCAGTAATGCATGCACTATGAATATTCTAAACTTGAAGCCAGGATATATGGAATCTAATTCCTGTTAAGGTATATTAACTTTAAGAACAGATCAAAGTATGTGTTTTCTTCTTCCAAATGAAGAGCATTGTTTAATAAAGGCCACTGTATCGAAGTGCACATATCTTAAAAACACCCCTTCTGATAGGAATAGTTTCTGCAAATATGAGCAGCATTTTTTCCTAAGTGAAACCTTAAAAAATATGGGCGTGACTAGTGAAATTAGATGGCTTGCTGTGGTATTTTGTGGCATTTTGACGTGGTCCTTGAGATATATCGTTGTCTTGCTTGGATAAGGGAAACTGACATCAAATCTTTTCTCTTAATCTATTTCTTTAGCTGGCAAATAAGGGCTTGCCTACCTCACAGAGTTGTTATGAAGACCAAATAATGCACATAAAATGCTTTAAAAACCTTACACAGGAAATAAACAAGTGCATACAGTGTGATACAACTAATAGTGCCCGTGTGCACAGGGTGCTTGGACATCAGGCTTGGAAGTTGGAGAAGATTTCCTGTAGATGTGTCTGTATTGCTCAAGGTCCAACCAGAAACATGGAAACTACTTTCAATACTTGAAACCAGGAATGTAATGCAGGGAACTGTTCACACACAAAAATGAAAGACCTGAAAAACCAACCAGGTGTTGGCAAGACATCCCAGATGTCAGCAAAAGCAGGCAGCCACCACCACCGAGGTTAGATCTAGGCAGTTAAGAGCTGGTGTACTGCTACCTTTCTTCCCCACTTCCCATGGTAAAGTTGGGGGCCACAGAGCCATGTGGTCTAGGGATATAACTAAGTTGGAGAAGGACCACTTAATCACATCTGACCTTGATGAAGGACAAAAACTGTTATTGTGCTAAGCTCTTGAGATGTCAGAGTTTGTCTGTGGGACAGTGAGTGTTAGCTGCCCTTACTAGTATATATATATTATTAGGCCAAAGATAAAAGTCTACAGATCAAGTGTTAGCATATATGAGGTAGCTGAAGCCAAAGATGCTAAGGAAGAATCCTAAGGGACTTGCAAAAAGTAAAAGGCCAGAGGATTGAGAATAGAACAATCAGCTACACTTTGAGGCCAGGTGGGAAAATATAGGTAGGAAAAGCAGAGAAGAAAAGAGAGAGAAATAACAGAAGCCAGGGATAAGTATTTTATTTTTTTTGGGGGGGGGGGAATAAGTGTTTTAAAAAGACATTGATTTTTGACATTTTTAGAGTCCCTCAAGAAAGCAAGAAAATTCAGCCCAGGAAGTCCATCTGCTTTGACCACTTTGGTGTCAGCAGCAAGAGCAGCTTTCTGGACAGGTTGGAAAGCCCATCAGGTAAGGATGGTGTAGACGGCCCCAGGGGGAGGACAATGCAGAGAGTGAGCACAGGCTTCTCCTTCAGGGAGCTAGACTCTGGAAGGAGGAAGGACAGCTGGAGCATCATCCTTGGGGGAGGCAAAGATTGGGATTCAATGCACAGGTGCAAGCACCAATAAAAAATAATACTTATTATACTAATAGTTGATACGTTACTGCTGAAATCTGTGCATTCCTATTTCGTTGATATGGAAAAGATGTCATCACACATGTGGAAGTGTAGTCTATTCAAACGTACCTCGTAGCGCCACAGTCCTCCAATGTCGTGGCTTCCTTCAAAACAGGTGGGCTCCAGTCCTTCCTCCAGACAGATCTTAATGGCACCCAATCCGCTGACCCCAGCACCAATCACTGCAATTCTTTTTGGTGGCATTGTGTCTTGTATCAGGGAATTTATTAGTAGAAAAGCAGATTTTTATTGTCATGGAATTTTTTTTCTATAATGCAAGATCATCAGAGCTCTTTTTTTCCCTGAAAATTGCTAACTAATGCATTTGAGAAATGTTCTACTCAAAGCTGTTCTCCAATTCGAAGGCTCTCTGAGCAGCAGAAAACCCTACCTCACACAAGACTTTATTATTTTCAAGTACAAAGTAGAGTGCTTCTAAGACAAAAATGTGGTGGGGGGACGCTTGCCTTAGGCTCAGGTCATGATCCCAGGGTCCTGGGATCCAGCACTCCAGGGATCAGTCCCCCATCTGGCTTCCTGGTTAGCTAGGATCCCATTTCTTCCTCTCCCTCTGCCCCTCCCTCTGCTTGTGTGCTCTTTCTCTGTCAAATTAATAATTTTTTTTTAAAAAAGGTTTGACTGCTAAAGTCACACACACCACTCCATACACAGATTTTGCCCAAACCGACTTTTAATTCCTTCTGCTACTACTATCTGCTTGCTGAAACACTCACATTGGGTACTTCTGCATGGTTTACTTTTGTTTTGTTTTGCATGGTTTACTTTTGATTTAGGCCAGAGAATCCCTACTTTGGCCCTGTGATAGGGTCTGAAGTGGCAAGAGCAGGAAGAAAACTGCCACAGAGCTTTCCTTCAAGTAAATATCACTCATCACACTCTTCTTAGGGCGAAGCGCAAGCTACCCATGTAGATAGTCTTTAGAAAAGTAGTCCAACTGTCTTCATATCAAAGATTAATGTTCTGCTATTCATTCATTCATTCATTCATTCAATAAGCATTTACTGGTATCTACTATGTGCCAGACACTAGTTGGGCAGATACTGCAGTGAATAGATCTGACATAGTGCCTTGAAAACAGGTGGAAAATAAACAAAGGAGTAAGTAGGTAGTAAGCCGGCCGATGATGCCAACTATGGAGGAAAATGAAGCAGGGTAGGGGCTATGGGGGAATGTAGACGCAGGGTATTGTTTTCTGTAACATGGTCAAGGAAGGGCTCCCTCATGATGTTTAAGCAGCCGGTGGGGGACCCGAAAGAGAATTCCAAGCAGACAGTCTGAGGCAGAAACATGCTGGACATTTTTGAAGAAAAGCAAGGGACATGTTTTAGTAGGTGCCAAAAGGGTAGAGGGGATGATGAGGTTGGAGAGGAAGTATTAGGCATCAGTGTCAGAGTCAGGATCAGTACTAGAGGTCAGACCAGGCAGTGCACTTTTTCAAAGGATGGAGCAAAGGAAATATATGGACAGTATCAATAGGTGCTCAGAGATGCCACTTACCTGTAAGTGCCTCCGAAGACACTATCTGCTCTACAGGGTTGTTCCACCCTCTGCTGTTCAGCTGAACCTGAAGGAATAGTTTTCTTTTTCCTTCCTTCCTTCCTTCCTTCCTTCCTTCCTTCCTTCCTTCCTTCCTTCCTTCCTTCCTTCCTTCCTTCCTTCCTCTCTTTTTCTTTCTTTTCTTTGTTTCTTTCCTTCTCTCGGAAATAGAGTTTTCTTAAGAGAGGCCCCCTTAACTATCATCTGGTGACTTTCTCCCTGTATCTCCCCCCCCTTTTTTTTTAACCTCCCCCCTTTAATATGAATTTCTCTTTGAAGGAGGAACAGAATCGAATTCTGTACGGCAATGTTAACAGTTTTTTTTTTTTATCATAGTGGATTAGAGCAGCTATTAAAATACGAGACTATTTTTTAATCTGGAGTTCCTTCTTAAATTCTTTTAGATTAAGGCTTATTAACCTAACCCTGTACCATTGATGTGTTGCTACGGCTTGAAAATGTATCCAGAGGCAATAACCAATGAATTTACCCAATGACAGCAGCAAGTACCTAAATAATCCTCCTGAGTACAGCAGTTAATGCAGAGGTTTTTCAAGTGCTTAGCAGGATTGTAGTATCAGCCAGAACCCTGGATCACGAAGTAGCAAAATGAGTGCATACTAACAAAGAAATCACTATCAACAGAAATACATGGATAATGAATGTTGCATTTGTTGTTTATTCGAAAAGTAAATCCGAATACTCAGTGCTCATTTTTAAATGCCAAAGCTATTATGTTTCACTGCGATATGTACATTTGTTTGAAAAATCACCTTTCAAATGTCAGAAATATCAAGTCAAATACTCTTCTCCTGGGTATTCAAATTCCCTGACTATTGCAATAAAAGCCTATTAGTCCATACAACCTGTGCTTAGTGAGGCTTATTGTCTCCTTGATCGTTTATATCCTCTTGCTCCTCCAGTAGCTCCCCTTAAACTCCAGTGCCCTGTCACCTCTGTCTCTTTAGCCCTTCACCTGAAACAAACCCAAATGACACCCAGTGGGCCAAATCTCCCTCCATAGGTATAGACGACGCTGGCCCCAGCCTGTTTTCTGCCCCACTAGAAATGGTAATGAGTTGCTCTTTGGATGAAGTCTTGTGAATATTCTCTACTCCTTAGTTACCCTTTTGCTTTTGATCGCTTATAGAGAACACAGGAAATTTTTCTAATCATGCAGTTACATGTCATAAAACAAAAACGTAAAAATTCCATTAAGCCTCCATGTCTTGTACGAAGTAAATGTCATAAGACTAACCTGTAGCAAGAAGAAAAAGAAAAGCAGATTTGTTCTTGAGGTCTCCCGGCACTGGGGTAAAGAGATGGGCTCCAGAATCCTTGCCTCTTCGGAGAGGACTGACAGCTCCTGTGCTCTTCCCAAAACTGAGGGAGCCCACCAGGGTGAGTTTTATGCAATGACTAATTTGCAAAAACTCCTCCCCGTGTGTCTCTCCTCTTTGCCTGATGGGGTGGAGGTAAGAAAGTTGGGGTTCAGGTAAGAAGCTGGCAGGTCATCAAATTTTTCTAAACATAGTAATTGTGTTGGTCTCACAAAGTCTAATTAAATTGAAGGTACTGAGAAGCCCGGAAGGAACTTCATTAAGACAGTATTCAGCTTGGAAATTGATCTATAGTGAAGCCTGGAAAACATGGGAAAACATTTCATTGCCTGGGATGATAGATAATGAGCGTTAACGCGTTCCAATTGATGGAGCATTCTCACCAAAGCTAGGATAGGGAGGGGGAGCGATAGACCAGTAACATACTCATACATAATTTTTTGTCTATTTATGACTATTTCTTTAGGGTAAATGTCTACATCGGCAATGGCTGAGTCCAAAGGCATTTGAGGAACAGTTTTTAAGATCTCTGATAAATAGTTTCTAATAAAGATTAAAGTAGTTTCATGATGATTAAAAATGTGGGGACCCTGATATGGGACTTGATCCCAGGACCCCAGGATCACGACCTGAACCAAAGGAAGACACTCAACCAGTGAGCCACTCAGACTCCCAAATATTCCATTTTCTTAATGGTATCTGCCATTCTTTGAATATCAATGACTCTGAACTCCACTAATATATTTTTGATCCATTTGTGTTTCTTCTTTAGTGAATTTGATAATATAATTTCTACATTTTTCTACCCTTTTTGTTTAAAGAAATCTTTTTACATTATAAATAGGAACCATTTTTCCTCTTGTATGTGTTCCAAATATTTTTCTTGTTTTGTTATTAGCTTTTAAAAATTACATAGATTTTTTTCCTCCATTTTTACCAAGTAAAATATGTTTTTTCCTTTACAGTTATTGGCTATCATGTCATACTCCTAAATTTTCCCTATCTCAAGTTTCTAAAATTATTCATCCATATTAATTATGTTTTTACATTTTTATTTAACATTTTGATAGTTCCAAAGTTAGATTTTTTTTTTTTTTTTTTTTGAGAGAGAGTATGTTCGTAGGCGAGTGGTGCAGGGTGAGGGGCAGAGAGAGAGGGAGAATCTTAAGTAGGCTCCCCACCAACCATGGATCCCAATGTGGGGCTTGAGCTCATTACCTGAGCCAAAATCAAGAGTCGAATTCCTCACCAACTCAGCCACCGAGGGGCCCTCAGAGTTCAATTTTGATAGGGTGTGAAGCAATACTTCATTGTGATCCTTTTTCCCATTAATCACCAGGTGCTTCTGCCCATTTTATCAAACAAGACATTCTTCCCCTATCACAATGGAAATGTCATATTTATAACATCCTCAATATTTATATGTTTTGTTTTATTGCAGATATTCATATTCTGCTCCACTAATGATTCTTTATATTCAGATATCAAAACCTCACTATTTAAATATTGTTGCTTTAAAAGATTTTTGATATTTCCCTGTGCAGCCTCCAATTATTACTCTTCTTTTTTCAATATTTTCTTGACTTTTTTTTTTAAATCAAATTCACTTTTCTGGATGAAACTTGGATTAATTTTTCACCATTCCTAGAAATAAAATTTTATTTAAATGTAGCAGTTAATTATGGAATAACTGACATCTTTATAACATGGAACTTCTCTCTTTATTCATATCCTTTGTGTATCCTATAGGGAAGTGTTATTTACATGGGTTCACTAATTTCATTGTGATACGTTTTATTGATTTCTAGTTACATATCTGATTATTATTGGTATTATTGATTTTTCCATTATATTTTCAAACTTATTTATTGCTGGCACATCAGCTAATAGTTGTGTGTGTGTGTATGTATATATATATATATATGTACATATATATATATAATTTATTGACATATTATGTAGGAAAGTATATAAATGTTTTTTAATAGTTCATACACACACATATAATTTCAATCATTTCCCAAACTCTCATTTATTCTAAATATCTCATAGATTCTTATGTCAGTCCAAATAAATAATCAAAGAATCAAAATGATAATATGATTTAGTTTTTCCCTTTCTAATGAATATTAGAAAAGGAATATTCCTCTCTTTGTTTTTCCTCTCTTTTACTGAATTGTCTAAAATTTTCAGAACAATTTCCAACAGAAGTGGTTACTGAACATGTTCCTTGTGTGTTTCACTCTTGAATATGATACTGGCTTCCGATCTGAGAATTTTCCTTCTTTCAGATTTTATTTATTTATTCAAGAGAGATACAGAAATCATATTAAGGAAATATTCTTCTTTTTCTTGATAGCTCTGTCTCTGTGTGTGTATGTTTAACCAGGACACAGTATTCATTTAGTTAAATGCATTCTTAAAGCAATTAAGGTAATCATATAGTTATCTAATTTCATCTATTGCTGTAATGGATTATATTAATAGATTTCCCATTGAACCATATTTGCATTTCTACATTAAATCTTACTTGGTCACGATATACTAGTATTTAAAAATGTTGGATTTTATTTCTTAAACTTTGTTAATGATTTAAAATCACAACTAATATTGGTGTATTGCTTACCTTTTTTGTTCTTTTTCAAGATTATGTTATCTTTGTTATAAGGGTTATGAGGAAGCTTTCTTATTTACCTTATACTTTGGATACATAGTATGGTATTATTTGTATATTGAAAACTAATACCAATTTTCCTGGGCAATCATCAGAGCCCAGTTATTCTTTGGAAATAATTTTTATTTTTAAACTTTTCATTTTATAGGTTTTATACTTTTTCATATACAACTATTATTTTCTTTGAAGATTATTCATTTACATATTTCAAAATTTTAAGCTAGTGTTATATGTAATCTCATTTTATAACTTTTGATCTCTGTTGATTTGTAGCTTTTTGTTCTTTTTCACGTTGTAGGGTACATTAGTTTTAAAAATTAAATAGAATTTTGGACTAATTGCAGAGCTAGGCCAACCAGTTCCCAGTGGGATAAGGAGCTGGCTTCAGGATGTAAATCAATGTACTGCTTCAAGACAAGCTTGCACAACAGCTGAAAGTGAACAACAACCAGAAGCTCAAGTAAAATTCTGTTCATCATCTTATTTTTGTAATCCTTCCTTGCCTGCCCCTTGCTCTATCTCCTTTGGCTCAAAACTCCTCTTTGAGATTCAGAAAATAATATGCAGAAATGTCTATGTCTATAGTTCTAAACCTTAAACCCACGCTATTCAAGGTGTTTTAGATAGGATACATGAGTCCTTGAACCTCCCAAGGATGTATGCAAAAGTTGTGCATGGGTGAATTTGCATTTTTCTGGGGGAAAATATCCAAGTATTCATCTTCCTTAAAGGGATATGAGATGCAAAAACATCAAAAGATCCTTGTTGATGGTAAACTTACAAAAGTCTTAGGAAACCCTAAACAACACCAATTTAAATGATCAAAAAAGGAGCCAAAAGATCAAGGCATTTAAGAACTTTTTCCTTTTTTGGGATGCCTGGGATAATGCTATCACATAAGAGATGGCAGTAAATATTTATTGGCTATTTATTTAGTCAATATTGATAATTGAAGGATGATGTAAAATTGATAGAAAATGAAATGTTCTCAGGGAAGGGCAGTGTACCTGATGAGCTCCAATATTCTTGAAGGTGAAAAAGTCTAGTAGCATCCCCAATCAACTTAGGAGCTGGATCTGGGATCTTGGCCATGAGATCTCTGCACCTGTGTTATTATTGCTACTCCCTGACCATTTCACAGAATGAAAAATCTCAAAACAAAAGGAAAGGACCTAATTTACTTTTTTGAGGGATCCATATCACACTCTACAGTTAAGGAAACCCTAGAAATAAAATGAATATTAATAGATCTAAAATAGAAAGCAAGGGAAACAAATCCTTGGGTGGGAAGAAAGAAGCATGTAAAATGCTGACCTAGGATTGTTCTCAAACATCGACCAAGTGGAGACCCACTTAGTATCACACATATGGTGAAATTCTATCAAAAGGGTTTAGAAACCAAAAGTTTGAGGACACTCAATGAATGAAATGCTGAAGTCCATGGAAAAACTCTCCAGCTGTCTTGTTCCAAGAATTTTGTCTTGGCTCATGCCCTTAGTCAGAAACACAACTCCTGAATTGCCTTATGGTACATCTAATTATGGGAGAGGGTCTAAGAACTAAATCCACCCCCCAGGTTCCTGTAGTCATGTTCTCAGGTGCTAACTCAAGTTTTGCCTTGTAACTGATGGAAAATAGATTGGAAGGTTATATAATAAAGTTATCTAATAAAGTTTTACCTTATATTTCATGGTAATGAATCATGACATTATAACACATCTTAATAACTTTGTATTAAATCTTACTGGCTCTTTAAAATCATTGCCAATATTTCTTCAGTTAATTAAAACCAGTGAGTCTATTTAATGGGCAATGAGATTGTTATAATTAATTAAGAACAGACAAGGTAAAATGTCTCTAAACTAAGGGTTTCACAATTTTGTGGGATACAGAGGAGGTAAAGTCCCTAAAATCAACATCTTCAATTCCTTTATGACCTCTTGAAGTGAAAGTAGAAAGGTAAAAAGCGGCAGCTTATTTTCTTGTTACATCTTAAGTAATTAATTTGTATACATACATATATAGACCCATTTTGACTGTAAAGTTATAGGTTATATATAATTGATAGTCATATCACGCATTTAACTGTAAAGACAGCTAAATCCATCAAGTGTTCCAACAGAAACTAAATACCCAAAATGAAGCAGTTGGAAACATTGCATACAGGAAAAGCATTGAACTACAGGTCAGGAGAATTGCTCATCTCCCTTCTTGCTATTACTTGTGTGAATCTGAGCAATGCTTCTTTTTAAAAATGTGTAAAGTAGGAATGATAATATATGAATATGAACCTCACAAAATTATGATATGGTTTAGACAAACAGCTATACTTAAAGATATTTTCAAAAATGGAACATAACTTACAAATTTAGTTTTTATTACTTAGAAGATTACCTATTTTGGTGGTTTTCAAACCTAGTTGAGCATTAAAATCACTAAGGAGCTTAAAATAAATAAATGCTGAACATCCCTCTGGGCTTCACTCTGTGTTTATCAGAGCTAAATTCCCTAAAGTTGAATACAAGGCTGCATATTCTCAAAAACTGTAAAGGAAAACATAGCATGAGGAAAAGAAATGGAAGGCCTAAAAAAAAAAAAGCCCAAATGGTATTCTTAGAAATGAAAAATACAGTGGCCGAAATGAAAGAATGCATGTTTGAGATTAAAACAGAATAGAGTTGCTTGGGTGGGTCAGTAGGTTAGGTGTTTGGCTCTTGGTTTCAGCTCAGGTCGTGATCTAATGGGTTGTAAGATTGAGCCCACATTGGGATCCATGCTCAGCAGGGAGTCTGCTTGAGATTCTCTCCCTCTGCCCCTCCTCACTTCTCTCTCTGTCTCTCTCTCCTGCTCTCTCTCTCTTTCTCTCACACACAAATAAATAAGTAAATCTTTTTTAAAAAGAACAGAATAGATACTGTGGGAAAAAAGATGAGTGAATTTGAAGACCTCATGATAGATCCTACCTGAAATGGGGCAATGGGAGAAAAAAAAAAACAGGAAAAAATGAGCAGAGCATTAGTGACTTATAGGAAAACACTGAGAAACTAATATAGCATAGCTGGAGTCTCAGAAGGAGAGAAGAGAGAGGAAATACTTAAAGAAATGATGGCCGGTTACTATCCAAATTTGAAGACCACTATAAGCTTATAGATCCAAGTAGCTCATTAAACTCCAAGCAAAAGAAACAAAGAAAACCACACCTAGGGACATCCTGATCAAATTGCTGAAAACCAGTGCTAAATAAAATATCTTAAAAGCAGCCAGAGAAAAGTGGCATATTGCATTCAAGGAACAAAGATAAGGTTGACAGCAGGCTTCTTATCGGAAATTACGTGAGCCAGAGGACAATGGGGCACATCACCAAAATACTTAGAAAAAGGTCACCCTAGAATTTTCCAACCCGTGGAAATAACTTTCAAACATAAAGGTCAAGATTTTATCAAACCAAAAACTGAAGTCAATCCTTACCAGCAGATCTTCACTATAAAAAAATTTTTTTAAGAAGTTTTCTGGAAAGAAGTAAAATTATGCCAGATGAAAAATTAGATGTATAAAAGGAATGAAAAGCACTAAAAATGATAAATATAGAGATAAATATAAAAAAGTATTGTTGTAATGAAACTATAGCTTTAAAAGATAATAGATGGTTGAAGGCACAGCTAATAGCAATGTAGTGTGAGGATTAAATATATGTAGAAGTAAGATGCATGACAAGAATGGAACAAAAGACCAAGTGGGACATTACAGTATACTGGGTTATATTTGTACAACAAACATTACTTGAGAGTGCACTAGGTTAATAATATATTTTGTAACCTCAAGGACAGCCCCTAAAACAAAACAAAACAAAATAGATTGAACAAAATACTCATAAATATTTTTACTTCTTGCAAGCAATAATTCTATATTTGCAAAAAAAGGCTGGATTAAATGTAACAGTAGTGATGACTTTTAAAAAGCTCCAGAGAAGGGAAAAGGTCATATTCAAGAAGCAAGTTTCCACTTTCAGCTTTGGCTTCTAGTTACGAAGTAAACTCAGTGACAGTCAGAGGCAAAAGATTTTGGAGACGCCGCCCTTTTCTCAATCCCTCTTCTCACACTGGTCTTCCCTAGCAAGTCTGTCATTTGTATAAATGATTGTGTGTGTGTGTGTGTGTGTGTGTGTGTGTGTGTACTCTTCTCCTGAGAGCAGGGTCTCTCTTTGTTCATTGCTGTGTTACCGGTGGCTGCAAGGTGCCTGGCATAGTTGGGTGTATGGTAGTATTTGATGATTCATGGACTGAAAGCATCAGAACCCTCTGGAGAGGCAGGCAAGTGGAGCACCAAAGTCAATCTCTGCATCTGGGTGAATACAAATAAAAGATGCTATCACTCGTGGCCTGGTATTTAAAACCTCAAGCCCCTCTCTGATAAAGATCCCACTTTTTTGGTGATCCTAAACTAGAATGCTTGTCCAACAGCTCTCAACTCTGACTTTGTGTCCCTGATCTTGGCTTAGCAAAACTAACCCTGACCTTCTATGCCCTTGCCATCTTTCCTTGGATACCAGAAGACCTCAGCTTGACGACTAAATTCCATTTCCTTATAACTTCCTTTAAGATTGGAAGTGGAAGTATAGGAAAAGATATACCGGGCAAATACAAGCTGAAGTTTTGAGCATTCTAGGTTGCCATGCAAAGAATATACCAAAAAAGGAGGTAGTCTCCTGGTCCCTCATTGCTTAGAGTGGCGTGAAGACCAGCAGCATCTATATCGACTTGGTGCTTCTTTAGAAATTCAGATTCTCAGGCCCTTCCAGACCTACTGCCCAAGAACCTACATTTAACAGGGTCCACTTATTAAAACGTGAGAAGCACTACCTTTATTTGGGAGCCATGTGAGTCCAGAATGGCGAACTCATAAGTCACTTGTTTCAAAGCTTTTCAATGGCTTCTTATCTCACCAAGAATAACTGAGCCTCCTTACTACAGGCTTTAGCTACCTCATTAACAAGCTGAACTAAATAATTTCCACAAAATTCTTATTTTAGCATTCTTTAATTCCCTGAACTATCTCCAGGTTTTACTCTCTACCTCTCTCCTCTTAAACTTTTCTTCATTATTCACCTGTTCTACATGCAATGATTATTATATTCTAGGGGCCAAAGCCTGGGCTGACCCCTGGGAATATATGGTTAAGTAGGACAAATTCCCTGCCCTTGGAACATGCATGAGGGTAATGAATGTAAGTAAGGGCAGCTCATACATTTCAATGTGGTGTTCACTGGTGTCCCACGAATCCAAACAGAGGCCAGAGCCTTGGGTGTGTGTTGATGCAGGTAGGAGGTGGTGGGGAGGATCTACAGAATCGAGCTGGGGTTTCACTCATCAGCTGAGTAGCTGCACAACTCACAGGAAATCCAGAAGCTAATCTTCTGAGGAGAAAGCTACTGTGTTTACTCTTCTATAATATCTGAGCTTTGGTTTAGCGGCTATACTCCTGGTATCATGGCCAAAGGCTCACCCTATTTCTGCCACAAAATTACTGAGAAGATGGGGTTATGTTTTCGAAAAGGCTTAGCTAGCTACAGGTGGAGTCAGCCTGTCTTTCCAGCTTGACACCTACGTGAGTGGATGAATAGAAAAGATTGCTAGCTAAAGCACTCTTACCCTGTTCACCTAAGGGCCACCTTCAGATTGCCCAGAGCATACATGTGATTTGGGGAAGATCCCAGGAAGTCCCCATGAACCTGCGTGCCCTCTTGGGCTGAGGCAAGGGAGGACATAAGAATGGCAGGACAATGAATTAAGACTTTGCCTATCCCTTCTGACACATAAAGCCTTTGCCCCACCTTCAATCCTCAGAGAGATTATTCCTCTAATTATATACTTAAGGGCCTGAGTCAGTTAGCCTTTTGCCTCCATAGAGTTTTCTTGCTGCATAGACTGAATTCCATTTCCCTAACTGGGGAAAGGTGGTACATGTTGCTCTGCACCTGTGTCTAAAGAGTCCAATGTGATTAAATCATCCCCTGTCTGGGAGATGAGCTTGAGAAGTGAAGCACAGAAGAGCCCCACACATGTGAGCGAGGACTGTTGGCTCTCACACTCATCCCTGAGCTGCCCTCTGCTGTCCTTTCTTCCCAGGCTAGTGGTGTAGACGAAACTTACTGCATTGTTGTGATGTTAGGTTTTGGACTCTTGTTGGCACATTCAAACATATTCCAGTCCATACAGCTTTTCCTAGTAGTGCCCCTCGGTCATCCAGTCAGCAAACCTTCACTGTGGGCCGATTATGCACTGCTATCCAGGCATCCCTGGTGCACAGGGATAACCCAGCACAGTCCACACTCTGGATAGCCCTCTGCTCTAGTTGGGTCAGACAGCAAGTGATAATTATAATGGTGTGTGTTATGGGCAGTAATAAATACACTTCAGGAATGGAAGTGGCACAAGAAAAGGGAATTTATGACTCCAAGAGAGGCAGGGGCAGTGAAGTTTTCTCAGAAGGGTGCTAGCTGAGCTGAGTTTCTAAGACTCAATAAAGATTTATCACTGAGGTAAAAGGCAGACCAACAGGAATCTGCATATACACAGTCACAGGTGTGAGCGGTGGTCCAGGTGTGCAGGGAACTGCAAGACCCCCAGGGAGCCCTCCTGGAACGCAGAGCAAAGGGGTTGGGGTGGCTCCAGGGCCTGAGGAGGAGGGCACCTGCCATGAGAGAGTCTTCCCACAAATAGATACCACCAGAGGCTTTAATACAAGATGGTGCCACAGTCAGATTTTGGGTTTTGCAAAGATTATGCTGTAGATAGTGGGGAAACTACAAAGGCAGGGACACTGGTCAGCCAGCACTGAACAAATTGAGTCATCATGAAGGCGCAGACAGAGTTTGCAGAGAAGATAGCTGTTTAGGAGGTAAAGATATGGAGCCCAGTGGCTGGTGGAGTGTTTGGTGAGGGAGACGCAGGCATTGCTGACAGGCAGGTCTTGGATTTGGCAGCTGGTTCCATGGTGACATGCCCGCCTACTGGCCTGTTTGGGCACGTGGGTCTCCTGTCCATGTTCGAGGGCAGGGATCTTTTCTTCCTAACCGGTGTTTGCCCCGGGTCTGGGTCACAGAATATGCTCAATGATTGCTTATAGCATTGAATGAATTAAGGAAAATTTAAAACAGACAGATGTTTGGAGAATCAGAGAATGTTAAAGTAAGGATGTTTGTGGAGATTATTTAGTTCGACCCATTAATTATACAGATGGGGAAATAGACCCAAAGAAGCAAAGAGACATGAAGAGTGGGTTCTGGGAAGTTTGGGGTGGAGAGACAATGAATTCAGTTGGGGTTGTATTATGTTTGTGTGGCCCATGGTAAATCCAGATTCCCTCCTCCTGAGTGGTTGGAATGTGAAGCTGAGGAGTGGGGTTGAGTCTAGATGTACAGATTTGGGATACAGATCTTACAAAGCCCAGGGCAGGGAAAGCTCTTACTACCCCATGAGAACTTACCCCATGAAATGAAGTCAGAAGTCAGGAGGCCCATGGAGGAGTATAAGCAGAGTGAGCATAACACAGTTGGAAGTGCCAAAGCAAGTTACATATCCTTCCCGTGCCTCACATTCCCCGGCTGGATCTGTACCTCCTCTACAGAGTGGTCATGAGTGTAAATGACTGAATATTGATTAAGTCTTTAGAGCAGGGCCTGAAATGTCATAAACTCTATATAAGTGTGAAAAAGGCTGCACTGCATCCACACTAACATTTGATGTTGGACAGAGGAGTAAGAACTCAGAAAAATAAGCAAACTAGATATGAAAAGAAAAGGAGGAAGATGTCAGGCAAATGTGGTAACACCAAAATCTGAGAGGAGTTCAAAGGAGGAGGGAGCAATTATGCAGCAAATGGTTTAAAAAAAAAAAAAAAGACTAAAGCCAGGAAAGATTTAAGAGTGCCTATGGCCTTTGGTAGTTGGAAGTTGCCTGGAGATTTTAGAGCTGCTCTGGTGAGGGGTCATGGAGAAGAAGGGTAGCTCCATCCCAGAGTCCTCGTCTGTGAAGTGAAGAAGCTACGCTCCTACCGGCTATGGTGGCCTAATCTTGTTCTCCTCTTATTACTAACATTCGATGGTGATCAAGTTCTTCTTGACTTAGAAATGGTACCTTAATTGGCTAACGATGTCCTTTGTAATTTATTTTTTTAAAGATTGATTTATTCATTTGAGGTTGTGGAGAGAAAGAGAGAGAGACTCTTAAGCAGACTCACTGCTGAGTGGGGAGCTTGATGCCGGGCTTGATCCCAGGACTCCGAGATCATGACCTGAGCGGAAATCAAGAGTTGGCTGCTTGACTGACTGAGCCACCCAGGTGCCCCATGATATCCTTTTTAAAACTTGTTTTGAGTTTGTGGAGATGGATGCTGTAAGAGGGTCATTTGCTTTTTAATTTACAAAATGTTCTCAATGTACAATTTCCCATTTGATCCTTGGGAGTATATACTACAGGTATTCTCACTTATTATCAGCAAAGCAGACATGGAAGGATGGGGTGATTTTCTCGATGTCACTAAAGGAGAAACCCCAGATTTTAATTCAGGCCTTCTGGCAACAAATCCAGTGCCTCACAGTTTATAGGAATCACTGGGATGGGTGGCAGGAAGCTAGTTTAGAATGAGGCATCTAAAGAACATAGTTTCTATTTATGAAAAATACCTGTCAGCATAAAATGTTTTCTATCTATTTCTCTAAACAATGTTTTTTTTTCCCATGTTATTTTCTCCTGCAGTAGGACATAACCTAACCTAAGATTTTTTGTTTGGAGGAATAAGTTTTTTTTTTTTTTTTAAATCTTTTGGTTTCTTCTGTGGTAGAGCATGTACTAATACCATCAGATTTCTTTTATTAGACTGATATGGTCATATATGCACATAGATGATTTCGGACCTCCAATGGATTTTTTGGGTATTCAGAATGATTTGATAACTATCTAGTTGTATTCAAGGGATGAGACAAACTGAGGGGCCCTCTACTCCTCTACCATCTTAACTCCTCTCTGTACCTAGATGATTTCAAAGCACTTTTGCTTGCATTATTTATCTGATTCTCTCAGCCACTCTCTGAGAAGGGTGAAACAGAAGCTCATTCCATTTTACAGGGAAGAGTCTGATGTTAAAAAGATCCTGTGGCTGACCTAAGGTCACCATTTGGTCATTCAGCAATTTGTCTCCAAGCTGGAGGTAATGCCCACCATGGGAAGTCATGGTGTGAGTGCCTATCTGATGATGTCAGAGGCTGTCTGGCCTGTAATCAAGACTCTTAAGTCAGTGAACATCAAGAAAAGAAGGTCCCCCACTCTTTGGGCAGCCCTTATGTCTACTGTCTGGGTGTTGGGTGTGATGTTTTTATCTCTTAGGCACTGAAATGTAAGGGAAAACTAAAAATAAGTATGATGTGGGAGGAAGAGGAAAAGCAAAGTAGGGGCAGAAGCCTGGCAGGGTTAAATATTTCACAAATGGTGGCTCCGAATGTTTCAAATACTTGTGTAAAGTGCTGACTTCATCATTTCTACAGAGCATTTATGAGATAATATCTAAGAAGCACTTTGAGTGCCTTGGAAAATAGTGTCAGATAAATATAAAATACTGAGAATATGAAAGTGGCAGACAATCTCAGATATATAGTCTATGCGTTAAAAGAAATAAAACTGCTTTATTCATCAAAGTGATCAATGTAAAGTGAGGAAAGCAGAGTTTTTTTTGTTTCTTGGCCAGGCAACCAGTCTGGTTTTCCCAAGGATTAATGTAGTATGAACACATTTACCAACAATAAAAGATTCTATAGAAATATTGCTTCCCTTGTTGAACAACATGTGGATGAAACATTGCTAATTAGGTCTCAGCAGAAACAATTCAGCTGCATTTAGTGCAGAAACCCGTATAATTTTTAGTCATTTATAGTAAGTAAAAAATTCTATGATCAAGTAGTTCATCAGGAAGTGAGGTTTAGAGTGTGACTCGATTTTATCTTTGAAGGACATCTTTGTGAACATGGCTTCAGAATATTCTGGACATTATCTTTTGAACCAATTAGCATGGCGATTTCAAAGAATGACAACAGAAAAGGCAATGTTTTCTCAATTTCATTAGTACTAAAATTCTTATACCAATTTAAAGAAAAGTGTACTTGAACTTGGCCACAGTAACTTCTCTTCTTGCAAGATACATCCACGAAGGCAAAAGAAACAAAAGCAAAAATGAACTATGGGACTTCATCAAGATAAGAAGCTTCTGCACAGCAAAGGATACAGTCAACAAAACTAAAAGACAACCTACAGAATTGGAGAAGATATTTGCGAATGACGTATCAGATAAAGGGCTAGATTCCAAGATCTATAAAGAACTTATTAAACTCAACACCCAAGAAACAAACAATCCAATCATGAAATCGGCAAAAGACATGAACAGAAATCTCACAGAGGAAGACATAGACATGGCCAACAAGCACATGAGAAAATGCTCCGCATCACTTGCCATCAGGGAAATACAAATCAAAACCGCAAGGAGATCCCACCTCACACCAGTGAGAATGGGGAAAATTAACAAGGCAGGAAACCACAAATGTTGGAGAGGATGTGGAGAAAAGGGATCCTTCTTATACTGTTGGTGGGAATGTGAACTGGTACAGCCACTCTGGAAAACTACGTGGAGGTTCCCCAAAGAGTTAAAAATAGACCTGCCCTATGACCCAGCAATTGCACTACTGTTGGGGATTTACCCCAAAGATTCAGATGCAATGAAACGCCGGGACACCTGCACCCCGATGTTTCTAGCAGCAATGTCCATAATAGCCAAACTGTGGAAAGAGCCTTGGTGTCCATCGAAAGATGAATGGATAAAGAAGCTGTGGTTTATGTATACAATGGAATATTCCTCAGCCATTAGAAACGACAAATACCCACCATTTGCTTCTACGTGGATGGAACTGGAGGGTATTATGCTGAGTGAAATAAGTCAATAGGAGAAGGACAAACATTATATGGTCTCATTCATTTGGGGAATATAAAAAATAGTGAAAGAGAATAAAGGGGAAAGGAGAAAAAATATGTGGGAAATATCAGAAAGGGAGACAGAACATGAAAGACTCCTAACTCTGGGAAATGAACTAGGGGAGGTGGAAGGGGAGGTGGGCGAGGGGGTGGGGGTGACTGGGTGGTGGGCACTGAGGTGGGCACTTGACAGGATGAGCACTGGGTGTTATTCTGTATGTTGACAAATTGAACACCAATAAAAAATAAATTTATTAAAAATAAAAAAATAAAGAGAAAAATGTACTATAAGTTTGACTATAAAAGACCTTGCTATAAAACTGGAAGGCAAACAAAAATTTCTTTCCTTTATCCTGAGAAAATAATTTTGATTAAAAAAGCTACATGTGGGATCCCTGGGTGGCGCAGCGGTTAAGCGCCTGCCTTTGGCCCAGGGCGCGATCCTGGAGACCCGGGATCGAATCCCACGTCGGGCTCCCAGTGCATGGAGCCTGCTTCTCCCTCTGCCTGTATCTCTGCCTCTCTCTCTCTCTCTCTCTGTGTGACTATCATAAGTAAAAAAAAAAAAAAAAAAGCTACATGTGCAAAATTACTTTTAGCTGCATTTTTTTGTAATAGAAAAAAACCCCAGAAACAATGTAAATAATGGAAAAAAGCAGTTAATAATTGCATATTGATATAATAGGCTACTATAAAACCATTAAAATGACAAACATGGTGTTGAGAAAAAGCTGAGAAAATGTTTACAATATGTTTTGAAAAGTGTCAAAGATAAGTTATGTGTATTATGATTTTGTCCATGTAAAGAAAGCTGTATGTTTAGGTGCATAAAGTGTGAGGGGAACATGAAAAAATGGAAACCCTTGCTGGCATCGGTCACCATAAGCAAGGTTGTGCTACACAAACAATTCCCATCTATCGGTGATTCACAACAAATGCTCATCCTATGTGACCAGCCTGTGCTCGCTGTAACCACTCTGGGACCCAGTCTGAGAAAGTTTCCATCCTCACACCTGCTGCCTCAGTTTTTAAAACTTTGCCAGAGGAAAGATGTGATTGGCACGATATCCTAAAGCTTCTAAGTGGCAATGAAATATGTGACTCCTTGCATTTATTTGGCTGAAGCAAGTCACACTGTCAGGTCCAACTTCAAAGGGGGCAAAGAAGCTAACTCCCTACTATGTGGTCAGAGAGGAAACCAGGAATATTCGATGAACAACCTTAATGAATCTTACAATGAGATTGATAGACTTATAGATGCTTTTCCAAATATTTTACAATATGAAAATACAGTTTACACTTTCATGACCTCAGATTCTACTGGATGCCAGAATTTGGAAGTTGATTCTCTCTCTCTCTCTCTCTCTCTCTCTATATATATATATATATATATATATATATATATATATACTCATCATATATATATATATATATCTCATACTCATCATTAAAGAAGGCTTTTAACCAAAAAGTCTTTAAAATGTACAATTTTTTTATTCAAACGTTCTAAACAGACTGAGATGATAAACATTTGCACCTTAGGAAATAGAATTTTATTTCACAATGTTTCTGGCTTCATATCATTGTAATATGCAATTTGTAAATTATATGGAAAAGGAAGTTTCAAGAAGGCATTCTATTATAAATATTTATGTGTTGCTGGAAAAATGCATCTTTTGCCTAGGTACCCTGTAACAATTTGCTTGCTTCAGCAAGTAATCAGCAATAAAGAAAATACATGTCATGCTAGTAGGGCTTTAAATATTCCAGTATATAAACTCCTGAAAAATATCCATTGAAAATAATGAAGGATAGTGTGAAAAAAAAAAAGATGGTGTGGTGTACAGCAAAAAACACTGGCTTTGGTATCAGGTTCAAATGCTGAACCACCATTTATTAGTCTTATAACCCTGGGCAATCGGGGCTAATGTCTTCCATAAAAAAGAAATGAAGAATTCTTCCCCTGTGTATATTGTTGTAATGTTTATGACATAACACGTGTAAAGCACTTAGAAAAGTGGCTAGCACATGGTCGATAAATAAATGTTCATTTATTTATGTGTTGGCTGAATAATGGGCAATTACAATTATGGAATAATCCTGCCAGACACTATGGGGAGTGGATATCTTTCAAATTCCTCTCTATTAGGAATAGATATGTAGAGGTACTTGGTCGAAGCAACCATGATCTGATTGCTCTTATTGAATGGGGATGCTAATCAAATAGAATTCCATGAGGTACATATCTTTTGACTGATGCTCAAGCAGTGTGACATGATTACCATTGTTGGGGACATGTGTGTAGTGAGCCTTGAATACATAATGACAGAGGACGGTGATAACACCCAGTCAAACCTCCTCTCTTAGTGATCTGTGATGGGTAAATTTCTCTCTGGGAGCAAGCCAGGTGAGGGGAATGAAGCCACTGAAAGGCAGTGGGGTTGGCCTTTGGAAGTAGAGGGACACGGGGGTCCCCTGTAGCCTTGGCTCCAATCTGTCATGTTAATAGCTGGTATTCATAAACACTGAGATGGCCAGGCTGGCTCAGACAAAATGGAACCGGGTTGGCCTAAGAGATTGGCAGGTGTACTCATGGGCCTCCTGAGGTGTCGTGGGTTTGAGAATCCATTCTCTCTGGGTCAGGATGGCTCTGTGGGCTCTGTGCCCCATTTCTCCAGTCTCTGCTGGTGGTACTGGTGTGAGGTACATGACGCAAAGAAAACGTCCAATGCTAGATTGGGATGGGTGATGAATAGAGACAGCAAACTGGGTTGCACTCCTACCAGAGAGGTAAGGGTGTCCATGTGGTTTATGTAATCCTTCTGGAAGCCTGTGCAGAGGGTTCTGAGATATCTAAGAGTGGACCACACGGGCGAAGAGACTGCGCGGAGAGACTAGAAACTGTTCATGACTTTGGAGCGTCTGGGGCCACGCTTGATCCTGGGATGCTTGGCCCGTCTTTCCATTGGCACAGACAAGTGTTACTTCAGGATGAGGCTTGAATCCCTCCCTCTCGTGACCACTCAAGTTCTCCCCATCTCTCCCCACTGGGGCTCCTGCCCTCACCAATTTCTTACCATGGCCTTCTGTGCTGCACATGTTGTCTGGGGGTATCTCTCATGCACATGGAGTCTCGTGTTCTTGACGATGCCTAACCTGCGTGTTAGCAGGGACCAGGGCTTGTGGACCTTTTTATAGCCTCCGTAGGTTTCAGTACATCTCTAGGTGTGAAGTGGACATTTGTTTAACTATTTCCCACAATTATCTAAGAGTTCATTTGGAGCATCTGGCCACAGAAGGTTGAATTTGGTTTTCTATTGTTTTAAGGGTTGAGGTTATTTTCCCTCCTTTTTTTTTTTTTTAAAGAATGCATTTATTTATCTGAAAGAAAGAAAGCAAGAGAGCATAAGCAAGGAGAGAGACAGAGGGAGAGGGAGAAGCAGACTCTGCTGAGTGGGAAGCCCGAGGCAGGGCTTGATCCCAGGATCCTGGGATCATGACCTGAGCTGAAGGCAGACATTTAATCAACTGAGCCACCCAGGTGCCTCACTATTTTCCCCCTATTTTATTTTATTTTATTTTATTTTATTTTATTTTATTTTATTTTATTTTATTTTAAATGTTTTATTTTTAAGTAATCTCTACACCCAGTATGGGGCTTGAACTCATGAACCTGGGATCAAGAGTCACCTGCTCTTCTGACTATGCCAGCCAGGCACCCCTGTTTTTCCTTCTTTTTTTTTTTTTTGGAGTTTGATTTGCCAACATATAGTGTAACACCCAGTGCTCATCCCGTCAAGTGTCCCCCTCAGTGCCTGTCACCCAGTCACCCATCCCCCTGCCTAAATACAGACTTGCACAGAAGTCTCCCAAAGGAGAGAGTAGGAACCTAGGAAATATCTGGTAGTCTTAGGTCTTTTCCTGATTAGAGCATTCAACTGATTCCTGCCACTTTTGAAATTTCTCCTGGGACACATTTGTGGTCTTAGCTTGTGTGAAGAAATCTTCGGTCGGCAAACATTTAATTATTGTCAGTTGGCAGTTCCTTGTGGGTGGGAATTCTATTATTGCCACCTTTCTCCCATTTGGCGAGCATAGTTCCCAATGCACAGTAAGCTCTCAGATATTTGTTTCGTAAGTGAATTTCTGCTTTGTTTTTCTTATTTCCACATTATGAAGTATTTTCTCTTGGCTTAAAGGGTAACCAAATTATATGTGAATATTAAAACCAAGACAGAGTAAGTGTAAGAGTAAGCAATAATGAGTTATCAATCTTAGCTTTGGACGGGCTTGGGACTGCCTCCCTGATGTTAGAAGTTTCGTTTAAAATCTGACTCAGAGATTTTGCTTTCCTTTGACCCCACCTCCCTAAGCCCATAAATGCTGTTTGCAGTAATTGTCTGCTGGGAAAGGGCCCTACCTTCTCCCCAAAGCCTCTCTTCTCTAAACGATGTCAGCCATCACATCCTTGAAGGAAGGTAACATGTTTAGGCCTATGAAAGAATAAATGGTACAAGGAGGGGTCTAGGGAAAGATAGCATATGCTTGGGAAAGTAAAGAAAAAAAAAAGGGAAACTCAGGTGCTGAGCTTGTCCATAGCTGATTGAAAGGACCTGAAAGAGGAACTCTAGAAAGAAAACACACACCTGACTTTTCTGTTAGCAACAGAGATGGGAGTTAACCAGAACTGGTGGAAAAAAACAAACATATTTTCCCTTCTCTGGTTCCTTAATTACTATTGGTTCCATAGGATAGATAGAAAAAGAATCAAGGAGAACTTGTGATCCAGAAAAAATTTGTATGAAAATTCTAAGTGGAACTCACAGCACTGGTGTGAGGCTGGTGCTGGCTCCTGATTCCGGCTACTTTCGTGCTGTGTGTAGAGCTCAGCATGGACAAGGATGGGGAAGTCCTTCATGTTTGTAACATCGCTATGAATGGATTTCTTCCACTTTTCTTTTTTAGGCCTTTTGAATTCCCCAAAAAGAAAGAAAGACAGATAGAGTGGGAGAAATAGAGAGGGAGATGGAGGGAGGGAGGGAGGGAGAGAGAGAGGAAGAGAGGAAAGAAGGAAGGGAAGAAAGAGGGGCACCTGGGTAGCTCAGTTGGTGAAATGTCTGACTCTTGATTTCAGCTCGGGTCTTGATCTCAGGGTTGTGAGTTCAAGCCCTGTGTTGGGCTCCATGCTGGGTGGGCATAGAGTCTATTTAAAAAAAAAAAACGAACTATGGGTGGTGGAAGGGGAGGTGGGAGGGGGGTGGGGGTGACTGGGTGGCAGGCACTGATGTGGGCACTTGACGGGATGAGCACTGGGTGTTATTCTGTATGTTGACAAATTGAACACCAATAAAAAATAAATTTATTTAAAAAAGTGTGAGAGAGAAAATATGTCCTTGTTATTAATTTAAGCTAAATAAAATTTGGCTGGAAGATGGAATTATTTTAAAAGAAAAAAATAGTTCATAGTAATAGTGATTGTAATTTTCCAGTCCTTTAATTTAAACTGGATTGATTTTCATACTCCTTTGGTTCGGGGTGTCTATCAGCAGCAAAGAAACCACAGATTCATTCTACTACTGTCCTCTCACTTTTGTTTTTAAAGATATTTTTATTATTATTATTTTAAAAATATTTTTATTGAAGTTCAATTTGCCAACATATAGTATAATACCCAGTGCTCATCCTGGCAAGTGCCCCCCTCAGTGCCTGTCACCCAGTCACCCCATCCCCCCGCCCACCTCCCCTTCCACTACCCCTTGTTCATTTCCCAGAGTTAGGAGTCTCTCATGTTTTGTCACCCTCTCTAATTTTTCTCACTCATTTTCTCTCCTTTCCCCTACAATCCCTTTCACTATTTCTTATATTTCCCATATGAGTGAGACCATATAATGATTGTCCTTCTCTGATTGACTTACTTCACTCAGTGTAATACCCTCCAGTTCCATCCATGTTGAAGCAAATGGTGGGTATTTGTCATTTCTAATGGCTGAGGAATATTTCAGTGTATACATATACCACAGCTTCTTTATCCATTCATTTTTTGATGGACACTGAGGCTCCCTCCACAGTTTGGCTATTGTGCATATTGCTGCTATAAACATTGGGGTTCAGGTGTCCCAGGTTTTCATTGCATCTGTATCTTTGGGGTAAATCCCCAGCAGTACAATTGCTGGGTTGTAGGGTAGCTCTATTTTTAACTCTTTGAGGAAACTCCACACAGTTTTCCAGAGTGGTTGCGCCAGTTCACATTCCCACCAACAGTGCAAGAGGGTTCCCCTTTCTCCACATCCTCTCCAACATTTGTGGTTTCCTGTCTTGTTAATTTTAGCCTTTCTCACTGGTATGAGGTGGGATCTCATTGTGGTTTTGATTTGTATTTCCCTGATGGCAAGTGATGCGGAGCATTTTCTCATGTGCTTGTTGGCCATGTGTATGTCTTCTTTGGTGAAATTTCTGTTCATGTCTTTTGCCCATTTCATGATTGGATTTTTTGTTTCTTGGGTGTTGAGTTTAATAAGTTCTTTATAAATCTTGGATACTAGCCCTTTATCTGATATGTCATTTGCAAATATCTTCTCCCATTCTGGAGGTTGAGGAAGACACAAAGAGATGGAAAAATATACCATGCTCCTGGATCGGAAGAATTAATATTGTGAAAATGTCTCTGCTCCCCAGGGCAATTTACACATTCAATACAATCCCTATCAAAATACCATGGACTTTCTTCACAGAGTTGGAACAAATAATCTTAAGATTTATGTGGAATCAGAAAAGATCTTGAATATTGATTTTGAAAAGATCTTGAATAGCCAGGGGAGTATTGAAAAAGAAAACCAAAGCTGGGGACATCACAATGCCGGATTTCAAATTGTACTACAAAGCTGTGGTCATCAAGACAGTGTGGTACTGGCACAAAAACAGACACACAGGTCAATGGAACAGAATAGAGAAGCTAGAAATGGGCTCTCAACTCTATGGTCACCTAATATTTGACAAAGCAGGAAAGACTGTCCACTGGAAAAAGGACAGTCTCCTCAATAAATGGTGCTGGGAACATTAGACAGCCACGTGCCGAAGAATGAAACTAGACCATTCTCTTACAACATACACAAAGATAAACTCAAAATAGATGAAAGATCTAAATGTGAGACAAGAATCAACCAAAATCCTAGAGAAGAACACAGGCAACACCCTTTTTGAACTTGGCCATAGCAACTTCTTGCAAGATACATCTATGAAGGCAAGGGAAACAAAAGCAAAAATGAACTATTGGGACCTAATCAAGATAAAAAGCTTCTGCACAGCAAAAGAAACAGTCAACAAGACTAAAAGAGATTTTATTTATTTATTTTAGAGAAAGAGAGTACATGATCCGGGGAAGAAGCAGAGGGAGAGGGAGAGAGAATCTGGAGCAGACTCTGACCTGAGCACAGAACCCCCCACCTCCCCCACCCAGAGTTTGATCCTACAAGCCTGAGATCATGACCTGAGATGAAATCAAGAGTCAGATGCTTAACTGACTGAACCACCCAGGTGCCCCTGTCTTCTCACCTTTAAATAGCACTTTTGGAGTTCTGTTGTTAGTATGACCATTCCCACTGGCTGGTCTAAGCCAATGAAAGCCGGAGTTGGGAATGAAGTGGGAATATGCCATGCTACAGGGATATTTGGTAATCAGTGCTATTCTCAGAATCGCCAAAGAAAGGAAAAGAGAAGGTATATCCTGTAGTGATGACCACGTCAGTATTCTCTGCAGTGCTATTCTTCAAAAATGATGGCTATTTCTATGAATTATTTCATTTTGGATTTGACCATTGTTCCACCATAAATGATGTGGTTGGGAAGGCTGGCAATGATGTCTGAGAGTTTGGGAATCTGCAAAACCAGGGAAGATGACTCGTATTAGCCTTTTTTTCCTTCCATGCATACATTCACTTATCCATTTACTCATTCCAGGAACTTCATTGGGTATGCTTTTTTCTGAATTCTGTTCCCGCATATGAGATGAAAATGTTCTTTAGGAAAGGTCAAGACCCCAAAGTTATGCTTTTCCTCTTCTCTTTCTCTCTCTCTTTCTCTACAGGGCCATTATCATACAAAGAAGCTAGTAAAAAGCCAGGAGAACACAGTCTGGTCATCGAGTGCAAAAGGCTTCATCTTAAAAGTAGCTAGCAATTGCACTGTTGGGGATTTACCCCAAAGATACAAATGCAATGAAACGCCGGGACACCTGCACCCCGATGTTTATAGCAGCAATGGCCACGATAGCCAAACTGTGGAAGGAGCCTCGGTGTCCAATGAAAGATGAATGGATAAAGAAGATGTGGTTTATGTATACAATGGAATATTACTCAGCTATTAGAAATGACAAATACCCACCATTTGCTTCAACGTGGATGGAACTGGAGGGTATTATGCTGAGTGAAGTAAGTCAGTCGGAGAAGGACAAACATTATATGTTCTCATTCATTTGGGGAATATAAAAAATAGTGAAAGGGAATATAAGGGAAGGGAGAAGAAATGTGTGGGAAATATCAGAAAGGGAGACAGAACGTAAAGACTGCTAACTCTGGGAAACGAACTAGGGGTGGTAGAAGGGGAGGAGGGCGGGGGGTGGGAGTGAAGGGGTGACGGGCACTGGGGGTTATTCTGTATGTTAGTAAATTGAACACCAATAAAAATATATATATATAAAAAAAAAGTAGCTATCTCCACTAGTGCAAGACAGAGGTATAGGCCACTGCTAGAATGTGATGGTCCCATTCTCAACTTTGATCCTGGTTCTCCACTTTGATCAAGTATTCATCACAACAACCCAGCTCTCCTTCTCTCTCTGCTGTGATACCTCGGCTCTAGCACATAGCTCTTGCCAAGTGCTGAGATCTTCAGCCAACTTTCACCTGGTAGTAGTGATTGTATACATAGAGGGAAGCTTCATTTATCAGGTGCAGTCATGCAAACAGAATTCTGGGGCACTGAAATTTACACAGGTAAGGAAATCCTTGTTTGCTTTTAATCCCATTACTTTTAACTTTGTGTTTTGACAAAAATATTTCTAAAATTTATCACACTTTTGTTTTTTTGAACCGTGTGTAACGAACATAACTTAAACTGCTTTTATTGCTCATTCTCATCATTAAGCACCTTAATTACTGCCCAAGTACTATGATGAGGTTTTAATGTCTCCTCCCTATTCTGGTCATTATTACAGTTCTTGTCATTGAGTCTGAAGTCAACAGTAATTCCCTTCTCATTTATTGCTCTGGCCTGACAAACCAGACAACCCATGGTGAGAATTATCTGTAAAATTAAGCGTCAATAAATTCTGAGGGATTAGTTCCAATCCTGTCTCATTAGTTACTGGTATGGGTTGCAGAGTATATAAGCCTGTTTTGGTCCTTTCCATTTCCTATAATCATGTCAGCTGAGAAAGATGCACCCTACAGGGTCATATCAATACCTTTTCTGAGGCTTCGGACCATAGTCTACATGATTGCAACCTTGAATTTAATTTATTCTCTGCCCAGTTATCATCACAGATGCCGTCATGGTCTTTTTGATGCATCATTAAAGCAAACCAAAAGGAGCGTGTCCTACACACGGTTCAATATCCAAGCCTCTCATCTGGTGCTTAGAAACACCTGGAATAAAGCAGGAGCATGTTCAAAGTGGGGTAGTCAGGGCAGCTGTTGGATAGGACAAAGAACATAGAAGTTACATGGTCTCTTTGATAAAGACAGAACCACAGGTCAACTCCACAGGGTAAAGATTGTATTGGGCTGGAAAGGAGGCAAGAGCCAGAATCCATCCCCACCCTTCAGCACCTCCTTCTGCTGGATCTTTGGAGCATGACTGCGCCACCTCGTTGTTCAGGGACCTGGCTGAAGACTTGGCCTGTGCTCACAAAGGCCTCGACTCTTCTTGCCCAGACTCTAGTGTGTGTTCTTTAAAAAAAAAAAAAAAAAAAAAGAAGAAGAAGAAAAGAAAAAGACTTGGTAAATTAAGACTTCACAACCTTTGCATAGTGTAACTGTGTGTCCTGCTCATCAATAGGCTTCTCAAGATCAAGTGCTTTTGCCTTGTGCATATCGAGTGCCCCAGCAGCTCATGGGCTCTCTCACCCTCTCAGTCTCCTGAGCTCTGCCAGACTCCAGGCCTGGATTGGTGCAGGCATTTTCTCTTGGCCCTGACCTCCCAAATCACACACCTTGCAAAGGACTGGGGATCAGTTTTCCTTGTTTTTACTTCTTGGCTCAGCTCTGGTGTTCTTGTCTATTCTCTGATGTCAGCTATTTACTTCCCTGTGCATGAGTCCTAAATATATATCTCTACATATAGTGTTAGTTTTTATGTGTTCCCTTTTTCAAACCAGTGGTCATGGCATAAACATAAAAATACAGTGACAACAAAAAAAACAAACATTACAACTTGATCCTTTTTCTTTTTGATTAGTTCTTTCATTCTCAGGTTGAAAATGTGGCAAATCAATGAACAAGGTGATATAAATTTTAGTGCTGGCCATTTTTTTTCTACTTTCCTGTCTGCCTTTCTACCAGCTGGTATTGTCTCTGAACCTTGGTTTTCTTGGCTCTCAAATAAAGGAGGGTTGAACTACATAATTTCTTAAGCTATCCCTAGTTCTAAAATGCTATGGCATCTATTACATGCCTTTACCTAGTTTAATTGGTCCAAAAAACTACTATCAGAACTCCTTTAAGATACTGTTTTGTGCCAGTGTCAACCTATCATTGAAGGAAATGCTATTGGCTGGAAATGCCTGAGGGCCCTCCCTGGGGCCTCAGTGAGTTTTCCACAGACACGTCCCCTTTCCAAACCAATGTTCCAACTGGACCAATCCTCATGGTTCTTATGACTGCAAGATGCCCTTGAGTAACAACCATCTGGAAACTTTGAAAAAAATAAAGTTTTATTACTTAGAAGACCTGGAAGTTATGCAACACACCTACTATCACACAGCAAGATCACAGGTAGAGAGACAGTGAAAGAAAGAGAGGAAAGGACACCTAGGTGGCTCCGTGGTTGAGCATCTGCCTTTGGCTCAGGGCATGGTCCTGCATAGCACTCCCAATGGGGAGCCTGCTTCTCCCTCTTCCTGTGTTTCTGCCTCTCTCTGTGTCTCTCATGAATAAATAAATGAAAATCTTAAAAAGAGAGAGAGAGAGAAAGAGAGACAGTGCTCACTGGCCAGAGGTTCTGCTTTTATTGGGGTTGAGAATGGGGACCTAAGTTTTTGAGGGCTTACTCATTATCCATAACCTTAAAGCATGGAGATTTAAAGCATGAGGAAGAGAAAAGACAAGTGGCCCAAATGGTAAGTTAGCAAAATCAGCCAAGATCTCTGAAACAAAGGAACTTCAGTGCAGAGAGGCAGCCTGGCTCTTTATGGAGCCATGTGGCTGACAATGTGCTTATTCCAGCTCATTAAGTGGATGCCTCCTTGAAATGGCTGGCTTATCACTTGCATTACAAAAAAAGAAAAAGAAAACCTATCAGGGCTTACACTACAAATGTAAAATTTTGTTTACCAATCATTTTTTTGACTTTCCCCCCTCTCTACAATGGATAGTTTTAATAAGAAAATAATCACACAAGAAAGTAAATAGACTTATTCAATAGATATAAAAGTATCACATATGATGACATACACATGCCCCTGGCACATAGTAGGTGACCAATTAATACTGTTGGAGTGAAGGAATTATCTGAACCCTAGTCAGAGAGGACATTGTTTTAAAGCATCGTGATTTCCCCACAAGAGGCAGCAGAGGGCAAGCTTAGACATTGACAAAACTCACCATTGGTGTAGATGGGTTACCTTGGTGGGTGGGCTCCCCTCAGTGTATGACTGGATCACTGTGCAATTGCTCAGCATGTTTCCGACAGCTGCTCTGTTTGCACTCTGTTCACCATACTAAATAAGCACAACTACACACATGCACAAATTATTCACAGACCTCAAAGTGGGAGGTATGTTAAGTAATTATTTGGAAAATTTGCAATATGGAAGTCAACTATCTAGATCATTCTGAACCCTCTAAATTTTCTTTGCAGACTATAGATACCTTTCTAAACCATGCCTCTCAGGACAGGAGAGTGATGATTTGAATTAGTTGTCCAAGTCGCTGCCATTTTATTTCACCAGTATTTTATACTCAGTCTCTCTGTTAAAAAAAAATCCATGGAACATGAAAGACTACCCCCTATATACACACATACCCAATCCTTATTCCCAGAGGAAGCCACTGTTAAGTGTTTTGTATCTTCCTAAAACAGCATATACGTGTACAATCAGAGGTATATGGGGGATCACAAATGCCCATGGTCCCACAATTAGATTTTTTTCAATGAATATCTTTTAACATCTGCACATATAATTGTGCTTCAATCTTTGTAAACCATGTAGTCTTTTACGACATGGGTGTATTAATTGCTAGAGATCATGACAAAGATCTTGATAAAGAGCAACAGGCTAATTTCTGGTCATGACTATAGAGTATCCACTTGGCTCCACTAACATGCTCAAAACTTCTGTAGCCTTTTATCCATAGATATGCATTCCCAGTGGAAAGCCATACAAATAAGCCTTGAATCTCGGTAATCCTCAGTTTGTGCACCAGCACAGGCAAGGGGAGAAATGCCAGGTCAACAAGACACAACTCTAAGAAACCAGACGTGCTTACAATGTGGCTGAGCTTCACAACTGGGCCAGCACCAGGATTCCATTGGCCATCACGGGAATTCTCACTCCCATCAATTCCTCTGGACTCTTAGAGTCTTCGCTATGGAAACACTGCGGAAGCAGAGTAATTGAAAATAGTTTAGATTCAGGAAACACCAAGCTTACATCAATTCTTCCATTGCATTTACACAGTTGTATAGTAAGCTTTATAGTTTCATAGCAGGCCTACTTTATTATTTATTTATTTATTTATTTATTTATTTATTTATTTATTTATTTATTTATTTTAGGTGTTAAAATTTTACTTATTCATGAGAGACACACAAAGAGAGGCAGAGACACAGGCAGAAGGAGAAGCAGGCTCCCTGCAGGGAGACTGATGTGGGACTTGATCCCAGGACCCCGGGATCATGCCCTGAGCTGAAGGCAGATGCTCAACCACTGAACGACCCAGGCATCCCAGTGAGCCTACTTTAAAACTAAAATTTATATAGTTCCATGGTCACCTTCTCCATTGGTCCTTCTATGATAGACAACATCAATTGATGTTAGCAGAAATTTGATTTGCCAGAGCATACACATCAAGTTATTTTATATATATTTTTACAGAGCAAGTTTGTTTTGGTGATATCTAAATTCATCCAGTGAACTACACTTTTTCTATCATTATCACAATGGACTATCAAAATTGGAAAATTAGATGGTCTGGTCCTATCTTACGTTATATATTAATATAACCTTTGCTACATAAAATGTGATCTGGAGACTGGAAGCAGCATAGCCTGGGAACTCTGTCAAATGCGGATCGATGGCTCCCACTTCAGACACACTGAATCAGAATCTCAGGGAGCTGGAACCAGCAATCTGATTTTTAAAAGTTTCACAGTGATTCTTACCACACTGGAGGTTGAGAACCACTGATCTGAAAAGCCCTGGTTAATGGTCACAAGTTTCTCCTTACATACCTCCTGACTTGGGAAACTCACTACTTCACCAAGCAGACCATTTCATTTTGAGATATGACTCCTTATTGGAAAATCCCTTCTTATTTCGAGTCAAGCCCACCTCCCTGGGACTTCTCCCTACTGGCTCTTGTCCTGCTGGACAAGAACACACATGGTGTTGATTCCATCTTTCAATGAAGTTCATATTGCGGTCAAGATACTGATCGGGCTCCTGTCCTGCCCCTAACACATATTTTCCAGCCTAAATAGCTTCAGCGGTTTTTAAACACCCACCATCCTGCATTTGCCTGACTCTTTACTGTTCTGATTATTCTTCTCTTATTATGTTCCTCTTGGAGTGAGCACTGGAGCAGAGCATAGCAGTCCAGGCAAAACAGATGGCTCTCTTCTGTTGAAACCTAAGTGACGTTGCCTTGGGCTCAGTCATTTTAACTGTCCAGCTCTTGATTTCAGTTCAGGTCATGATCTCAGGGTTGTGAGATCAAGCACCACATTGGGCTTTGTGATCAGTGGGGAGTCTGCTTGAGATTCTCTCTCTCTTTCTCTCTGCCTCTGTCCTCCCCACCTACCCCACTCTCTCTCTCTCTCTAAAAATATGTACATAATTTTTCTTGAAAAGAGAGAATATTGCTTGTGAGACTCATGCTGCATAAGTGACCTCAGGAGCCTGGTTAGTTGACATTAGCTGGTCTCCACGTCAGGACTGGCCCTTCTGATCTGGACGCCAAGAGCTATAAACGTTGTCTTGCATCCCGTCCAACTCCAGGCTAGGCTGACCCCCTGGAATGGAATCTGGGAGGGGAAGCAAACACACCTAGCCCAGGCGCCTTGAAGATGTAAAGACATAATAACAGAGGAATCGTGTCTCCAGAGGAAGCTTGCTCCAAACCGCAAATGCAAACAAATGTTTAACTTCGGACTCCATCATTTGCCTGATAAATATGGCCCTGATGGGGGTGGTCAGTCGGAAGCCTCACCCAAGGGGAGGATGCTCCGCCCGGGGCCTCTCCATCTGGACTCCAGCCTGGATGCCTCCGCTATGAGGTACCTGATTTGATGTGACTCTGTCTTACTCTCCTTTCTGCTTACTATTGCCCTCGTTTATGCATCGATTTCCCTTTTTCTCTTCTTTCTGTTTCTATTAGATTTTTGTAACATTGATAAAGTACTTTTTCTCTTTGAAACTGAGAGGGCGGCTGCCGTGAATCTTTTCTTTTAGAGCAGAGATTAAAGGGAGAAACAGCAGTTGAATAAGCCGGAGGCAGATAGGGGCCTCCCCTGGAATGCACAGTCTCCACCTGCCTCTAGAAGCAGGCCAGTGTCTCCAGGCCCCACTCTGCCCAGTCTTGCCCTCTCCCCTCCCACCTACCACGTTTTCATGGAAGTGCCTGTGTGCTTTGCCTCTGAGCTTGCCCACACTGTGGCTGTTTCTAAAAAACATCCATAGATAAATTCTCGCAGCCAACTGACATTGGTTGATGCTTAGTTATCTTTCCAGTACTTTGGTGACACTTTATTTTCGACATGACCCTTAGAAGAAGTAGGTAGGCCAAGTGCTCATACAATCTCATTTCCCTCATGAGGGAAGCCATGGCTAGTTGAAGAGTAAGCATTTTTCAAGGTCTGCAAGTGGCAAACAGAGAAACAAGGCTACATACATGGGCTGGCTGACCTCCCGTCCGGTGCTCTTCCCCAGCATTCCCTTCCTACTCACCCACACTTCCTTCTGGGAGATTCCTGGCTGGGCCCTCTATGGTCTGAAGCAGTCATGCTCTGGACAGTGTGTGTCTTTTGCCAGCCCTGGTCTCAGCTGCCTGTACCGAGTAAGCTCCTAATCCTTCCAAAGCTAGCACTGAGAGGGAGAGTTCAGAGGGATGGAGCATATGGAGAGATTCAGTGTTACTGAGGAGGTTAAGGGAGTTTTTATGGGCCATGGATGAGGTAAAACAAGGATATTGCTCAGCAGAGAGAGAGAGGGGGTGAGAGAGAGAGAAAAGAGATGAGAGAGAAGCAGAAGGTAGTGGCCCAGCCCCTGAAAAGGAAATAGAGCATCTATGGCTTTCCAAAATGGCTGCACTATGGCTGTCTGTGTCCCGGAAAAAAACCATTTTCTTTGGCTCGCTATGCTGTGTGCTATGATTTAAGGCTAACCTGAATCCCATGAGGTCAGAGCACTGAGCACTGAGCCCTTCCTACCAAGTGTTGGCTGAACAACTCAGAGGCCACTACCAGTGGGGTGTCACCAAAACAGAAGCAGGGAATCCATGTAGGAAATAGCCTGAAATGTGGGTCCTTCTTCATCATGCACCTCTTGGAGATGTTTCTTTAAACTATTATTTAATCCCTCAATTCTTTTAGGGAAAAGTTTGTTAACAGTTCTAACCAGTTGTTCATACACTTTGCTTGTTTCTATACTAAGAAATTAATATGTTAGGGATGCCCAGGTGGCTCAGTTGGTTTAGCATCTGCCTTTGGCTTGGGTCATGATCCTAGGGTCTTGGAATGGAGCCCTGCATTGGGCTCCCTGCTCAATGGAGAGCCTGCTTCTCCCTCTCCCTCTGCTACTCCCCTGCTAGTGCTCTTTCTCTCTCTGTCAAATAAACAAAATCTTAAAAAAAGAAATTAATATGTTAAATTGTGATTTATATATGTATTTGTCTCTCCACTAGACTGTGACATCCAGAACAGAAGGGACTAGTTTACTTTGAATATCCTTTGTCTAATACCACATCTTGCATGCCATAGGGATCCAATAAATATGCAAAGAATGAACGCATGAATAAATTACCAAAGACAGACTTACCTCAGTAAATGGTGTGAAAATGTACCCTGAAAGAAAGAATAAATAATGTGGAAAACTCTTATTACTGATCTAAAGTCAAATTCCCTCCCCCCATCCCATTAAAAGAACAGCACAAGCAAACAGGATATAGCACAATAAATACATTTCATGTCTTCTTTCGGTTGGACCTCAAGGCAGAATTATTGTACAATTTCCCTGTCCTGTCATAGTGAAACGCCACTGCTGGCTGGCTGGGTTATGGCCATGCTTCTGGAGCCTTCCCAAGCACTTGGCCAGGTGATGTGCCCTTTGAATAGTAAGCACAGCCTGCTCCCACAACTGACTTCGTTTTATGGAGTGCTTTCTGCAAAAGCAGTCAGCTTTCCAGATTGTGGCTGCAGGCATTTCTCCCCTAAGGGCCAGAGGCATTGTAGAGGTGATCATTTACCTAGGAAAAGGTGCTTTTTTGATCAGAAAAGTAGGAGCACCAGCCCCTCGGAATCAGCTTGGTGTTAAGTTTCTAGGAATTTTGCAAGCCGATTATTAAGCCTACTAATGACCAATTAGTAAAATTTATGTAAACTTACAACTGAGTGCGTTTCGTTAAAACTGAAGCCAACGAAAATGCAAAACCCATCACTCCCCAATTATTTCACTGCATTTTACTGTTATCTACACATTCGTGTGGTTATCTGTATGTACTATACTTGGGTGGTGGAACTAGCATGTCATGATGTGCTAGTGGGCACCTCTTCCCAAGTCCTCGTTTGGGGATATCATTTGGTAGTTTAAGAGTGGCCTTGGTGGGAGTATTTCCACCTTAGAAATTAGCCAGTGCTGCAAATCAGGGGTATCCTCTTCCCCCCTGAGCCTGTGGTTAACCATTTCAGCACAACCCTGAGGTGCATTGGAATAAACCTTTCTGATTTGGGCCTCTCCTCCCAATGAGAACTAAACATTCAAACAAAGACAGTGCTTTAGAATGCACATGAAAGTTGCCGCAAACATCTGCTCGGCAATCTCTGATCCCTCAGAAAGAAAGAGTCCCATAAAATTGCTGGAACTGAGGTTCCATTGCTTTGTGTCATGAAAGCCACCATGTGTAGACTCTCACCCTCCCTGGGAAGCACTCTTCCTGGGAACCCAATGCTAGAAAGAGATTACGTCTCCCCTGCATTTTAATACTCTGACTGCAAACCTTTAATGAAAAAGGCAGCAAAAGTACATTAAAAGCCTCATATTGATCCATCAGGCTTTTTATGATCACAGACACAGAAGTGGAGTGGTAAAGCAGAGACCATTATCTTACTGCGATAACAGCAGGACAAATAAACAGGAAAACATTAAAAAAAAAAAAAGAAAGTGTAAGTTTGAGCTTAAGTAAGCAGATTGCAAAGAAGTCGCCACCCTTGGGACTTAATCATTCATCAAGTCAATAAAAGAGTCACGGTGATTTCAAGCAGTGGTAGATGGAGGGACAGCCCACAGATCAGATACCTTCACATCCCAATATAACTGCTTCCATGCAATTCTCTTGGAAGAGTTTGCATGTTTTGAATTCAAATTAAACCAAGAAATCACTGGAAGAAATTTACGAGGTAATAAGATTTGTTTTTTTACCCTAAGTTAGGTCACAGTCCAACGTATCAAGCCACAGATTTTTTTTCCCTGTCTAGAAGACTGTGTTATGAGGATGTATATTAAAAGAAGACAGTAAATGCTTGCTTACAAAAACAGGACAATAATTATAATAATGAAAAGCAACCTTGCAAAAAAAGAAAAAAAAAAGCAACATTTACGCAGGTGCTGTATTAGATTGGCTCATAGGCACTATGTCACTTCCTCTTTTCGTAACTTTACTTGGGGTTCTGGACACTCACTTCTGCTTCTATGAAGCTCAAAGAAAAGCGGTTGTGTGCATTTCTTTGCAGGTAGCAAGTGTTGTTTTTGTGAGTCAGGTTGCTTGATTTTTGTTGGAACAATTTTCCTGTGAGTTATTGTTGAAGTCGCTCACAAAACATTTATGAACAAATAATCTCACTAATTCAGGTTAAAAAAATCAATATGGTAAAAGGGCAGCTGTGACGAAAAAGACACAAATCCTCTTAAAACACAAAAGGAAGCACACCGATCACTTCGTGTTCCTAGATTTTTTACCTTCCTTTGGGGTAAAGCCAGGAGAAAGATTTTATAGGAGCTGTGGGGTCGCTTCTGGGTTAATCTACATATTCAATGAAGCCCTGAAAACTTATTTTTTATTTGCCCCTCTAGATACTGTATCTGTCCTCATTCCAGGGAAGAAGAATGACTCTTTTCCTCATCTCAACTTTGGCATAATATTTGCACAGAAGTACGTCTTGTCTGGTGAACCCCAGTCTTAGCTAGTGTGACATTTTACACTAGGCAAATTTCTGCCGTGAAAGCATTTCCAGAAAAATTGAGATATTCAGTCAGTAAATAAAGCCATATCAGAGCCCCTTCCCAACATGTTAAATCAGCCTCCAGTTCAGTGGGATGTGTAGTTATAACATTTGTAAATGAATGAAGATACAAGGCAAAACACACATTCACAGGATCCCAGGAAATTTCCGGGCACCTTAGTGAGAAAATTTGATGGCTTCTATCTGGTCACCTGCTTTCTATTTCTCTATGTGTAGAGGCCAGAATTACCTCTGGAAGACGCCTCATGTCATTCCCCTGCTCAGAAACCCTTTGATGGATCCCCGCAGCCTAGAGAATAAAGTTGTAAAGCTACAACTTGGCATTCAAGGCCATCCAAGATTTGATTCCAGCTATCTGGCTTTCTATCCCTTGGCACTTCCTGTGAGCTGGGAACTGTGTTAAGCACTTTAAATTCATCAAATCATTTCTATCTCATGAGAACCCTGTGAAGTAAATGTTGTTATTATCACTCTTTTACAGAAAAGGAAACTGAGTCTCAAAAAGGTTAAATGCCTTGCCTGAGGTCACTCAGAGGTCAGAGACAGAGCCTGGCTGAGGTGGTTCTCCGGGTAGTGTTCATGCTCAGAACGCAGTCATTTATCCCCTTGTGTTCTAGAGACCCCCTGACCTCTCTCTGCTCTGACTCAAGCTATGGCTTCGGTGTGAACGGGCCATTTCTCCCACAACGTCCACCCCATCCTTCAGGGTCCCTGTCAAATGTTCCTGCGTTGCAGAAGCAGTCCCTAATCCCTGCTTGCCCTACTTCCCTTGGGGGTTCCCCTCCCTCGTTTCCACTTCATGCTCCTTAAAGCATTTCACTCCTCTGCTCCAAAAAAGTCTGTTATTTCCACAGTCCTTGAGGGCAGAGCCTGTCTCCTCTTCATATAAATCCTCTACAAACTCTTTCTATAGAGTCTTGTTATGAGTCTGTGTTCAATGGATTTTGTTGAGTTTAACTGAACATGGCGGCTTCCTAACCACAGTGGTTACATTGAAGGAACAGCAGGGGACAGCAACTTTAGTACAAATCTGAGACACAGGATGGAGACCAAGAGGATAAACTGCCTGGGGCTGGGAGGCAGTGTGGTTTTAATAGGACCATCTGGGTTCCAATCCTGACTCCTTCTCTTAGCTGAGTGGTCTTCAGCACCTTCTTTAGTCTCTCTTAAAGTCAGTAGGGTCATCAATAAAATGTGGATGCGAATGCCCAGCAGGGACATCTTACGAGCTGGGGACGAGCGCGCGTGGGATCCCATTTTAGATAAAAAACAGCCATTATTATTAAGTACTTGTTTAGTGTCCGGTAATGTGTTTTGTGCTTCTATATGTCTCTTATTTTCCCTCCAACTTGCTCCCCAGCCACACCACCTTCTCTACCTCACTGAAGTAGCATCACTATCCCCCCAGATGCTTTGCCCCAAACTGGAAGTTCCGTGATTCTTTTCACTCTTTCATCCCCCATAACCAACACAATGGCAGGCTGTATGGACTCTGCCATAGATGATAGAAGTATCTAACATCTGTTTATTTCTCCTTATCACTGTTGCCACCCTAGAGCACCACTTAATTTTGCCTGGTTTTCTGCAATGGCCTCTAACCAGGTTTCAATGTTTCCACTTTGGCCCTTCAATCCATTCTCCACACAGTATATAGTCACCTTTACAAAATGTAAATTGGATCTCATAACTCCCTGCTTGAAACCACCCAATGGGGTCACCTGGGTAGCTCAGTGGTTGAATGTCTGCCTTCAGCTCAGGGCATGATCCTGGGATCCTGGGATCGAGTCCCACATCGGGCTCCAAATGGGGAGCCTGCTTCTCCCTCTGCCTATGTCTCTGCCTCTCTCTCTGTGAGGCTCTCATGAATAAATATATAAAATCTTAAAAATAAAAGAAACCATCCAATGGCTTCCTACTGCCCTTAGACTAAAATCCAGCCCCTGCATGACCTGCCCCTGCTACTCCTCTGACCCCTCATGGTGTTCTCCTCCCCTTCTTTGCAGCCTACTTGCTTTCTTGCTGTTCCTCCATCATGCTGGGCTCATTCCGAATTCCAAGAGCCTCCTGGCTTTCCTAAATTCCCTAAACACACTTTTAAACAAGCTGTTTTCTGTGCCTGGCATGCTTTTCCTTCTAGAATTTACATAGCCATTTCCCAATCATTCAGCTTTATTATTTTTTTTAAAGAGAGACAGACAGTGCATGTGTGCCTGAGTGGGAGGTGGGGAAGGGCAGAGAGTAGGGGAAAGGGAGAGGGAGAGAATCTTAAGCAGGCTCCATACCCGGTGCAGAGCCCAATGGAGGCTCAATCTCGCAACCTTGAGATCATGACCTGAGCTGAAATCAAAGGTCGGATGCTTAACCAACTGAGCCACCCAGGCGGCCCTAGTCATTCAACTCTTAACCTAAATGTCACTCCCTAACATATCATATATATATAATTTGTGTATAGGATACACACACTTTTGTTTGCTTGCCTACTCAAATTTAAGTCTCATGAGAGCAGGAACTTTATTTTTCTTGCTGAAAAGCATATCCTTAGTTACAGGGTAAGCTGTCACTTGAGACGTGGCAAAGGCTAAAAAAAATCTATTCAATAACTGAATATTAATACACATAAATAATAAATATCAAATATGAATAAGAGCCCACATTAGCACGTAGAAATGGTAAAATAGTCATATTCATACATCGAATAAACATTTAGTAAGTATCTGCTGTGTACCAGAAGCTATTTAAAAAAATACTTTAGCCCTAAGAGATGCCTTCTCCAGGGTCCAGAAGTTGAGATAAGAGAAATGAGAAGAGGAGAGGGAGGTAGGCGTTAGCTTTCCATAGACCATCACAACTAAGACGATTTAGTCTAATGTCCTTACTTAACAGATGACAGCAGGTGGCTAAGAAATATGAAGTGACTTGCCCCAGATCATGCAGTTGGCAGAAGCACCAGGATATTTTCATTCCCAATACACCAAACACCTGGAAAAGTAACAAAAAAAAAAAGGGTAACTGAGAGAAGAAAAGGTGGTGAAAAGAGAAAGTGAGAAGTAGAGAAAGTCATAGAGAGGAAATAGGTTTTTTTTTTTTTAAAAAAAGCAAATAGAGAGTTGCCAACAGTATTCTCTGTTTCAGAACATGCTCTTCTTTGGATGCATGCCACACTGGATTTTACACTATGAGCTTCTGGGAAACCCTAAGCCCTGGAATGATGTTGGCAAAACCCCTTGGGTCTCTGGGATGGCTTTTGTTTCTTCTTAACCCTGAGAATGGAGTCCAGGCTGGGGAGGTAAGCAGAGAATGGAAAGGTACTTTGGTTACTACTGCAGGTGTCGCTTCATGCTGTTGCTTCCTTTTATCCTGCTTTCCTGGTTGTCTGGAACAGACTTCCATGTCTCATCATCAAACTCTTTAAATGTAGCCCCTACCCCACCTTCCAAGTGGGTTCCTCCCCATGCCCCTACTGTTGCCTTGGCCACGTAGTGTGTGTCTGATTTGGGGTTCTGTTCAGTCTGGTGTTTCATCTCAGATGCGGTCTCTAAGTCCTTGGGGGACAGAGTCCATTTTGAGGTCTGTGGTTTGCAGAGCCCCCATATGTGGTGGAAGCAACATCCATGGGAATCCCAGGCTGGTCCATCACTGACTAGCTCCCCTCACTTCAGTGGATCTGTCCCACAGTAGAGAAGAACATTGCTCTAAAAGCAACCCAGAGAAGTTCACCTTCCTTTTAAATTCACTTCAGTATGAAAGCATCAACCTTCCTACTGGTGAAGCTCCCCTTACAGCCAGCTCAAATGTCCAGTTATCAATTAGTAAGGGGCATCCTATTTCTCCTGTTTGACTCAGTAGTTTCAGAGACCAACAGCTGTAAGAACTAAAGTAATACAGTCTTATAACTAATAGAGTGGGAGGTCCCTCTTCTCCAAAATAATTGTCCAAAATTTCTTATTTTATTAGTTTGTCAAGCATTTACCAAGCACTTCTTTCTTTTTCTTTTTTTAAAAAATATTTTATTTATTCATTCATGAGAGATATACAGAGAGAGGCAGAGACACAGACAGAGGGAGAAGCAGGCTGCCTGTGGGGTGTCTGATGCAGGACTTGATCCCAGGACCCCAGGATCATGACCTGAGCCAAAGGCAGATGCTCAACCACTGAGCCACCCAGGTGCCCCTACCAAGCATTTGCTAGGTTCACTGGTAACGCAAATATGAATAAAGTGCAATCTCTGCCCTCATAGAGTTTATAATCTAGTGAATGGTTTGTGAGCTTAGAATCCATTGACTGTGAAGCCTCAAGATTCCATGCAAAGCTTTGGGGGTGTATGTACATTTTTCTGAGTGGAGGATACATCGCTTTTTACCAGATTCTAATCAGGGAACATGACACAGAAGATGAAGGACCCCTGAGATATAGACAGAGTCACAAGCAAGTGTCACACTCATGACCACAGACAAAAGGAGGGGTAGAGTTACCATGTGTAGTTACTACGTGTAGTCATTATGTATAGTCACTATACGTAGTTACAGTGCATAGTTACTCTGGATAGTCTCAACAGAGAAGAAGTCAGTACCCAGTCCAGGTGGAACTATACAGGAGGGTTGCCTGTTGTAGAAAAGACCTCTCTGACCACTGGGTCGGGGAAGGAGGCTGGTTGCAGATGGAGATGTTGCTTTGAAAACCCTGCCTCTAAAGGGGTCCTCTCACTGGTATTTAATCCATGTTGGTGACCTCTTCTTCATATTTTCCACTACTTTACCATTTTTGTTATTATTGTCAGGACATATTTCAACTTCCTCATGTGCCTCCTTATCTATAAGCCCAGACCAAACAGGGCTCTCTGGTGAGATACATAACAGAAGTATGTGATGTGCTCCTGAAGGACACTTTTCTTGGGCTCGATCTGGCACAATTTGGCCCAAAAGATCATATGTTAATTTCACAAATGATTTGCATAGAACCTGCACATTCATTCTAAGATCACCCTATATTAAAAATGTATCACTATCTTGCAAAGCTTGCCATTCTTTGGCCATTCTTTCAATGCTGATACATATAAAATCACATATAACTAATGTGTGTATATGATATATATCATGTGTTATATGATGTGATATAATGTATATACACATGTATATTATTACTCAAACAAGTCATTTTTTATCAGAAGTGGAAAATAGGTAAAAGAGTATTTGGAGGAAAGCAAAGCGTGAGCATTGAGGGCCTCCAGTAATCAATTTCATAACATGAATTATATTTTATTGACAGTTTAGAGAGTCCAATTACCAAGAAAGAACAACTCATAGTTTTTCCAAGCCAAGCAGATCATAACAAAGCATGGTAATGGATTTTCCTCAGATTAGGTCAAATGATTTTGCTTTTATCCAATAGCTACTGAAATACTCATCAAGTAGACAGGAGCAATGTGACATCCAGAATAAGGTGCAGATGACAGTGAGTTCCCTTGCATGGAGATATTTGGTATTTTGGAAGGAGTTCTACTAAAGAAGGCACCTGGTCAAACATAACATTCTGTCAGTAGGGCAGCAGAGTATAAAAATAATTTTAGTTCTTTTTTTTTTTCTTGAGAGAGAGAGAGCAAGTTCACGCATGTGCACGAATGGAGGAAGGGCAGAAGGAGAGGGAGAGAGAGAATCTTAAGCAGGGGTCTGTTTTATTTTGGCATTGATCTCATGACCCTGATCTCATGACCTTGAGATTATGACCTGTTAGCTCTTACTTCTTAAACATCCAGTTTTAGGGCAGCCCAGGTTGCTCAGCGGTTTAGCGCTGCCTTCAGCCCAGGGTATAGTCCTGGAGTTCCGGGATCAAGTCCCACATCAGGCTCCCTGTGTGGAGCCTGCTTCTCCCTCTGCCTGTGTCTCTGCCTCTCTCTCTCTCTCTCTTTCTGTGTCTCTCATGAATAAATAAATAAAATCTTAAAAAAATTAAACATCCAGTTTTAATGATTCCATAGCCTTTGTCACATATTCAGAAATTATTAGAATATATTTAAGTCATCAAGCACTTACTGAATACCTGTGATTAGCAAGGTGCTGTGCTTAGCTTTGCAGAATATACAATTCTGAATGAGAAATGGTCCCTCCCTTACAGAAATTACAGAATAATGAGACAGACTCCTACTTATAAGCAACTAAAATTCAAGGCTGAGACTATTAAATACTGTAATAGTAAAAGAACAATTTAAAATACAAGAGAAGCCAAGATGAAGGAGAGAATGTGTAGGCTTGGAAAGGTATCAAGAAGGGGACAGAACCTGAGTTGGGCTAGGAAGGGGAAGGAGTCACCAAGCAAAGACAGGAACAAGGTCACTTCAGGCCCAGCATGTGGCAAGAAGCAGAGTAGGAAGTGATAAAATATATCCTGGGAACAGCAAGGGGCCAGTTTGATTAGAACAAGTATCTTGAGGGGGAGTAAAAAGAAATACATCTAAAAAATTATGGTAAAACAGGCATTTCAAGGATTTTAAATACATATTAAGAACTTGCACTTTTCCATAGGTATGGTCTATGGTTTTAGGTGGGGGAAAGAATGCTTTGGAACAAAACTAATTGCATGAAAATTCAGAAATTGGAGCCAGACCACTTTGGAGATGATTACAAGTCCAGGCAAGTGGGAATCAAGCACTGGCTAAAGATAAACACATGAGACTGAGTCAGGAAAGACATCTATGAAGACAATGGGCATTGGCAAGGTAACGGTCTTCAAATAAAACTAGTTAGAATTACCCTCAAAGACCTTCTGGCATGAATCTCGATACACGGAGTAGGAAAACCCCATAATATAGCTGGTCCTCCAGATCAGGTGCTCAGCAAACGTAGACTCTGTCCACAGCAGCCCAGCGGCATTGCATTTAATCATGGAAGCCAGTCTGGTGGGCGAGGACAGCTCCACCAAAGCTTATCTGAAATTGGGAAGGAGAAGGTTAATCAAGTAGATTATACTCATGATTATATTTGATGAATCTACTCTTCATGGAAAATAATTGTATCTGAAAATGTCATCTGATTGTAGAGAATGTTAAGTAAACCCTGCTGCAAAAGTTTGGTGCTTGCTTGAACAATTACTTGTGAATTCAAGAGATTGCTATAATGAAGGTCACAAACCCAGGTTCAAATCTCACCTGGCATCAACTAAACATGTAACCCGGAACAGCTATTTACATCTGATCACCATTACTTCCCTCATCTGTAATGTGTTGTCTGTAATACCCACCATCTTTGATTATAACAAAGATTGGAGGAGACCATGGATTTTGAAATGCCTGGACCAAAAATTTGTGGCAATGTTGGTTTTCTGGCTTTTTGTTTGCTTGCCTTTTTTGTTTGTTTGTTTGTTTGTTTGTTTTGTTTGCTTGCCTTTTAATGACCCTGCATTAAAGTGGCATATGTCAACCCATTCAATTCTATGCTTGGGCATGGTGTGCTGTTGTTGGATCCTGAGAGAGTGGCCACATGATCATGCTTTCCAAGTGAGGGATTTTCATGACTGCTTCCTTCAAAGTTGATAAGTAGAGGGCAGAAATCAGAATATTATTTAGAATTTATTTGGTCCACCATTGTATCCACCTCTCACTTGTCCATTCTTTTTTTTTTTTTTAAGATTTTATTTATTTATTCATGAGAGTCACAGAAAGAGAGAGGCAGAAACATAGGCAGAGGGAGAAGCAGGCTCCATGCAGGAAGCCCGATGAGGGACCCAATGCCGGGACTCTGGGATCACGAACAGAGCCCAAGGCAGACGCTCAATTGCTGAGCCACCCAGGTGTCCCATCACTTGTCCATTCTTAATGCCAGGACTCTTTTGCCCCAAAGTGCCCAGCTATGCATTCTGAGATCTTGAGGTTGGAGGATGCCAGAGCCCCCTGGTAGGCGAGATCCTCTGAGCAGGTGAGAGCATGACAAGGGGGCCATGGTAAGGATCCAGCAGTGGTGAAGCAGTAGAGGAAAGTATTCTGAGCAAATGAGAACCACCCACAAGGGGCAGAAAACTTACTTCTCACTCTAGAAGGCTGACCTGCTTCCTTTTTTTTTTTTTTTTAAGATTATTTATTTATTTATTCATGAGAGAGGCAGAGACACAGGCAGAAGGATAAGCAGGCTCCCTGTGGGGACCCTGATTCGGGACTTGATCCCAGGACCCTGAGATTGTGACCCGAGCCAAGGGCAGATGCTCAACCACAGAGCCACCCAGGTGCCCCAGGCTAACCGGCTTCTAACAAAGGGAGGGCCAGATTGGATGAGAAAGAGTGGACTGGCCAGTCTTCCACAGAAAGGAAAAATAGGCAGGGGAGTTGAATAAATTTAGGTGTATCTTTTTTTCCTTCTGGAAAATAAATCCAGAACTAGAGAATGAGGATGTCTGGTCATGTGCTTCCCTGTCTGTAACTGCCTGGTCAGGCTGCTGTTGGACTTATGCTAAGTATAATCAATCTACCACTCTGCCAACTGAGCTAAGCAAGAGAAGGGTTTCACACCTGATAGTGGGTTTACTTGGATAGGCCTCTCAACTGCTGTAATAAAATTCGGGCAGCTTGCATAAATCAGAGGAGCAGTATGAGGACCATTATAAAGAGAACAAGGAATTTCACAAACTGGTCTGATTTTTAGGGACAGGTAAAAGTGTGAGATGTAACCAAACTCCCTGTCACCTCTGAAAAGAGTCAGCACAGCTGGGAGGTTAATACTACAAGTAGCCTACCTGGGTTCCCATTCCCTGCTCTATCACTGAATAGCTTTGTGGCCTTGGACAAGTTGTTTGATCTTTCTATGCCTTGGTTTTCCCCACCTATAAAACAGAGGTGATAATATTACATAGATGTGATAGGATTTGTTGTGGCAAAGAAAAGAGTTAGCATGCATAAAATACTCAGTGTCGGGATCTGCCAAGGAAGCAGGTTAAAGAAGCATGTGTAATAATGATCCATAAGCCTTATTTTACTACGATCCCTTGACATTACACAAAATTTTAACTGCACTTCAAGAAAGGTAATTGACTCTTGAAGCACCTGGGTGGCTCAGTCAGTTAAGTGTCCAGCTCTTGATTTCTGCTCAGGTCAAGATCTCAGGGTCATGAGATTGAGTCCCAAGTTGGGCTCCACATTGGGCATGCAGCTTGCTTAAGAATCTCTCTCTCCTTCTCCCTCTGCCCCTACCTTTGCTCTATCTCTCTCTGTCTCTCAAAAAAGAAAGTAGTTGACTCCCCTGTCTCTGGAAACAGCTGTTGAACAAAAAGAGGGACAAAGCAATAAGACATGGCAAGCAAGGAAAGATATGAGGGCTGAAGTAGTTGCCCTCTAGAGAATCCCAGATGGCCTTTTCACCTCCCTGGAGTTCTGTGGATGACACCTAATGTCTTTGTGTTGAAAGCCAAGAGCATGATTAAGGAAGAGATCCCAGGCTCCTCACTTCCCCATGCGTATCGGTTCACAAGTAACAGGAGCAGGCTTGAGGAGTGAGGGCCAATCCCCACTCATCCACAGTCTATCAGCACTAATTTCCAAAGCAAAATGATGTCTTCCTAGACTGGGTACCTTTGCATAGACTTTGTTTTAACCAAACGAGCCACCTGTAAACGTGATTAATTATAAAAGGCACCTGGGATAGGAGAAGCATATTAGCACCATGAGACACAGCATCCTTATCCACTGAGCTGCCAGTAACCTGGCCATGCCCGTGTGAAGGAGCATATAAAAGTTTTTATATTCATGCATCATTCATTCATTTCCTCAACCCACCCACCCACCCCTTTTCTAAGCAGCTACTATGCTCTGCATACATTAGGTGTTTAGACTCTGTACATTGGCAATACTTTTCCAGCCACATCTAAGATCATCTCTTTCTCCACCGAAGTCATGCTGTCGAGGCCTTTCTGTCTGGTTCTGAAGCCGTGTATACATGTGCTATTTAATTGAAATGGAGCTCTTCTCTACAAGAGAGTCCTTTGTGCTTCGGAGGCAGTGCACCATTGGGGATCTCTGTCAGTGATGCTGTGGGGTGTGATTCTGGGCCAAGCGGCCAGAGCGCATTTCAGTCAAAGGCACGTTCTGTGTCTCCTACAGGAAGGCCCCCGGATTTCTTCCAGAGCACCCCACTCCATTCTAGAAACCAAAAGCTTGAACACAATTCTATTTAAGATTTGTAATACACTG